>NC_068363.1:20769083-21121545 GCF_020536995.1 Dreissena polymorpha
CGAATCCGGTTTCCACAATGAACAGTAAAGGATAGTATACACTCAAGCGAACGATGGTCGCCTTAACTGAAGATATTTATTTTCCAATAATGCGCATGCTCAGTGTTGTGCGTAGTAAGTGTCAAATTGATAGTGGTTCTGATCACGATGTGTGCGAATTTAAATATATACCGCTATATGTTGGATTAAAACAAGTATGTAAGCAAATTATGTGACCAAACCTACATACTCACGTAGCTTTATTAACATCACATATTGTAATATAATATATGTTTATGACAAGTCTGTCAATCTTGTGTCGTTCATTAGCATGGACTTTTGGATTAAGTAAAAAAATAAATTAAAAACTGAAAATGTGAACTGCGAAACAATGTTTTACCGATTAATGATATGGTCTCCAATTTCAATACTAATTACAAATATTGCAAACATAATCTGAAAGGCAATAGCATCACCAATTACGACACTTTCACATGCTTAATGTACGCTGTTAAATAGGCAATTGCAGTTCGTGTGAGGTGAGGTCCAAAAGCACCACTCTTATACCAAATTCAGCAAATACTGAACACAAGGAACTTAATTATAATAAACCAATTAGATTTATCATAAGAAATTGTACAACATGTGATGTATTCGATGCGCCTATTGCTGTTACATGTTTACTCCCCAGGTGCTGAAATATTTGATGCTAGCATTGACTTATGCATTCGTTACTACTTCCCGCGTACTGAACTACAATCCAACTGTACTCACTTGGTATGCATAAGCCATGGTCGGCACATTTCCACTCCAGTTAATAGACAGGTACCCACATATTAAGCAAATGTTGTGGCAAAACATTATAACTATTCAATTGTGGGACAGGTTGCCATATGTTACGTATAAGATCCCACAGGTTCTCCTGATCTACCCGGTAAGGAACTTGTACCCACACACAGGCTCGTATATTGTGCATACTTGAATACAGGACTGGTTAACAAATTAATAAAATACTCGCAGAGTGTTTCGCTATCACTACATATTTAATTGACTTGCTCCCAAATGACAAGCATAGGCTCAGCCAGTTCCACAACACGGGTACTGAATTTCTACCTGCATTATTAGTTTTGGCTGAGACAGGTACGTTTTCAATGCTTGGTTTCCGTAATTGTGTCCAAATGGTTAGCATATATGCTACTGCTTTTCTCTACCAAGGTATTGCAATGGGATAATCTTGTATTGTCTATCTTTTAAAATTGAAAACATCTTCGTTTCGAATATAACGCCTTTTTCGGATAATATTTCAACAGCCGATACAACTCTATCGATGATTCGGTGTTGAAGCGGGCATTTAACACATGGTTTTCACGTGCAAATACAATACAAAATATTATTGTTGATGATGTTTTCCCTTTTGGTGTGACTATGATATAAAATATCGAACTTCGCCATTTTTTCACTTTCAAACGACATTACTCGCTTTGAAATGAACCGATCATCTAGGATTTGGTATAAAATGAAGTGAGAATAGCATTTTTTTAACCTTGACTCTCGTTTTGCAATATTGTCTATAGAGAAAACAAATTGATTGAGACAAAATGAAGTAACGGCAACATGAAACTATGGCGCACTTTATGGTATTTTCATGCAATATAAAATGGTGGTTGTATTTTAAATTGGAAAACCACACTACATGTCTTGGGCATGAACTATACAATTGCGATTGGAATTTTCATGTCCACATTCTAATGAAAACAAACGATTCAAATCAAGAATGAGATATAACAGAAAAAGGAAAACCAAGTTTAGTGTGGAGTGCTAGAGGACTATTTAACATGCCCGACAACATGCACGCTTTTTATAGAATCTACTCAATTTTACATTAGAATCAGGCATTCGATTTTACATTATGAATAGACGTATGATTTGAGCTATGCTATACGAATTAGTTGTGTAATACCCTTGATAGTTGAAGCATTTACATGACAATTCATAAAAATAAAATAATTAGTTCTTGTTATCAGTTAGGTATTTTAACAAATTGCAAGCTAATAATGCATCTGATTCCCAAACCAGTTTCTCCAATAAATTGGAGATCCCGTTTCCATCTTATACTTACATGCATGCCAATCATCCAACGTTTACCAGGACAACCGAGTTCAACTTTATAAAAAACGAGACACGTTTATATAATTTTCATTTTAATGAAATGAAATATTGTTCATAACGTTAGTAATAATGTTTGCGCGATGATGATCTAAAATATTTACTACATGACGCTATATTCTTAAATCTTTTTCTAAAAAGAAGTAATGTAGTTGACACTTGTTTGTAGTTTTATTTCATCGTTCCTAAAAAAAGTTGTCACTCTCTTGCTCTGGTATCTTTCCTACCAGTGAGTAATTAAAATGTAATTATATTGAATGCGTTTTAATGCCCTTTTATTATTGTTTAATTTGAGTTACAATGCTATGAGGTAAAATTTTGTTTACACTTCAATGTATCATGAATATTACTTGGCCAAGTGTTTTGAGCGCTCTAAAACCGGTTTTAACCCCCAATGCTTAAACCGGATTAAACCCCCGTTCCAAGGCGATGACCCCAGCTTAATTATTATATGTGTTTATGTTGTTTTGTATTGTGCTGTTTTGTGCCGTTTTGTACTGTTTTGGCAATCGGTCACTTGCCATAAATAAAGGAGCAACTAATCGTATATAATTAGAATTCAATACTGCTCCAGCAGCTGGAGTTTCACTTTTTTACATTGATGTAATAAGTTATTCTTAAAACAAATTCACTGTAATGCGTTTAATGGGTTTATTACATATATCTAGCTAAGTCAATATTTTACAAAGAAATGAGCTGTAAAGTGATTATTTTTCAGTAAAAGATTCACTTTTCAATTATATCTTATAAACCCATTAAAAGTATTTTTTGCTTGTAGTATTGTAAACCGACTCAGATTTGCTATAAAGCGGATATACTCATTTGTAACGCGTTCAATGAATTTGAAAACAATCACTGTTATTTTCTGATAGCTGTTCATGTACGAGGGTTGTCCCAATAACATTACACAAGTGCATAGTTCTGTTTTTTTCCGCATTATTGTTTTAAAAAACCATTTTTTAGAAACCATTTACAATTTTAAACTTTGTAACAGAAATAAGAAATGTGAAACTTTGTTTCATTATGAATTAGTATGTAATATCTAAACGCAGCTGAGTTGGACTGGCGCAATGTACAAGTAGCAAATGTAATTTAGTATAGTTTATATTATAAGTTGTTTAATACCCATACTAATTAATAATTTATAACGGTAAAATATAAAACAAACATCCGATAAAAATAAAGAGTATAGTTAATTTAGAAAACTGATTTGTACTTTGTAAACGCTGACTTAAACTATTCAATATTTTCATACGGAAGCACTAGAATATCTACACATTCAATGGTGATATCAGCAGAATGAGTCGGCAGATATGTGTCAGTGTCGTTGAAAATTAATTTCATGCAACAATGGATACAAACAATAAACATATAATTATAGCAGGCATTTTAAACAGTAAAAGGCTCAAAAAGTAAACAAAAATAATAAATACAGATGAAGTACACCCCAGGAAACCCGAAACCTTCCGGGTAGTGTAATACCATAGGGGACAGTGCTGTGCGTTTTGGCATGAACTTACATAGGGTAATTAAATTGGAAAAATTAAATTTTTCAAAGCTCAATTTGAAACAACTGTGTATTAACATTGATTACAAAGGTATTGGCCTACATGTAGAAAAAATCCTGACATTTTTTCTTAAACAAATGAGCGAAATGTGGCGCCCTGAAGTAGAGGATTGGACAAAACGGGCCAAGTTCAGGCATTTAAGGGAGATAAAAACTGCTTTAATTTGCAAGCCACTACCATTATTAAAGGATTTATACAAACTTTCACATGTATAACATAACCTCTCAGCAGGGTTTCTCCAGAAAACTATTTATTGTGGTGAGAAATTTGCGTTTTAAATGACCATGTTGGGAAATCATTGACACCATCTGGGGAAGACCAGGAAACCATATGTGGGCAGTGACTTTATAATTCTTTTTCGTGACAAAAAACCTTATTTTCCGCCATGTTAATGTAATTTCTTTGCTTTGTAGAGGCCTATTGTAAGTGTATGTGGGCACATATGCATACAAATGTACTTTAAATGTTATTTAATACATTCAATGATATTATTTGGCTTTCATCCAACATCATTTCAGAACTTGAATCCTTTGTCTTATATATAATGTGGTTATTCAATGTCCACTTTAGATATGTAAAAAAGCTACAATGCTAGTGTTGCCCCCTCCACCCCCCCCCCACACACACACATTATTATACCGCAACAAAGTCTGTTTGGGGGCTATATAGGAATCAGTTTGTCCCGAACGTCTCTGTCCCAGTATGTTACGTCCCTCCCGATTTTTTGTCCGTTGCCCGCCCGATTTATTTTCATGAAATAAATTTTGAACAAATGAACAAACAACATTCAAACTTCATATGTTGATGCAACCTAATTAGCTTTATATATACACCCCATCGTCTTTTAGGTCATAGGTCAAGGTCACTTAAATCTCTTATAGAAAACTTTATCACTTTATAACTGTATAATGGAAGTGCTTCCACATACAGCCTTCAAAATTCATATATTGATGCACCTCTATGAGTTTTACAGGTCAAATCAAGTGACAGATCACAAGGTCAAATGTCAATGTCACTTCAACCTCTAATAGAAAAATATAATGTTGTCTTCAGAACAAAAATGCTTCCATTTGCAATCTTCAGACTTCCTATGTAGATACACCTGACCTAAATGAGTTTTACATTATCACACTACATTATTTGGCAATTAGGTCAAAGGTCACTGTGTTCTCTAATAAAAAAACATTACATTGGCCCTTCCTGGGTTTTAAAAACCTCAAATGTAGATGCATAAGTGAATTTTGCGCAACACATACCGTTAAGATCACAGGTGGAATGGAATATAAATTATTAAAAATGCATACTGTAATAGAGGGAGTATAGGTAAAATGTCTTCAACATTCAAACATACTATATCAACATGAGAGCTATTGTCACTCTAAAATCTATCATTGTCATTGCACAAAATCAAAGACTGCTTGTGATTGTAAATTTGTTACAGCAACTAGCTGTAATATGAGCTTTTATTTGTCCCATTTTGGTTGGCAACTTGCATTTTTACATCTGCAAGTGGGATAGACAGGAAAAGTTGCTTTTGCACAGTGTTGCATTTCATCCTCTAATTATATCACATGCATTTAGCAAACATGCTTAGTGTTTTCTGGCGGTGTGGTATTAATAACGTATCAAACTTCATCTCAAGAAGGTCAAATATCTAACCATCTATCTATACTGTCTAACTCCCCTTGCGGTTATTATTGACAATATGGTGGACGAACCAGTTATCGAACACATAGGGAATTACGTTAAAATTTTAACACTTAAAATAACAAACACATTATGTTGTAACAAATGACTAAAAGTGTAATCATTTAATAACTTATTTGTTAAGTTTTCCAGCAAATATCCTTCAAGAATTCATAACAATGATTAAACTTGTCTGTGAACAAGGTAAGTGTTATTCTTTTAATCAACTGTACTTTGTGTGGTTAAATGTATTAAATCGGTATCAACGTCATGTGGTGAAGTCTTGTTTGCGGCTATAAACTAGCAATGGTCAAATTCGTTAAAAAGGGAGTAACAAGTCAGCTCATTGACATTAAAAGGTCAAAATCAACTATTATTTTGTTTGATAGACAATTCTTTTCAAGGCCAGTCTGTGCCGATTTTAATGTTTCTTAAATACGCTTAATAGTAAAATCACAGAAAACTTAAGGCAATCGTAACAAAATTAAGCGCAAGTTTAGCGACTTCATTTCCAGTGAGTTTTTCTCATTATGAAACTTGCCGAATTAGCACCAAAAGTCTCAGAACACGCCACATAAATATTATACATAAAAAACCCCATATACACTTATTAAGACATCATTTGATGTACCTAACCAATTAATGTATGCGACAAAGCAGTCAAGTCTTTCTTTATATTTTCCAAAATAATGTGGGTAAAAAGAAATAAAACTCGAGAGTGTTGAAAAGGCACTATTGGTCATATATAAGGCATTAACAGTACAATTGAATGCATATGTGCCCACATACACTTACTGTAGGCCTCTATAAAGCAAAGAAATTGCAACAACATGGCTGAAAAAGAATTATAAAGTCACTGCCCACATATGGTTTCCTGGTTTTCCCCAGATGGTATCAATGTTTTCCCAACACGGTCATTTAAAACGCAAATTTTCACCACAATAAATAGTTTTCTGGAGAAACCCTGCTGAGAGGTTATGGCAGACATGTGAAAGTTTGTATACATCCTTTAATTATTGTAGTGGCTTGCAAATTAAAGCAGAACATGGCCCGTTTTGCGCGATATTCTACTTAAGGGAGCCACATTTCGCTCATTTTTTAAGCAAATTTGTCAGAATTTTTTCTACATGTAGGCAAATACCTTTGTTACCAATGTTAATACACAGTTGTTTCAATTTGGACTTTGAAAATTTTAATTTTTCCAATTTATTACCCTATGTAAGTTCATGCCAAAATGCACAGCACTGTCCCCTATGGTATTACACGACCCGCAAGGTATCGGGTTTCCTGGGGGTGAAGTAGAGACATGCATTAAGTTCTTTATTGAGATTGATGCAAATTAATGTCAAAATGTCACTGAAAAACAATACAGAGTGTTTAAGAAGTCTTAGAATATGTATCAAGAACCG
The DNA here is from genome assembly GCF_020536995.1 of Dreissena polymorpha. Classification (NCBI taxonomy): domain Eukaryota; kingdom Metazoa; phylum Mollusca; class Bivalvia; order Myida; family Dreissenidae; genus Dreissena; species Dreissena polymorpha. The sequence goes on from NC_068363.1 coordinate 20,775,892, forward strand.
GTTTCGGTGTGATTTTCCAGCATTTACCCCCCTTATGACCCCAAATGCAACAGCCCAATTGCAAACAGCCCTAATTTGGGTCAAATGACATCTGGCAGTTATGTTTTGCAATACAGAGAGTTTTTGATGGTCAATGTTCAAAGTTCTGGCAGACGATTAACTTGCTCGGATGTGCTTAAAGGTAACGCATGCGCAATTAATTTCCTTCTATATTACATATAAAATAGTTAGTTTGAACCTATTTATTTTAGCTCGATTGCATCGAAAGCCTAAGGCTTATATAAACGCTCTCGAGTCCGTTTCCTGGGCCTCGAACCAGAACTTGGTGTCTTTGCGGGAGATCTAAAGAACGCTCCCGCGGTGGGGATCAAACCGGTGACCTCCCGGTCGCTAGGCGGACACCATATCCATTACACCACGGCGACCTTAAACAGACAGACAGACAGACAGACAGACAGACAGATTGGTATTAAGTACGAACATGTCAACCGTAAATCTAGATTCTAAAACTCCAAAACGGTATGATATTTGCAAAAGTTAAAGTTATATCTCGCCGGGCTGCCGAAATCAGAAGAAAAACTTAATATATATTTATACAAAGACCTAAAGAATACAATGTATTCTATAGGTCTTTGATTTATATATCTGTTTACTACGTAACGTAAGCTTTCTAATGATATATAATTTGTCAAATTCGGCCTAGAAATGAAACTATAATTCAAAAGACGTGAGTGTGTACATCAAAATGTGTAACCTCGGCGCTTCGCTGTACGCTAATTGTAAAAGATTGATAGCCACAACACGGTAAAACGCGCGGTGGTAAAACATAAAATGTGTATTTCTTGTGTTAAACTCGCTATAAATCCATTAATAACCACGGGTATATACTAAAAGTTAAATTTTTTTGAAAGAGGAATTAATAAGCAACAAGATAACGTATAAACCAATAAAATCGGATGAATAGTTTTTGCATTAGATTGAATTTACTACAGTAAGGGTCAAATACTCGATTTATCTCCTTTCAATATACACATTGTGACCTAACTGATAAACGTTCTGTCGACACTGCTTTACTAATTGTGTTTTTGAATATGTTTTTTATTAAGAATGGAACCTAATGGAAAGAATTCACCCCAAAACATAACAGCTGTTCAAGCCAATAATATAAGACACAACCACCACCAACATCATTATTTCTAACAAATACTTGATCGTGCACAGAGCTCCAGATAAGATGCGCATCTGCGTATTTACGCATTGAAAAAAAACGCTTTAAATCGGCACAGTGCATAACATTACACAATACAAATCTCGGTACGCAATTATGATCGATTAAAGTGCGTAGCCGGTTTAACAAATAATCAGGGTTTAGTGTAACTTAACCTTTGAATCATAAGTAAGTCAATCAAAAGAACCGTGAAATAAAAATGGCGGCACATTGTGTTCTATGTTCGAACAAGGGACGTTTCAATCGAAAAGCGGCTCCTGCAGGAAGTAATTGTATATAACAATATGCCATAAACCTTATGATGCTTCTAGATTAAAAAAAATAATTTCTAAGTGATCTTATTGTTGAAGAAGTTTATTGTTAACTTGCATAGACCACATATAGTGTGTGACTTTATTTTTCATCGCGCAAGCAGTGCCATAACTTAGTTTTATTGCGAAATGGCGGTCGTGGTGTACTACATGAATACTATATGCAAGAAGGACCCAATCAAGACAGAGATACAACACATGTAAGTTGCATATTTTAAATAAAGTCTGTTCATACAGTCAAGTTACCATCACCGGATCATTAGTCAATATAAATTGCCGCCTTAGAGACTTTTGATGATTTTTGCTTTGGCAGACTCTTGGCGTCAATAGTCCACTCTATCTTTTAAATAGCACGAGTTCCAACACGAATTTCGGTCGCATCACTCCTGAATTTAAATACACACATATTTGTGACTAATATGATTATAGGTGCTACCTACAGTACAGGCAACGTGTACTTTGACAAACGCCACTCGTTGCGGTGTTCATTTTACAGTGTTCGCTTACCAAACATCCCCCGCGATAGGTGTTAAGATAAAATATTCGCGGGGGCCGTTTTCCATAAGGTGGACACCGCGAATCACTGCGGACCCATAATATCTACCGCAGTGTTCATCATGTTCGCTAGAAATAAAATAATTGAACATAAACATAGGTCGGTACCAATTTGCAGAAAGAATCTACCGTGCGTTTGAATGTTATAGGTGTCATTTGGTGTCTAAACAATTAACAACGATTATGAACAATCACGATCGATTACCGCATACATGCAAAAATTCCCGTCTCTGTCCATTACCCGATAATCCCGAGATTTCCGATTTCATGCAAATTCTGGTCAATGTTGACGATAAAAGTGTGATAGAAATGCAAAAATCACAAACGTTCGCCATATCTCTAAACTATCAAATGAATTTCTGCATATGTTTCTATTAAAAGATTTGATGAAATAAGCGCCCAATCAGAACAGGTGTATTATAACATTCGTAAATCACTAGACGCCTAGTGTGCGCGTTCTGTAGAGTTCATGTTCTGTTACAAATTGTAGCCACAAATAAATACATGTATATATGCCCATGATATTTTCATTTTCTTTGTTCTGAACCATAAAAAGCGCGCGAAAATTGGCGTGGGTGTATTTATTTTTGACACAAAATCTTCGTAGCGCAGACAACATTGGGATCTTTTAATTTCAATTTAAAGTTTCGTAGTGAATTTCTTCTCGAGTACCAGGGTAGCTCGCGAATGATTTGGAATTGACATTTCATCTGAATAAAATAAAAATCAAACACGCTGTAACACGCTATATTTAGATTTCATGCAATATGTACAAGTCATTTTCTGGAAATCGGGAAAAATGAAACCCAATTTTGTGAAAACAAAAAGGGCAATTGCATTGATTAATACCATAAAAGTTAATTGTATTGATCATCTCAACACTTAGTTTTAGTGTCCGACTTAACGTACTGCCCGAGTTTAAGTATACATGAAAAATGTGCACATACTATCTACATGTACATGAAGCAGAGCTCCAGATAAGGGTCGTATTTTCGTAATTACGAATTATTTTCAAGTCCGTTACGTATTTATTTTACAATCTTGTCGTACCATTAAGAATTACAAAATCAAGTTACAAATATTATTTTTACATCGGTTCGTATTGATTTTTATTAAGTTCTTTTCGCGTATTAAAGATCTTTGCGGTGCTTATATAGAATGGTTATCGGGTTTGTTTAAGAAAGTGCATTTTTTCCAATAAAAGCGGCGTATACAGCCTATCTGTCAAAAAACAATGGCAGCGCCTAGAGAGCGTCCTAAAAAACTGCAAAGCGTCCAAAAACACGCTTTTAACATATTGTACGCAAAGTGAGCCGAAGTTAAATGTTTAGAAAGACATTATAGAAAAGATCTTATACGATGTTGTATGTTCAGTTGCCGAAACAGTCGGAAAAGCTAAACAAAAACGCGACACGACAGGTCCAAACTTAAACACAAAAAAATATTGAACAAGTGGAAGGGACAAGTCCTGTGGCTAATCGTTGAAAAGATTGAAGGGGAGACCTGTTTTAAATGTGAAATATGTAAAAATTCATCTAAGGCATGCAATCTAAGCACAGTTTGGGCATATGAAGCTATTGGAAAAATAAAAGTGTATAATACTGAAAAGACACTGTTGAACTCGTATAAATAAAGTTGCTAGTATGTTTATTTTGATGTTTTTGCATGAAAATAACCATTATTATTTATTTTAAGGTCATTTAGAAAAATAAGAATTATTTTCTAAAACTTAGTAGTAACGTTAAAAATAAAATTTCAGAGTTAAGAATTCTTTTTGAAAATCTGGTAGTAAATTAAGAATTTCACAAAACCTTATCAGGAGCTCTGCATGAAGTATATGATTTTAGTTTGTACATGTAACTTTAAAACGTGTGAATGACCCTCGCAGACAGGTGTTTACGGTGGCTGCGCAGCATCGCGGTTATGATCATGGGCGTTCCCATTAAAGATAGAGTGCACCCCCCCCTGCGAAATGTCACCCATCAGGAAAATTGAACACCGCGGACATGTGTTTTTGTCAAAGTACACATTTTTTTAAGTTTTTTTGATAACCATGTATTTTTAATAAATATACATGTATGGACATGCTTGTGTTCAAAATATGATAATTGTTGTTGAGTGATGCATCCAAAAAAATCAATCTTAAAACGAGTTACATGTTACAAACTTAAAGATCTATCATCTTATATTTTATTTTATTTTCTAAATTCTAGCCACAGGAATTTATAGCTGGTTCGGTGTCTGTGGTATAGTGGATGGGGTGTCTGCTAACTGGCTTAGTCACTGGGAGGTCTCTGTATTGATCCTTTAAGTGGGAGCATTCTTTAGATAACCCTAAAGACATACTATGGCGTACCATTTGGGTTGAAAGTCAAAAAGACCTACACGTTTAAAAGAGAAATGTACGTCGAAGTACAATAATTGTACGTCGACATGAATATAAAATACACTTCGAAGTATATATTTGTACGTCAAAGTACAATTTGTACTTCGACATACATGTTTGTACTTCTACGTACACATTTTCTGAACAGCCAATCAAAACACTAGTCTCTTGAGCTGCTTTTCCTTCAGATTTATTCATAATAAATGTTTAAATCTCTTTTTTAGTTGAGGACAAAATGAATAAAAATATCAGAATGGCAAAAAAACAACACAGAAGTTTCAAGTGTTTAATGCATTGAAATAGATTATACATGTATACAAATTTGAAGAAGATTCAATTGTTACCTTTTTAAAATTAAAATTATTCAGCATATTGTGTGTATGAAATGATCATGCGGGGCGGAGTATCACGACCGTCCAGTGCATTACTGTGTAGGAAATTCCCAACGGTAACCAGTTACCAAGCATTAATGGGATAAATAATGTATTATAAACTCCCCGTTGGTCTTATTTTGTGATAACCATAACTAGCATAAGTCAGAGGATAATTCCGCCACGCCAGGTCAATAAATACACACAATATCTATGAGTTAGCGATCGATAGTCGCATAATTTGGTATAAATTTTAATAATAATAATGTTTAATAAATACGCACAATACCTATGAGTAAGCGGTCGATAGTCGCATAATTCGGTATAAATAATAATAATAATAATGTTCAATGTCAAAAATCTCTAAAAGCAACAGACATAAGGTGTCTTCTGATTGGCTAACACTCAAGTGTCGGTGAAAAATTGTAAGTCGAAGTACATTTCTCGTTCTACTTAGTAGGTCTTGTACTCTTTCGACGTCATGGTACGTCATATAGACACTAACTACTGGTCCTACCCAGGAAACAGTTTGTTTCATCAAATGTCTCAATTCAACTTGACAGCTTGCTAAAGCAGTTGCATTTAGCATACAGTACACTGATTTAACATAATCAAAATCATGTGATGTGTCAAATCAATTTTGATTGACAAATTTGACAGGATTTTTTTTTAATCCAATAAGTTTTAGACTGTCAAATAAACACACACTACATATTGAAAGCCATACCTGGAGCTTTCGTCTGTATATCACTGACTTCATCAGAAGAATGATTTCTACTGTTGGGAAACGTTAACACCACTAATTGTCTTCTTATTTATTATCAATGTATAATTATGTGTAACAGCATAACAACATACTTGATTCGCAATTAAAATATTTAATAAATACAGGTATCTTGCAGGTTTCTAATTTTCTTTCGCAAACTATTGTTGAATAGTTTAAATTTTGTCGCCACAAAATAAACTAGCCATTTTGTAGCAATTCTAAAATCACAGCAGGGGTCTCGCGAGTGGGCGAAGTGGGCGATTTCTTCGCCCAATTAATCTTCACTTCGCACATTAATATCATGAAGGCGAAGTGATTTCTCCTCCTTTTAATGATTTACTTTGTGCCAGACATTGACCGATTAAAATCAATTTGATGTGGAGAATTGGACACAGGAGAATTCTCAGCAATAAGTTGCCCCATTTACAGGTCATGCAAAGTTGAACATTCAAAAGAACTGTCTGGAGCTATAACACTTCTTGAAATTGTTAATAGATGATAACTTGATTAATTGCCTTCTGCTGGCTACCAATAACTATGATTCAGCAATGTTAAATGGCCCATTAAAACAGTACTATTAAACTAAGGAATGATCAAATGGGAAGATGTTACCTAGCACCGGCAATAGATATATGGAGCCCATTTACAGGGCAGATTTGGAATCTCTGCTATAAAATGAGATTTTAAATGAATTTTAAATTTAAAACAAATATTTGTAACAAAATATAAATGTGATTGTATGTTGAATTGCTTAAAATTAACAAGGAAGTAAATAGATTCTGAACATTACTGGCTTGTTACTATTGAAGTTTATTTGATACACCTGTTCAGAAGAAAAAATAATTAAAAGTACAATCAATGAGAAATAAGGAAAATGTCAATTTTATACACTTAACATATCTTATTGTATAAAACAAGTGAAGAGTTGATTGAAAGCTGAACAGAAACCACTTATCCATTAAGTTGCTGCAAAATATATGTAAAACTAAGATTTATGACGCAAATGTACCATTTCTCCCAAAAATGTTGCCTAATCTCCCTATTTCACTTTAGGGAGAAGTGACTTCTCCCAAAATTTTGAGCCTAGCTAGACCCCTGCACAGTCTAAACTGCATACACTTAGCTCTATAGTTACAATTTGAATGCAAATATTAGAATGCATCATGTTATATCATCCATACTTTTTTATTTAAACATTCAAATAACACATAACACAGTACATATATAAAAAGGTATGTGGTATTGTAAACACTTCACATCATTTATTTGCACATAAAATAATAGTTACAAAATAAGTAAAACTAAAACACTGTAATCAACCTACATTTAAAGAATATTTACATACCGTAAAAACGCAGTCATAAACCTACCCGGCTCATGAGGTGGGGGGTATACTTTGGTACCAAAATTGGAGATTTTGAGTATGTTAGCTTCATACATGTTAGTCGAGTCAGAAATTACGAATTTCATAAACGGACCCCATTTTAAATGTACAAGAAGTTGCGGTAGTATTCTATACATTGCACATGACGTCACTGTGGTACGCCAATCAAGCACTAGTTTCTCACTTATACCAAACTCACGTTCAGCAGCACTGTTGTTATTTAAATTCTCCGCAAACTCTATTACACGTGTTTTAAATGCATTGTCATAAGCCTGGCGTTTGCATTTGCCAGGCATTTTCAAAGATTTATCGTAAGTCCAGTTGTGTTTTTGTTTATCTAATTAATAAATGGTTGCACTCAATAATCCACGCTAGTAATTATCCACAAACTATTTTCCGCTTTTAATCCGATGAAACAATATTATCACTGTAATCCGATCTTTGTACTTTTAATCTGACTGTCAAAACAATTGATAAGTGTCTCAGTAAAACGTGTTTTTACAATAATGATTGACATACCCAAGAGACCGCTAACTCCACCCTTTTCTCTGAAACAGTTTCAAAGGCGGAGCTATACACGTGCTCAAGCATAATGGGACGATTGCAAGCGAGTTACAAACACGCGATTGGTTAAGCATATCGCTTCTCTAAACAAAGGAATCCAATTTTGTCGGCGAGAAAGGTGTTCTTTATGGCTTCTTGACAGGAAACGGCTTTCCTTTGATGACGTCAAACTGTCGATTCACACATATTGTGAATTTTTGCGAGACTTTAAATGATGTCCTTGATTCTTTGTTGACATGAACAGTAAAAAAACAACACCTGCTTACATGAAGACTTTGGATTAAATTATCAAAATAAAAACAAGAGTTATTGCAAACTGTGATTATATTAATTGGTAAGTATCAGTAAAAATACGACGTTTTGTTAGTCGTAAATCAAAGATTTTTTTTATACAACAACAACAACAACTATTGCCGCGGGGATCAATCTTCGTCGAATTTCATTATTTTTTTCATGGAATTTCATTATTTTTTTCATGGACCACCTCATTAGTCGATACCAGTTGATAATCAAATTTTGGAGGTAAAAAATATCGACTTATGACTGCGTTTTTACGGTATATGAAATTACAAAGTGGTGTTAATGTATTACCTTTTACTAAATTAACATTGCTGGTTTTGTACTAGCCATAAAACATTTATCATGGATGAACAAGTAACAACCAATTTATTAATTACACAATAGAACGGAAATCATATTAATTGCATTATGCATTTACTAAACAAGCTATTTGCTACTGTTTAGAATTACACTATCTTACTAAAAATGATCACAGGTACTTAATGCTTTTACATACTTGTGGTAAGTTTTGTATTACTATTTTGACAATTATCGGCAGACGCTTGTTGATATACAGACAAAATTTGCATGGGAACTCTCATATTTTTTCAGCATAATTGCCTTCAAATTGTTAATTTAACAACCCTTTGACATTGTTTGCACATCTGATCTTATTATACAACAGCTGATTTTTTTTATAGATAGACATTATATAGACTTTTCAAAGTTCTATAAAAGTTCACACATGTTCCATCCAAGTAAACAAACAGAACCAATAAAGATCACCACAGATAATAACAGTGTGTATACATGCGTTTATTACCGTCTCTATCGATTACCGCATACATGCAAATTGTTCCGTCTCTATCATTTACCCGACAATCCCGTATTTTCCCAATGTCCACTTTCAAATGCAAATTCTGAATTATATTGACGACAAAAGTGCTCAAGAAAACTCATAAACACAAACATCGGACATTTTTCTAAAGTACAAATGTAGCTTGGAAATTTGATAGTTCAGGAATCCCTCCTTTGTTGATTTCTGTAAACCAAAACTGTCAGTTTTGCTGGATAGAATGGCTTGTATGATGCCCAGCTCTTAAAGTTCTGTGAAGGCAATTGCCTTCACAGAACATATTTCTTCTAAAAACGGAAAACCAACAAATATCTTAAAATTTGATCAATAATGCAGACAATTTATAAATGTCTTGTTTTTCATTGATTTCAAATCTGGGAGATTTTTTACGTAAGATTGTGGTACGAAAATCCAACGGTGTCGGATTTTGTGGTTTTAGGCCTAAACTTATTGTAGTGATATGTAACCTTTCGGGGATATTGGTAAAGTGCGAGCAGACGAGGTGTAAATATGTTAAAAATTAAAGCTAAAAGACTAAAAAGTTAGATCGGAATATCTTTAAATTTTGTGAATAAATGTGTTTCTGGTGGATAACAACGACAACTTGCCAGAATATTGCTCATGATCACACGTAAAACTTCTTTCTGAGACATTGTGTACACACCGGTCTTACTGACAATGACGAAGTGACGTCACCATCTATGTATAGAATGCTTTCTGAGAGCGAATGGAAAATGCGTCACATATTCTGACAAATAAACAGTAGGGTGTCGTTATTGAAATACCGTGAGAATACTGGAAGAATAGAGATGCCAACTATAATGTTTAAAACAAATAATTTTTTAACAAGCGTTTGTGATTTGTCAGGATAACAATAACAATACGATATCGAAAAGATCAAAGCAAATAAATTCGACAGAAATCTGAGATTCGGCAATATATTAAAGACGGGTTATGTTCCCCTAAATTGTGTTTGGTAAAGACTGGCACTATATGTAGTGAACCAGTCTTCGGCTTATACCCACTGAAGAAGAGCATTCAGGGGAGATAATTGAGTAATGACTTAATTCTGGAACGGTTGCGAAGAAAAAAATATAATGCGAGAATATTTAGTGCGATTCGCTACACAATTATGATGTCATTGATATAACTTTTCCTGAGGTATGTATTTACATGTGATTTAGCATATGTCAAAGTGTTTTTGATTTGTTCAAGGTCATAAATAGCATCGCGAAAATATATGTCGCATGGCAAATTTTTTTGAGACGTATCCATATGTGGTATTCCAGTTTTAAAGCAAATGCTGGTAAATATTTATGATACACAAACATTCTCGATATTTCCTTAAGTATCAAATACATTTTGGCATTTGTTACTATTTATAGAGATGATGAAATAACGTCTAATCGGGCGTTTTTTTTTCCACTGAACACGCGATTTACGCCTGACGTGATGTTCATGTATTTATACACAACAAAATACACCCAAACTTTCCAAACGACGTTCTACATGTCTGCATAGTTTTCGCGCGCTTTTTATGAAACAAAGGATATTTTAGCACTGTTTATTTGACGCTAGAATTTGTCAAAGGTCGCGTTAGCATTAAAATTCGGAAGTGTGTTTCGGATTAAAAATTTAATAATGATAATCGAACGAAACATTAACAGTTGCGCGTAATTAATTCTACACTACACATACATGTATGTACATGTAGGTGATTATCTTTTCACTCGATCCGCCGCGTATGTATGCGGCGGATTTACTCCGCGAAAATACGCGAGGTTAACACAGACTCGGCGTCGTTGCGCGGATCGATACCAGGTGCCACCGCGAAACGCCGCGTGAACACACGATTTGGCCGCCGGGTACTAATAATCTGGCCGTGGCGTAGCCGCGGATTATGTTTGTGCCGCGTTAGCTGTACTGTACATGTCCGAAATATGTACACTTAAGAATGCCTTACCTGTAGTAGTTTAAATTTAATAATCCAAATTTTCATTCTTGTTTTCTGGTTTAACAAACCTTATCAAATGTTTGTTAAATCCAGTTAATGCTTTCTCCATTATTGAATCACCATTACTTGTAATTTGGATTGCCAGCTTTGAATTAAATGCGGGTTATAATTTAATTTACAATACGTCAGCGATTTACAATGTCGAAAGTCATGATGTAGAAATTTAATTCTTCTCGGATAATTTATATATAATCGAAGTAATGTGTTTTCTCAATGTTTATGTGTAGTATTATGACTTATTAGTATAAAAAAAATTAACTGGTATTCCAGTTTATATAAGATATATGGTTGTTACTCGTAATTATCGGTAGAATAACAAACTGACAAAACTCGCTGGACTGAATAGTGGATCTACGTAATTAATAGACCTTTGATCAATTTTGCTTTTTCTTTATTTTTGCCGACTTTCTTTAACCTTGCCGTCTGCAAAGTCTGCAAAAAAAACTCTGCAATTATCGGATGGTCAATCAATTATCACGTAAACACGGCTGCTAATTACCCAGTTAGTGCGCACGCACTATTTAGACGGTGACATGTGTATTGGAAGAGATGAGATAAGATAAACAACGCCCGGGGTATTCTCTCGATTATAGACAATCCCATGACTGAGTTTCAAATTCTGATACATTTATTTCAATGAGAAGCACAGCGGGATTTATTACCATGGAACTCGATATGTTAACTGACTGACGCACGGGTCTAATTTTCGATGCGTCAAAATGACGCACAGCAGAAAAAAGGGTTGCGTCAAAAACGAGTCATTTTTAATTTGCTCGCGTCAAAACGCAGGATTCTGCGTCTATTGAAATCCCTGCTATATGTCTGTAAAAACTTACCTTGTTACAGATTAACTAAATCTTCTTGATAAATGTAATTGCTTTTATTTAATGGTTCACACCAATTTCGACACTCTTTGTTTCAGCATTTTGAACCCAGTGTTTAATTGACCTTTTGTTCATCACAAACCGATTAGCTCGTTATGATCGGATACTGTCCAGACAATTACTAAGAAAACAGGGTGTCATAAACCCGGTGACCTATACCCTGAATAAACCACATTTGTCTGGTCATTAAACACAATTTATAATACCTCAAGCACCCGATTGTATAAACAGTTAAACCGGCGGTTTACCACATACCGGCGGTTAAAAGTCGGTAACATGTTGGTTACTGGTCGGTAAGCGTTTGTATAAAATTTGGTTAGTTATACCGATCGGTTAAAACCCAGTTAAAACATACCCTGCTTCTCTAGGTGGGTAAGTACGTGTACAAGTAACCGAGAGGTAACTTACACAAAATGGCCGCGGCGCGCGACATTATAAAAGCTAACCATCGACGACCTTCACAATTTTGACGAGTAAACAGACAATTGCAGCGACTGACACTTTATTTGACTTAATTTACAGGACAATACTATTTCCGACTTAGGACGACGAATTTAAGGACGCACAGAACGTGTTTCTTATATTCTGTTATGGGTATTCCGTGTATGATCCGATGCATCAATGGCGCCCGTGTTAAATCATTTCTCCGAGAACAGGGAACAACAAAAGTACAAACAAAAAACAAAACACGTTCGAACTAGTATCTTACCTTTAATAATCCTTTAAAATCCATAAATAATCAATGTAATTCAATAATTGACGAGTTTGCATCTAGGGGTCTTTGATAATTATTTTAGCATAATTAAATAAAGACCCTGATGCCATCATATCATTATATTCAAATGAGAACTCAATAAACTTTCTTCTTCGTTACACGCTACGTCATGTACTTTATGTACATTACTGTTGTAAAAATAAACCGGAGCAGTTTATCAAATGTGTCGTGTTCTGAGAAAAATGGGCATAATGCATGTGCTTAAAGTGTCGTCCCATATTTGCCAGTGCAGTTCGCACAGGCTAATCAGGGACGACACTTTACGCTTTTATGACATTTTTTTATTAAAATGAAGTCCCTTCTTAGCAAAAATCAATTTTGGGCGGAAATTGTCGTCCTTGATTAGCCTGTGCGAACTTAACAAGCTAATTTGGGACGACACTTTATGCACATGCATTATGCCCAGTTTTCTCAGAACACGACACAAATAATAGCCGTTGGTGAACTCGGTTGCATTTGCAGATTTCTGCATACAAAGATATATTTAAACTTGAACAATGTTTTATTTGTCTATGGTAAATTCCCTTATTGTACAAGAAAGTAAGTAAGTTTATTGTTAACATAAGCCAAATTAGAAGAATAGTCTGGCATGTTACGACGACCATGTATAATTTTTCGGCGTAAGCTGCATAAGCCAGCTTTTCACCTTAGCCTGACCTTTGTAAGTGTCCAATAAAATTCCAATAAAATTTCCCGCGGCTAGGTACGAATGAATACACTTCATTTATTCCATTGGCTGATTTGAGTATACCACCAGAACATTGGAAACATATCCGCGTCTTTGTAACACTGTTTTACTGTATGAAACAATTTTATCTCGAATGAAAAGGCTTAATAGATAGAACAGTTTTACACTCAATTCTCGACATCAATACAGTTTGTGCGTACACCTTTTATTTTCAGAGTATTACCAGCGCAAGAGCGTTTATACTTAATAGGCTTTGTTCTCATATTTAGTACTTACTTCCTTATTCCTGTCAACATGTTAACATGTAAAAGTATTAAGAGCAATGGAAGCGAGGCCTCACTTTAAAGCATTGCATTTCAACCCGCGAGGTATATCGGGTCAATTCGCGGACATTCAGAGTTTATATACAGGTCATCACCGGAGTTGGCGGCCAGTAAAATAATCGTTATATAATACAGACGCTATCCATGAACTAGGTGATCTGGAATTTTCTTTAGACCAGAAATATGTTAAATGAAGATATTCAGCAATATAATTATGGTATGTAAATAATAGATTCTTAATGTGTTTTCAACAATACAATGATAAATATTATTGTTGATAAATTTAACAATAATTATTCGTCCATATTGCCTAATGTACTAAAGTGATATTATGAGCATGTAACAGTTTATAGGTGTCTATCGCAACCGTTGATTATTTTTGATGTTTCTACTTCATATACACTTATATTAATTAATGCAGCATCATCATACTAAAACAATATACCAGAAAGAGAAAAATAATGCATTTGAATATCAACTGTACTTTCGTTTGACAACTGATCATGCGTTTACGAGTTGAACCTAAATTTAGTTTTAGTGCAGATTTGTTCATACGACACAAAGACACGAAATTGTTTTACGGATCATTTCAGCTTACAGGACTGGGTGGGTCACGTAAGAATATCGAATATAAAATATATTTTTATAAACAACTGGTAGCAAGGTGAGTTGCAGATAATTAATCAGTAACCACATTTTAACTAACTATTTTGACCTGTTAATTCTTTTCAGCTCAATTCAACAGTGCAAAATGCCCATAATATTACTTTAAGCATTAGCATGATGATAATTGATACTGTTAATAATCGAATCAAATAGCAATGCCCGACAAACCACTAAAACAGGTTTGTTCGAAGAACGCGCCTATAAATACGGATACTTCTCGTGTGGCCGGTTGACTCATATGTTTAAATTTCACTTCCATTCTTCTTTTGGTTTTCTGTTTTGTATCTATAGGTTTATGACCAGCAATATGTTATAATGTAAAATAAGCCGCGAAAACTCCCCATAACATCCCGTACTGCGTGTGATGCAGCTAAGAACTGCACAGAAAAAGACATTCGCTATCCTTGATCTCATTCATTAAACTATTCACGCCGTATATCTTTTTTAAAGATATTTCTTGTTACATCTAGAACAACTAGAAGAATAGACGTCTTTGTAAGCACTCTCTTGTAGTTTGGAAGCACCAGGGATTCCGCTTAATGATGCAAATCCCGACATCATTATCAATTTGTCCCTGGTCATTTTGATGAACTCATAGTTAAAATTTACACTTTATTTTATTGTGAATTCATTTGTAAGTGAATTTGATAAAAAAAAAACATGTCGCTGTTTATAAGCGTGACACTTCGCGCGAAAATTACGTCATTAGAACATGCATTGTGGGAATGTTTTGGTTAAAGTTACCGGCAGTTAAACTCCACTATGCGCGGTTAGGTTACTTTGCGGTATATCGTGTTTATACAATCGAGTTACCTTGAAGGTTACTATACCTGAATAACCGCAAACTAATCAAAGTTTGAATGTTACCGAGCGGTAATTTGACCAGCGTTTATACAATCGGGTGCAGGTCATCTCTTGGCATTTTGAGCAGTCATTTAAGCCAAATACTTACCATATGCTTTAATAAAGTATTTGAACATAATTACAAAATATACATTTGTCACAAATGGATTAACAGGAACTGTACAGTGTATATATGTTACCCAGTTTAAGCATAACAATAAAGTTTTTAATAACTATAAATTTAAAATATTGTACACATTTACTGCTACACAATTAACAAATTTAACGGGCATATACCTGCACATGTAAACTCTGCTATAACGTGTGAAGATCATGCGTTACTGCAGTGTTCGAATCATCATCATAAAAACAAGCAATCACGTTTGATCACAGTTGGGATAGAAATACTTGCGTAAAATAAATTAAATGTATAGATTTATGGTATCATAGAATGCTAGATTTGTATGGCTCATTGTCACTAGTAAAGAGTTTTCAATATACATGTATATACATGCAAAGACAGTTAAATTTTCAAAATATGCATGCAGGTGTTTTTTTTTCCATTTGAATGTTTAAGATAGCTATTATTTATTGATATTTTCATTCAATGTAAACGAAACAAAAATTCATTCAATGTAAAAGAAAATTAAAACTACATTGAAATATTATAATGTATTACGCTTTTTTAGGGCTTTGTTTTATAACTGATTCATTGCACTTTTTACAATAAATTTCTATCGCTGAAGACCACTTATAATTATAATCAAATTAGAATCTATTACATGTTTTAATTTATTTTTTAAATATCATTTATTTAGATCTAAGTCTTACTTTAAGAAAGAATGCGAGTATTTGTAGTTTTGTTTTGTGAAATTGTCAGTATTTAGTCTTCCGACGACCTTTACTCTAATACAATGTAAATGGCCGCATTGACAGGTGTGACGGCCAATCTATTTTTAGTAACTGAAAACCCCTCTTGTGACGTCACGCCAAAACCTCCTTTAGGACTTTGTTGACTCCTGTCTCATTTCCGAATCGAGGTTGAACATTATTTGCGGCCACATGCTATAATCATTATAATCATGCTATAATATATTATCTTTTGGAAATATATTTAATTTGACACAACTTATCCAAGAACCTACTAGAATTTGTAATACTTCATCAACATGTATAGACTTAGTTCTTGTATCAGATAATGATTTAATTTCTCATTGTGGAGTCATTGATTCATCAATTAGTGACCATTGTATTGTTTATTGTACACGCAAGAAATTAAATATGTCAATTGGTAAACATTACAATGTACACACCAGATCATTGAAAAACTACAGTAAAGAAAACTTTAAACAATGTCTTTTATCTACAGACTGGAGTAGTGTCTTACTATGTGACAATGTCTCTGTAGCTTGGGATAATTTTAAAAGTACATTTTTATCTGTTCTTGATGGCTTTGCACCTGTAAAAGAAGTTAGATTTAAACAACGCACTCAGCCTTGGATTACTCCTGATATTTTGAATAGTATCCAGGCAAGAGACAAAGCTTTTCATTTATATAAGATAAATAGAATGGAAGAAAGTTTTTATAATTTTAAGGAGTTGAGAAATAAAGCTCAGTCACTTATCTGTAAGGCCAAGAAACATTATTTTTCAGATAAACTGGAACAGTATAAAAACAATTCTAAATCTCTCTGAGACACACTTAAGAAGTTAGGTCTTCCCACTAAAAAAGGGAACTCTTCATCAAGTAGCATAGGGCTTCAGATTGATGGGCAAATTTCCTTTGACAAATTTACAGTAGCTGAAAAATTTAACTCATTTTATACAACAGTTGCTTCTATACTTGTTGAGAAACTTCCAAAAAGTTTTAATAATTATGGCAAGAATTTTGTAAGTAATTACTACGCTACTAAAGGTGTTGTGCCAAACAGTTTTTCATTTTCCATTGTGTCTGAAAATACAATTTTAAAGCATACACATAAATTAAGTGCTAATAAGGCCTCAGGTTTGGATGGCATTCCTGCTAGATTTGTTAGGGATAGTGCTTCTTTCATATCTTGTCCCCTTGCTCATATTGTTAACTTGTCAATCATACAGGGTTCTGTTCCTGATGACCTCAAGTCAGCGAGAGTTATTCCCCTCTATAAGAAAAGTGTTAAGACTGAGGTTGAAAACTACAGACCGGATTCGGTCTTAAGTATCATCTCAAAGATCCTTGAAAGAGTAATTTATGACCAAGTTGAAGGTTACTTGAATGACAAAAAGCTTCTGTATAGCTATCAATCAGGATTTAGGCGTGGCTATTCTACAGACACCTGCCTTACCCATCAGGGTTCGACACTAAGGCACGTCCGACAGACATTGTCTAGTAAGATCGGTGGTCGGGCTAGTAAAACTGCAGGCTAGCTTGTCCGACTGGTCGTACATAAATAAAAAAAAAATCTATACTGATTCATATAACTATAAATAACTGCTGTGAAAACCTTTACTTTCAATGTGTAAAATTACTCTTGTATCCGTTATTTACATTAAAACAAAACTAGTATATTTAAATAAACGCGGAGCATTCACATGATTCATCGCTATTTTTAAATGCAAAGGAGAGCTTCCTGCAGAAATTGCTTGTTTCAATTGGTCAAGTTGTCATGAATATTAATTAATTTCTGCAGTGACGTAAAACTGTAAAGAATGATTTTACGACTTCTATCGAAAATCAGTATTGTCAATTTAAACATTTTTGCGTAGCAGACAAGATAATGTAATTTAAAGAATGGCTGTGTTCAAGTTTGGATTTTTGTCCGACAAATCAGTTAAAAAAAGAATCCGACGCTTAACTGACACGAAACGTAAATATGAAGAAACACGAACACGTCAATTTTATCCTAGATGGAAAATCGAGTCAGTTCCCATGGCTTGAATTTGACGAAGAAAAGCAAAAAAAGGGTTATTTTATTGTTTTACTATATGCATAAAAAATCTGGTGTTCACTGATTATTTACTGATAAATCCTGATTAAACAGTTACATGACACAATTATGTTCATTTGCTATGTCATTTATGGTCTAGTAGACAGCAGGTTTGGGCTAGTACATTTTAAGAGGAGCTGGTCCGACGGTCTTGCTGTAAAAAAAGTTAATGTCGAACCCTGCCCATATATCTGATTATATTCGTTTTAAGATGGATGAAGGTAAGATGGTTGGTATGATATTGTTAGACCTACAGGGGGTCTTCGATACCGTCAATCATAGTATTTTAATAATGAAACTTGAGGCTATTGGTCTCCATAGTGACGCAGTCAGGTGGTTTACCTCCTATCTCTCCGATCGCCATCAGGTTGTTGACGTATCAGGTACTATGTCCTCCAAGGCCTCCATCTCATGTGGTGTTCCTCAGGGCTCCATTTTAGGTCCCCTTTTATTTTTAATTTATGTGAATGATATGGCCGCTGTGGTAAGAAATAAAATTTTACTTTATGCTGATGATACTGGCATTCTGGTAGCTGGTAAACACATTTCAGAAATTGAATCCATTCTTTCTAGCGATCTCGAACTTATAAGTGAGTGGTTAGTGGACAATAAACTTCCCCTACATCTTGGTAAAGCAGAATCTATATTGTTTGGCTCAAAGCCCAAACTAAGGTCAAATTCTCAGTTAAATGTCTCTTGCAATGATGTGTCAATTACTCCATCAAGTTCTGTTAAGTACCTAGGTGCTGTATTGGACCAGTTCCTGTATGGTAAAACCATTGCTAGATCAATTATTACAAAGGCAAACTCAAGGTTAAAGTTCCTATACAGAAATAGTAAGTTCTTAACATTGCACACCAGAAAACTCCTTGTCATGTCTCTTATACAGTGCCACTTTGACTATGCCTGCTCTTTTTGGTACCCTTGTCTTATTCAGTCACTTAAAAATAGGCTTCAAACTACACAAAACATGATGATTTGGTTTGTTCTGAATATGGATAACAGATCACATGTTGGTCAAGAACAGTTTTCACATTTAGGTTGGCTGCCTGTTTCAAAAAGAGTAGAACAGATCATACTTTGTCATGTACATACGATTAAAAATGGCCTTGCACCAGAGTATATGGGTGAGAATTTTAAGCCAGTGTCTGGCGTACATAATCGTTGTACTAGGTCTAATATGGTAGCTCAGCCAGAATCTGATCATTTTGCTGAAAATTTTACATTTGAAGACTCTGGTCGTTTTTCCAAACCAAGAGTAGGAAGTTTTGGTTCTAAAACATTTACATATAATGGTATCTGTTTATGGAACAATCTTCCTCAAAACATCAGGGATGTACCTAAACCTAACAATTTCAAGGGTGCCATCAAGAAACAGTTTTGTTGTTGTTTTTTTTAGCTTTTTATAGTATAATTTTTATTATGAATTTTATGTTCTGTTAAAATACTGTGATACATTTTTAAGTCTTATGATCAATAAGATGCAAGGATCTCATAATTATTCTTAAACTTATAGTATGCTACAAAGTGTGTTTATTAACTACATATGCAGTGTGTAACTTTCTTATGCAACTTCTGTGATAATAATGACCATGTGATTATATTTATTTATTCTTAATCAGTAACTTTATTAAACAGTACATATTTGATACATATACATTATTAAAATCTAATACATGACTGTTTCATGGTTACTGCCACCAATAACAAGGACCACAATGGAAATAAGTGAAAATCATTTTTCTCTTTTTTGTGTTATCCTTAGTATTGTGTGTGCATTCCATGGTTTGCTATGTATATTGCTGTGATAATATATTTTATATTGTCTGCATTATGTAGTAACTATGTAATGTTCATATGTTTACCAAATAAAATCAATCAATCAAATCTGTTGGAAAGTAAGACGTTTATGCATTAATTTAAAGGCCATTTAGTAGTCTTTCTGCCAGTGCCTGCAACAGTCCATTTCAGTTTTGATGTCGTGTTTAAGATTTTGCAACACCTTAAGTGAAATGAAGAATTCGGGGAATAGCGGATCAAGCGTGATAATATGTGATTTGATAATATATTATATTTAAATATCTGCAAATCTTGTTGATTCTATTAATAAATTATCTCAATCTTAATGTTTTATGTATGTTCCATGTTCTATATCGATGATTAGATAAGACAAAGACCTATAGATTACACAGATTGGAAACTTCGCGCCTTATCGGGCTATCTCGCGGCGGGGTCACGTGGTCGAGAAACTGATAAGAACATTTAGGATCAGCAGACAATTTATTCCATAAATCAGTCGGAGGGTCCGGAGAACCGGTGTATCACGATTGCGATAAGATAGCGACTCGTAAGTAGCAACGGCTACGATAATCGAGCAAAGCTAATTCTCTATTTTTTATTAAGATCTTATTGATGTGTTATAGGTTATTAAAGTTTTGTGTGTAATCCAGTTTTTTTCTATTGGTAATTAATAAACGCTTTAAGTGTCATGGACTAGATTTTGCGAAAAGAAAAAACAACAACATTTCACGAGCGTGTTAATTGTTGGATCAATTACCGAACTGAAGATGTTTTGTTTGTTTTTTCTTTAATCTTGAGAATTTTAAAAGAAGGGATCCTTACTCTAAATATCAGTTTGCATTGTTGATTGATTTTAATTTTGCAATCATCGGCCGCGGCAGGCGAATTCATGCTTTATATGTCATTGTGATGCCCAATTAAGATAAGTCTTTGTTGTGAATGTTTATGATTTTAATATACGTGTTTGTAATAGTTCTTTATAAACACGGTGAAACGCTGAATAAAACTGAACTGATTGAATAAAAGATGATTGTTTGTGCTTTTTATAGTTATCTCACAGCTATCTGTTATAATATGTTTGTATATTAACTAATTAATTGCATGTGAAACATCGAC
This sequence comes from Dreissena polymorpha, assembly GCF_020536995.1. Taxonomy (NCBI): domain Eukaryota; kingdom Metazoa; phylum Mollusca; class Bivalvia; order Myida; family Dreissenidae; genus Dreissena; species Dreissena polymorpha. Next base: position 20,796,667 of record NC_068363.1, read on the forward strand.
AAGAAAACTGGTAATACTTATAGAAGAAGATATGTAATGCGAATTAAAATCCATACTTTTATCTATTTTTTTTTATTCATACCAAAATAAACATATTACCCAGAATAAAAATCTTATTTCTTCAATGTGAAGTGAAAAATGACAAAGTTTTTCACAATGAGCCAAAGAACGTTTGACGACAGGTGTGTACAATAGGGTAAAATAGCTTAAAATTGTACCAACTTTGTACTAGGCCAAAATCCTTTAAAATGAACATTTTCCTCAAGTTTAGTTAATTCATACCTACATTGTAGATTAACATATCACCAAGCATAAAAATCTGACTTAATCTATTTGGGATGAAAAATGACAAAGTTTATCCAAAAGAACCAAAACACGTTTGACAGCAATTGTGTACAACAGAAGAAAAGAGCTTAAAATTGTACCGACATTGTAAAAGGCCAAATCCTTTAAATTGAATATTTTCTTCTAGGTTTATAGCTCACCTGAGCGATACAGTACAGGCAATGTGTACTTTGACAAAAACACGTGTCCTCGGTGTTCAATTTTCCCGATGGGTGACATTTCGCGGGGGGCGGACACGCTACTGACCGCGGTGTTCGGCGAACACCCGAAATTGCGGCGATTGCACGCTATCGTTAACGGGAACACCCGTGATCACCGCGATGCTGCGCAGCCACCGTAAACACATGTCTGCGAGGGTCATTCACACGTTTTAAATGTACATGTACAAAATAAAATCATATACTTCATGTACATGTAGATATTATGTGCACATTTTTTAATGTGTACTTAAACTCGGGCAGTACGTTAAGTCGGAAACTAAAACTAAGTTTTGAGATGATCAATACGATTAACTTTTATGGTATTAATCAATGCAATTGCCCTTTTTGTTTTCACAAAATTGGGTTTCATTTTTCCCAATTTCCTGAAAATGACTTGTACATGTTGCATGAAATCTAAATATAGCGTGTTACAGCGTGTTTGATTTTTATTTTATTCAGATGAAATGTCAATTCCAAATCATTCTCGAGCTACCCTGGTACTCGAGAAGAAATTCACTACGAAACTTTAAATTGAAATTAAAAGATCCCAATGTTGTCTGCGCTACGAAGATTTTGTGTCAAAAATAAATACACCCACGCCAATTTTCGCGCGCTTTTTATGGTTCAGAACAAAGAAAATGAAAATATCATTGGCATATATACATTTATTTATTTGTGGCTACAATTTGTAACAAAACATGAACTCTACAGAACGCGCTCACTTGGCGTCAGGTGATTTACGAATGTTATAATACACCTGTTCTGATTGGGCGCTTATTTCATCAAATCTTTAAATAGAAACATATGCAGAAATTCATTTGATAGTTTAGAGGTATGGCGAACGTTTGTGATTTTTGCATTTCTATCACACTTTTATCTTCAACATTGACCAGAATTTGCATGAAATCGGAAATCTCGGGATTATCGGGTAATGGACAGAGACGGGAATTTTTGCATGTATGCGGTAATCGATTGTGATTGTTCATAATCGTTGTTAATTTTTTAGACACCAAATGACACCTATAACATTCAAACGCGCGGTAGATTCTTTCTGCAAATTGGTACCGACCTATGTTAATGTTCAATTATTTTATTTCTAGCGAACACGATGAACACTGCGGTAGATATTATGGGTCCGAGGTGATTCGCGGTGTCCACCTTATGGAAAACGGCCCCCGCGAATATTTTATCAGAACACCCATCGCGGGGGTCGTTTGGTAAGCGAACACCGTAAAATGAACACTGCAACGAGTGGCGTTTGTCAAAGTACACGTTGCCTGTACTGTAGCTCGAGGTGAGCTATTGTGATCACTCAGCGTCCGGCGTCCGTCCGTCCGTCTGTAAACAATTTGTAAACATCTTCTTCTACTAAACCATTGAGCCAATTTCAACTAAATTTCATGTGGAGCATCCCTAGGTCATAGGACAAAAGAATTGTTAAAAAAAATTTGATCACATAACCAAGATGGCCGCCATGACCATATATGGTAAAAACCTTTAAAAATCTTCTTGTCAGAAACCGCTCATCAGATTTTCAAAAAATTTCACAGGGATGACCTTTGAGGGCTCCGCTGAAAAAGTTGTTCAAAGAAATTGGATTCGTCAAAAAACATGGCCGCAGGAGCTCGTTGAACTTTGCATGTTTATTCGTTTTTGCCTATTTTGTGAAAACTTTCAAAAATCTTCCACATTTTTTGTCCAATCCTTTCCAAATTTGCACAGTGTCTTTATATCAATGAGGACACGAACCCTACAAAAAATGAGCATTATTGGTCCATGAAGTACAGAATTACCTCCCCTTGAATTGAGAAAATGGTGTTTATGCAATTAAGTCCAAATTTTTCATCCAATTCTTTCCAAACTTGTAAGGATTTAGCATGGTTCAAACAAGGGAAACTACTACGGTTTATGCATGTTCTTTTTATTACAGATTTGCCTCCCTTTAATTCATTCAAAATCTCATTTTACAGCAGTGATTCCAAATCTGACCTGTAAATGAGCCCCATATTTACTGCCGGTGCTATGTTACCTTTTCCCATTTGATCATTCTTAAGTATTGGTCTTGTAATGCTGCTACTGCTGCTGCTACTGCTACTGCTACTACTACTACTACTACTACTACTACTACTATTACTACTACTACTACTTCTACTACTACTACTACTACTACTACTTCTACTACTACTACTACCACTACTACTACTACTACTACTACTACTACTACTTCTACTACTACTACTACTACTACTACTACTACTACTACTAGTAATAGTACTACTAGTACTACTACCACCACCACCACCACCACCACCACCACCACCACCACCACCATGTCTACTATTACTACTTCTACTACTACTGCCACTACTACTACTACTTTTACCACTACTACTACTACTACTACTACCACTACTACTACTACTACTACTACTACTACTACTACTACTACTACTACTACTACTACTTCTACTACTACTTCTACTACTACTACTACTACTTCTACTTCTACTACTACTACTACTACTACTACTACTACTACTACTACTACTACTACTACTACTACAACTACTATTACTACTACTACTACTACTACTACTACTACTACTACTACTACACCACCACCACTACCACCACCACCACCACCACCACCATTCACAGTGACAAAAAACGTATTCACACAATGGCTGCTACTACAACTTATAGCCCATATAAGGGAGCATGCATGTTTTACAAACAGCCCTTGTTTCTATGGGATTTTAACCACAACTGTTCATGTTTATCTCCGACACATATTTTTAGGTCACCTGTCATGAAGTGACACGGTGAGCTTATGTGATCGTGTGATGTCCGGCGTCCGTTGTGCGTGCCTGCGTGTGTCAGTGCGTCCGTCCGTCAACAGTTTGTTTGTGTAGACAGTAGAGGTCACAGTTTGCATCCAATCTTGATGAAATTTGGTCAAAATGTTTATCTTGATGAAATCCGGTTTAGGATTGTATTTGGGTCATCTGGGGTCAAAAACAAGGTCACTAGGTAAAATAATAGAACAACCTTCCGTAGACAATAGAGGTCACAGTTTTCATCCAATCTTTATGAAATTTGGTCAGAATGTTTATCTTGATGAAATCTGGGTTGGGATTTTATTTGGGTCATCTGGGGTCAAAAACTAGGTCACTAGGTCAAATAATAGAAAAACCTTGTGTAGACATTAGAGATCACAGTTTTCATCCAACCTTTATGAAATTTGGTCAGAATTCTTGATGAAATCTGGGTGGGATTGTATTTGGGTCATCTGGGGTAAAAATCTAGGTCAAATAAATAGAAAAACCTTGTGTTGACAATAGAGGTCACAGTTTTCATCCAATATTTATGAACTGTGGTCAGAATGTTTATCTTGATGAAATCTGGATTGGGATTGTATTTGGGTCATCTAGAGTCAGGAACTAGGTCACTAGGTCAAAGCATAGAAAAACATTGTGTAGACAATAGAGGTCATAGTTTTCATCTGATCTTAATGAGTCAGGTGAGCGATTCAGGGCCATCATGGCCCTCTTGTTTAAATCTTTACATAGATTAACATCTCGCCTAGCATAAACATCTTACATCAACGATATGGGATGAGAAATAGAAAAGTTTTTCAAAAAGAAACAAACCATGTTGGCGACAGGTGTGAAAAATGATTGAATGAAATAACAGTATAAAATTGTACAAATTGTACAACGGCAAAATCCTTTAAAATACCTTATTTTCGTCTACTTTTTATCAATCATACCTAGATTAACATCTCGCCTAACTTAACAGTCTTACTTTATCAATCTTTTGATGAGAAATGAAAAAGTTTTATCTTTTTTTAATGTTTGGGCCATTCAATTTTTCAGAAATTATCGAAAAAGAACGAATCCGGTGTTCTCTTTCAAATTCTGATAAATTAATAATAAATTAAAATTATAACTACCAAAACCTGAAGCATTATAAAAACAAAGAAAATAAAAACTCATTTTTATTTACCGGTACACAAAAAATATTCAATATGTCAAATTTTAAGATTAATTACGAAGAATAATTGATTGCTTTATAACAAAATGGCCGACAGTAGCTGGAGCATGGAAGAATTTACAGGCACACTGGCATCTCCAAAATCAATGTTATGTGACTCGCGTCCGCCGCTAGATTTTATCGCATATCGCTATCACGAAGACGAGAGTTTCCAATCTGTGTAATCTATAGGTCTTTGGATAAGATGGAAACATGGATGTTATTATATGTACATATACGTATGTTATATGTACATACAATATAACATAAAGAAAACAATTAATAACAAAAAAAATGAATATAATTTATAACTGGCAATGTAACTTGGCCATTGTAAACAGCACAGTTCATGTTTCAACAGTTCAAAATAGCGTGTTAGATGCCCTACTGAATGGTTTCGATCACGTGATCCATTATGGCTACAACTGATCCGTTAATGCCGAAACAGTAAACAAAGATAATATTTAATCAAACCAGTGTAAAACAAGTCTCAAAATATGTATTGCTTTTCACCAGAACAACTTTATTAAGCTACTGATCCAGTAATGGTAACTTGACTGTATCATCATTGATAATTTATTCAGTTTGCATTTATTAATTAACAAATAATAATAATTCTAGATTAAACACGCCATGTACTATGTCAGTTTTCAATGGAAATGGAAAATACACCTCACAATTCCGAAATACCCTTTATGGCTGAAACAAAGGAGTAAAATACCCTTTAACAATAATTTCAAGGGGTAAAATACCCTTTAGACTAAATCCTTATCTGGAGCGATTCGTGCACTTCTCACGGGCAATACATATCAGCTGGTCAAGCCAAAAATAAGACACCAACACCAACAAGATCATTATTTCAAACAAATACTTGGTCTTGCACTTCTCATGGGCCATACCTATCAGCTGGTCAAGCCAAATATAAGAAACAACCACAACTAATTTCATGATTTTAGACAATTACCTGGTCTTGCGCTTCTCATGGGCAATACGTATCAGCTGGTCAAGCCTCACATAAGACAAAACCTCAATCAACATCATGATTTTATTAATTACTTGGTCTTGCACTTCTCATGGGTAATACATATCTGCTGTTCAATATAAAGAAGTTAAACTCCAGCTGCTGGAGCAGTATTGAATTCTCATAAAAAAACAATTAGTTGGTCCTTTATTTAAGGCAAGTGACTGATTGCCCAAACTATAAGACACGGCTACCACCAACATCATTATCAGACAATTACTTGGTCTGGCACATTTCTTATGATAGTAAGTATCAGTTGGTCAAGCACATTTTAATACAAAACCACCATCATCCTTAATTTAGGCAATAACTTGGTCTTGCACTTCTGATCCGCAATAAGTATCAGCAGGTCAAGCCAAATATAAGTCACAACCACAACCAACATAACTTTATTTCAGACAATTACTTGGTCTTGAACTTCTTGGGGGGGGGGGGGGCAATTTGTATCAGCTAGTCAAGCCAAATATAAGAAAGAACCACCAACATCAATATGTCAGACACATAATTGGTCTTGCATTTCTCACTGGCAATTCCTATCACCTGGTCAAGCCAAAGATAAGACACATTACCAATGCCAACATCATTTGTTCAGCCAATTACTTGGTATTGCACTTCTCACTGACAATAAGTATAAGATGGTTATGGCAAATTAAGACACAACCACCACCATTTTTATTTTTTTAGACAAATGATTGTTCTTGCACTTCTCACGTGCAATAAGTATTAGTTTTTAAGCCAAATATAAGACACAACCACCACCAATATTATTATTTCAGACAATTACTTGGTTTTGCACTTCTTGAGGGCAATTATTATCAGCTGGTAATGCCTGTCTGTAAGTTGGTTTTTGCAAATCTAAAAGGCAAATATTTTTGCAAGCCATGAAAAATATAATACACCGCTACCAAGTTACCAACATCATTATTTCAGTCAATATTAAAGTGAGTCTTACATGAATCAAATGTAATTATATATTATAATAAATGTATTACTAGCTATAGACAATACGTACAGGACATCACCACAATTATAATTTGAAACAATATTTTGGGAATATAAAAAATGGGAAAAAGCTAGACATAGCCATTAGAAATATAAAATATTTCCAACACCAGCACACTTATTTTCGTTAATAACTTGACTAATGATGAAATAACTGTAAATGTATTACACAAAAAACAACATTAACGTTTTGGTTCCCATATTTTTAGTAATTTTGGCAGGATTTAAAAAAAAAAATTTTACCAAGATAACAAATCATTACAATTCAATCTAAACACTTACAGATACTTAATACCTTAAGAATTAATCATATTTCCACATATAAGCGTACACAGAATGTGTAATATCAAAACGTTTTAAGTATACTTGTGGTAACACTTTAGTATAAACATATTCATAAAAATTTGGGTCCGATTGTAAGCGCATTGATTTTAAACAGTGACCGTTTTAACCTGTGAGGCCGTTTTACCTCGGGACCGTTTTCATTTTTAGCAGTAATAATTTTCACCATTAATGTCCGGAAATAACAACAATCCGAAAGTAGTTTTTTTGAATTCTTGAAGTCAAGTCATTTTGTACTTTTAATATAAACAAAACTACTAAAAATTCAAATTAAATAAGTGCTACTTGTATCGGACATCGGTCTTAATGTTTTCACGGTCAGCGGGTTTGTAATTCTCACGGGGGTAACGTGAGAAATGCAAGACTTCCGGTTTATCTTAAGAAATTCACGGTCTTGCAATTCTCACGCTACAGGTTACAGTACACTAAATAACTGTTTTATGAAGGGCTGTACTCTCTTAAAAAATACCATAGTTTACAGGAAGGCATGTTTTACACTTTTATCGAGTATTCGGGTGTTATCTTTCGGAGATAATGGTAGGGCATGAATAGGTGTTCACTACTGAATCCCTGAAATAGGATAAACGTGAAGACTATAGTAAACCATCGCACTGAAAAAAGGGTACACTCCACTAAGAAACGGCCGGCAAAAAAAAGTTGCAAAAACAGTCGATTTTGATATGTGTCAAGTTCTTTCTTGCATTGAACATGCCACTTCTTTATCATTGCATAAATCGGTTCCGCTTAGAATGGCCTTTAAGAAAAGGTATGGTTATCGGGGTCTCTATGTGCAAAATGTTGCATTTATTTTGGCCTAAAGTTGTTGCTTTCACATTGAATTATATAGGGAAACTATTTAGTGTATTCTGACCTAAAGGCAAACCAGGCCCAGTCACAAAAAAGCTGTATTTATAGAAATTTTACCATTTTTGGGGCGGGATTGTACGCGTTTGGGCAAGTTTCACGGAATAACTGTGTTTGTTTCATGAATTTAAGGAGCCTAGCGAGTTTTTAAGAAAAAAATGCGTTTTTAGAGGAAAATAAGAAAAAAATGTGCACAATCTCGTCTTGAGCATCTCAGATCGCAACAATTTGTGCTGAAATAACTCATAAACATGTTTTGATAGTTGTTTACTTCTTTTTCTACATAGCTTGTAACAATATTCCAGTATTATGACCAATTTTTATTGTAAGGGTTATTTGTTTTTACTCCTAAATGCCCTTCATTAATCAAAGCTCCTACCGCGAAAGCCAGATGGCTTACCAGGCGTTATAATAAAATGCATTTTAAAGCTTTTCTACGTGAAAGATCGGTCGGAAGTTTGGCATGCACATAGAAAATAGGTTCATAAGTTTCGAGAAATACTTATTTTTCGCGATGTTAACAGTTGTCTCATAGGTTACAGTACACTAAATAACTGTTTTATGAAGGGCTGTACTCTCTAAAAAAAATACCATAGTTGACAGGAAGGCATGTTTTTCACTTTTATCGAGTATTCGGGTGTTATCTTTCGGAGATAATGGTAGGGCATGAATAGGTGTTCACTACTGAATCCCTGAAATAGGATAAACTTGAAGACTATAGTAAACCATCGCACTGAAAAAGGTTACACTCCACTAAGAAACGGCCGAAAAAAAAGTTGCAAAAACAGTCAATTTTGAGTTGTGTCGAGTTCTTTCTTGCATTGAACATGACATATCTTTTTTATTGCATAAATCGGTTCCGCTTAGAATGGGCTGGAAGAAAAAGTAAGGTTATCGGGGTCTCTATGTGCAAAATGTTGCATTTATTTTGGCCTAAAGTTGTCGCTTTCACAATGAATTATATAGGGAAACTATTTAGTGTATTCTGACCTACACCGGTAACGCATTGTAAATAAACCTAAAGAAAGTACTTTTTGAATCCCCGATTGCTATTATTGTGGGTATTAATTGTAAGTTTTCTTTTCAAATTTATGTTTAAAACTGTTTTTTTTATTGTTTTTTGATTGCTATATCTATTACGTAATGGTATTGATGTTTTAACTCGTTAACTGTTGTGTAGTCATACAGCGTTTTTTTTCACTTGTTTGGGAACAGGTCCTGTCCCCTAGAAATTGGGAATTTTTGAGTCGCGAAATCCTTCAAATTGGGAATTTTCGCGTCATGAAATCCATCAAATTGGGAAATATAAAAAATCATACAAAATACATCAACTGAAATCTATTTCATGTAGTAAACAATGCTTTTATACACTATCAATGGCATTCTGGGATAGGGTAGATCATAAGTCTGTATAACAAATACCAATTTATAAAAAAAAAAATAAGAACTGGTTCCAGATAGAATTAATCGGTATTGCCGCAATATAACTGAAAATTGTTTAAAATGGCATAAAGCCCAATTAAACAATTACTTTGTGTGGCAATTTGAGATAACTTGTCTAAATTAAAAGAACCAGCAGATGACCATTGTTATAATGGAAAACAGAAATTTAGGTTGACTGTTCACTTGATGTGCAAGGCGAGTTAATGTGATATCTAGCCGAGGGCAGTACCGCCTTACCAACTGGCTCGGCTGAAAATTCTTGAAGGGTACCATCATCGGACCTCACGGAGAATTTAATTTTCTTTGGTTGAGGACGAAACCCAAAGTCTTCAGACTTTTATGCTTGGCTGATTTCGTTTTGTTCACTTTCTTCAAGTAGTATTTTGAATTGTGACTCATTTTCTGGCTATTTATATAAAAACCACGATGCGAGTGTGCAAAATCGTCGGAAGTAGTTGACTATTTAACTTCGCCGCGAGTATTTGAAGAGTAAAATGAGATTTCGGATTTCCATATTTGGGTTTGTTTACTACGTAAAGACGTCGCTACGAATAAAACCAAAACCCGGGAAAATATTTTGTCGAAGTCGGCATTTCGAAATATCTATCATTCTTTTCGGATAAGGGTTTAATTTTGTATATTGAATCTGTAATTAACGAGAACGTTCAATAAACAACTGTCTCGAACATGTGAAACATTGTTATCGAAGCGTACAAAACAAGGTCAATTTTACTTCTATTGCCTTATTTGGTTGACTGTTTCCCCGCCAGCATTCAATAATGCCGCATTATGTATGCCGGCCGGGGAACAGTCAACTTGGTAACTAGGTGGCTCCACCTATCGGAAGTTGCGTCGGCATCATTCTAAAAGAACAACAACAACTACAACAACAACCGTTTCCTTTTCATACTTGTTTGCTAACTTCTGAAGTCGTTTTGAGACAAAAAAGATAGTCTATTTGGGATTTTCGAATCGATACGAGGCCGTTTTTATATAAACTATTTGGGATATTTGGGATTTTTTCTAAATTGGGAAGGGTCCGTCGGCGATTTTGGGACCAGGTCCGGTCCCGATTGGGAACAGGGCCGTTTACCGGACCCGTTCAAAGAAGGAAAAAAAACGCTGTCATATAATTCCGCGACCCGTTAGTATTTACAGAACACTCCACGCGTTTTCCCCAAAAAACGCGCTCCCTCCGCGGGGTTTTTACTGCTAGCGAGTGTTCACGCGGCGTTGAGAGAGCGAGGTCAACTCGATAAAACGCTCGGCGTTACGCCGCGTTTGCTTATTCCCGTGGCGTGTATTAGTTTAGCCTAGTCGGTAAATGCAGACAATTTCCGTTCTTATCTGTGACCGCCTCGCAACGCCGCGTTAGCAGTGTGCTACTGGGCATGCCAAAAAATAAAAACATTGTTATAATAAATTGTTTAAATACTGTAGTACAAAAATTATGTTTTTTAATTCACCGGTACGTCTACAATATGAATGAATATAAGACATTTGACAAATTAATATTTAAATCATAACACATATAAGACAAGAATAAAAGTTCCGTAAAATTTCCAAATGAGAATAATAATTAGTAATCCGAAACACACTACGATTTTAATGTTAACACGACGTTTACAAATGCTTCCAATATACAGTCATCATGTTTATTTCCCGACAAATACGCGCGAAAATTATGCTGCAATGTACAAGGTATACTCCTGCAAAGCGTGCGTGTATTGATTTTTTTTATACAAACTTTATAGCGCAGAAAACATTGAATTTTGTTGATTTTGGTTAAAAGTTTCTTTGGTATTTTTTAACAAAATTATATCGCGAATAACTTGATATTTCCTCCAAAATAATTTCAAATCATACACGCCGAATCTTTATCGTTACGGTATTTTAGTTGAGTAATTATTTTAACAGTAATTGTACTGTAACTGATTAAAGAAGACATCTGGGCTGAACTGGATTTTAAGTGTTTGACGTTATGAAAACACGCAAAGCTTGTCTACTGACCTATTGTGTAGACTGCTGTCTGCGGTGTTTTGACAAAAGGGATTAACATGTGTGAATGTCACTCTGCCGATTTGGTCCATAATTACTGGTAAACATTGTTTTTAATGTCGACGCAACAAGAATACAACTGTGAATATTAAATGCAACTATCAACTCAATAGTTACCACCTTCTTTTAGCAATCAATGGAATAACCTAACTTCAAAGAGAAAATAAATGCATTAGCGAGCAGAGAATTGACTTTGTTCCTACAATTAAAACCATTCCTTATGCATTCGTTGAACGTGTTTACTTGAGTAAGTTGTGCCTTTAGACAGGAAGCGGCTTTTCTTTGATTACGTCAAACTGTCAATTCACACAGATTTGCGAGATTTTTAGGGTCCTTGGTCATTTGTTTACATGTTCAGTATAGAAAATCACCTGCTAACATGAAAACTTTGGATTAAATTATCAAAATAAAAACAATGTTGCAAACTGTGTTTATATTAATTGGTAAGTATTAGTTAAAAGACGACGTTTTGTTTAAAGTAAATCAATGAGTTTTCTATACAATAACAACTACTTCTACAACCACGTCGGGATTGATCTATCTTGGTTGTTTTTTTTAATTGTAAATATTATACTACATGTACGTGTATGTACTTGTAATAAATGTAATTTTATTTGAAAATCAGAAGGTCAAACAAAATTAAATTGATCGTTATCTCGTAAAACGCGGAGTTTCCCCCCGCGTTGCCAACGCCGAGGGCCGCCGCGTCGGCTTATCAGTTTTGCCCATCATTAACCGCCGTGTCCAAAATCATGCAAATGCCGCGTCTGGCGGGATTTTCTTAATCTCCCTCCAGGTCAATCACCGCGGAGTATGGAGGGACATTGGGGAAAACGCGTGGAGTGTACTGTATCATTGAAAGTTTGGCAATTTTTCCGAGTAATGTGTGATTTTAAAACTGTTTAATTTGCATTATTTTATAGGTATTTAACATTTATTGTGTTGTGGAAATAAATTTTAAAATTTCATTGCTTGTATAAATGTATGATTTTCATGTAAATATTGATTGACATTCTTCAGTTTATAATACCTTCAAATTAGAAAGATCAGCTTCTGAAAACTTTAGAACAGCAATTCTATCAGCGATTTTTCAGCCTTTTTTAATATACAATTCTTAAATTTTCAAGTGAGAAACTGTATTGTTTTGAACTATTTATTGTGTTTAAAATATTTTCCTTTATAGCACCGTGTGAGAGCGTTGTTATTTGTCATTGTTCAGTGTTGTGTTGTCCATGTTCAGTGTTCAGTGATTAAGTTCAGTTGCTGTGTTGTTTTGTGAATTATTGTGTGATACATTCTGCAAGTCCCATATTTGTTTATAAATTTTTGTACTATAAACAGGGCCCTCAATCTGTCGAATTTGCCGCCGATCTGGGTAGTCCCCCACCTGAAAAGTAAATTTTTTTTCCCAGAAAAAACTGATTTTTCCCCCTCAGAAAGATAAAAAAAAATCGCTGATTTATAGTTGAAAATTGACACCAATATATCAAACTAGTATTTTACCCTTTTTTTTCACCCACTTTAATTTTGTGTTTATTCCGACATTCATAATCCAGTTTTGACCAGATTGTCTGCTTTCATTGTACATCACTTTAACTTCTGTGAAATGTGAAAAACAATAACACAATTGGCCAAACATCACAGGTCATTTTGGGTGTTACCATTCTCTCTTGAATTTGCTTTGAACTGCCGAAACACACCAGTGCACACATGAATGTGTATACAATTATAACTGTAAATGTCACAAGTCAATACTGACCTATCTCAACAATCTTTGCGTGTAAGATACAATGTTAACTACTTGCTTTTAATTTAGAAGTACTATCAAAGCCAATGCTTTCCATGAGAATGAATGACGTCATTTTGTACATGGGTCTAATTTGTGTATGCTTTCTTGAACAATAAAACTTGACAATTGTTTTCGGATTACAAATTTAATTATACGCATTTGAAAATACTTACATGGAATAATGTTTTGTTTTATACCAATGAATAACATATGGATATAACACATACTACTAAGGTAGGTAAATAGCGTGTTTTGAGATTGCCAAACTAAGCTAATGCATACATAAACATGCACGAATAACCTGACAATTCACGCCGGATATATATCATGGTCGCGATCTTTGGTTTAAGACAGACTTTGCATGCAATTGGACACAGCACTATAAGCTTGTTTTAGGAACAAAAAGGACATAATGGCGGACTTTTAAATAAGATTACTGCTATATAGATTGAGTAAAAGTCCACCTTTCTGTCCTATATAGACAGTTGCATATATAGAAATATATCGAGGGGTTAGCTAGGTTGGCGCTAAGGAAAAAAAATTAGTAGCCAAGTTTAAGCACTACGATGACGACCCATATAATAACCTTATTTGCTCAATGAACGACATAATCATTATCATGAATTTATAGGTATCAACAATGACTATTAAATTATCAATCAAGTCACATTTAAATAAATTATTTATTACCTGAAATCAAATAATTTCATGTTTTTTAACCAGGTTTTCCGAAGGAAAAAACTGGTTATTAGATTGGCGAATGCGGGCGGGCGGGTGGAACAAGCTTGTCCGGGCCATAACTATGTCGTTCATTGTCAGATTTTAAAATCATTTGGCACATTTGTTCACCATCATTGGACGGTGTGTCGCGCGAAATAATTACGTCCATATCTCCAAGGTCAAGGTCACACTTTGAGTTCAAAGGTCAAAAATGGCCATAAATGAGCTTGTCCTGGCCATAACTATGTCATTCATTGTGAGATTTTAAAATCATTTGGCACATTTGTTCACCATCATGGGACGGTGTGTCGCAGGAAAGAATCACGTCAATATCTCCAATGTCAAGGTCGCCACGACTAAAAATATTTATTTATTTTAAACAAACTTACAAAGGGGGTTAATTTTGTTTGTTCATTTCAAAAGTTCAGTTTGAGTTTTCTCCCTTTATCAGATTTTTTTTTCACAATGAAAACCTGGTTTTGTGACAATTTTGTCCCTTGTTTTATTTTTCATTTATATTTATTTTCATGCACTGGCATAAATGGTATACAATGTTAGAACTGTCAGATATGCCCCGGTCTTTGATTGGGTGGGTCTTGCGTAACTCCTATTCGCCTTCCCCCCCCCCCCCCCCTTCTCCCAATAATTTTTGCCATAGTCTGGTGCTTCTTGATTCTTGAAAAATACATTTACTGCAATGTATTCTTGAATTGACATATTTTTCCATAGTTGCAATATGTAATTTATTCAAACGTACCGGTAAATTTGTAAGTCTTAAATACTGCATGTACTGAGCGGCTAGACTATATTTAAAATTTAGCTACACATCGTCTGTTTTAAAAAAAGCATGCTTTGCATGCGTAGAACTCGCAATAATTTCGCGCTCTTTCTTATAGCACAGGTTTTACATGGCATACTGGTATTAATGCATAGAGAATAGTTATTATCACGAGCCTGTAGTAAAACGGTGTAAATCAGTTCTACAAATAGACATGATAAAATATACATGCACTGGATTTAATTTGTTACTGCATCAAATTATTAACGGGCTTTGTTTTTCACAACTTACTCGCCGTAAGTAATTTTACACTGCTCACCAATTGCAATTAACTTCTCATAATTAATGATTGTTTACAGTACGGTAAATAGGTGTGATGATGATGCCCGAAACCGCCTTTAATGTACTGCTTTATTTACGGGTTTTATATCAGGTATTAATGCTACAACTGTGATTCATTGTTAATAAACCCTGTGACCGACATCAATCAAAAATAATAATCGCTATATAACCCCGCCTCCATAAGCATTCTCGTCACCGATTGGACGTTAAATATCACAGTTTGGCGACTGGAAAGTTACCCGAAAATTTCCCGTGATGCATCTGTCAGCATACATGACCAGCGCTTCCGTTAGCTTTTAAAAGTTGGAAGTCCTGACTCTCAAGCCTAAAATTTTGGACGTCCCAGACATACATTTTGAAGTCCTGATTTCATTTTAATTTTAATATACTTACATGTTCTAACTCTATCTATTACCCGATAATCCAGTATTATAACGATTTCTATTTTCAAAACTAAAATACGGATAATATTGATGTCCGCAAACGTCCGCCATTTTACGCAAGTTAAATTGTGGGATGGGGGAGTTCCCATTGAACATGCGTTAATCAAGTGACGCGATTTGAGAAAATCAGGGACCTATACAAACAAATAGGTCCCTGAGAAAAAAGAGCACTGTTCATATTAAGTAATTATGACAAATCAACGACTGAATTTAAAATGTTACATGTAAATAATGATCGACGACAAATACTGTATCCAAAAACGACTGTACGAAAAAATGTATGTGTTTTGCACATGAAATAATCTGTGCACATTGTTTGACTGCAGAAAATGAAAACCAATTACTAATTAAATACGTAAGCAATATATAGTTTGGTTAACATATTGCTTTACAATATGCTATTGCACTACTTTACTTTGCTAATCGACACTTAAAATATTTCAAGATGGCGGACATTTGACTTATAAGATTTTTGGAAACTAGCGACGATATTTC
The DNA here is from genome assembly GCF_020536995.1 of Dreissena polymorpha. NCBI lineage: Eukaryota > Metazoa > Mollusca > Bivalvia > Myida > Dreissenidae > Dreissena > Dreissena polymorpha. The sequence continues at coordinate 20,812,541 of NC_068363.1, forward strand.
GTCAGTTGCAGTTCATGTCTGTACCATCTGCTAGCAAATCGGAAATAAATAAATAAAATACCGGGGAAAATCGGTACCGAAAATTTCTGGAATGCCGACTATTAAATTCGTTCTAAAATTATCGCGCACGCGAACGAATTTTCGTGAATTTATTATTTGTCGGTTTATTTCCCAACTGTCTTCAGATTTTTTTCATCGCAAATCAGGCGATCGATAGACAATTTTTCTATCGCCAGAGCCGAGATTTCATCGCATTGGCGTTCAGGCGATGGGTTAATTTTGCAGACTGCTTATTTTCAAATGCTTATAAACAAACGTGTTATCCGAAATCATTTCCAGATTTTATTATTCACGGAAAGTTACGAAAATTCTAGCAACAAATAAACATTTCTCGTGTATTTCATATGAAAAGCATGCGAAAATTAGATTTCATGTACGACATCACGTCATTCTTACTCGGGGAAAGCGTGGACTCAAATATTTGATTGCTTAATAAACACATCGTAACGCAGAGGTCGCTAATGCTATTGTATACAGCTTCACGTGGGGTCTGGTGTATTCGGCTGCCTGAGCGATGATTGGCTGATGCGCTTACCAAGAAGACTTTGATTGACTGCTCGAAAAATCAATATTGGCAACTCGCTGTGAAATTCATTGAAAACAGTAGCTCTAAGGCGGAGTTAACGGTCTGAATAACCCGATTTACTGTTGATATTTGTACGTGTTGTGTATTAGAAAATAGCGTACATGCGGACTATCGGACGTCCAAGGGACATCCACCATTTGCATAATGGACGTACGACTGCCGTTTTCGGGTGTAATTTACGCCCGGACGTCCACTAACGGAAGCGCTGCATGACTGTGTTAAGTGGCTTGAATATACGATACGGGCATCCGGTTATCTCTTATCAGTGGACTATCTATTACCACCTCTGAAGCCAATTGTATAAATCTGGATATCTCTTATACGGCGGATTACTTTTGGTAATCTTCAAAAAAGATATCATAATACACTGTAACTCCAATATAACGCGGATAACGGGGTCCAAGCCACGCAACAGCGTTATAAACGGACAGCGTTATAAGTTTTGAGCTTATTTATTTAAGGGCTATAAAAACAGGTATAGTATAGCCTATAATATAGGTCCTGTGTATTGTCATGCTGTGTTGTCATCCGCAAATACATGCATATATAAACCGAATCGAACGATAACAGTATGCATACCGCTTTTCTTATGTGCACATTTATCCAATAATCCAATATTATTACATCACTTAAAAAAATAATGTTTTACATTTATGACATGAAATATGTTTACGAACTTCGTAAACATATTCATATGCCTACGCCATTTTTCAGGTTAATTAGTACAATGCATTATGGGACACCGCTTTCATTGGACAGGCTAATTTAAATTAAGATTGAATGCAATACGATACATGTACAAAGAAATGTTTTATTGCGTCATAAGCAGCATGTAAAAAACTTGCTTTCCGTGGACTTTCTGATAACGGGCAAAAATTTAAGTGCATCTCTGTTAACTATTACACTGCGTAAGCATGTAAATAAATCGTCAGGATTTTAAAATTTATTTTTCGTATACGTACTGAAACATTAAACACACACAAAGATATTTTTATTTATCAAGCATGTGTAGCGTATAATAAACTAGAACACACTTACACAGCCATAGTTTATACAATGAAATACAATACACGAAAAATACAAAACATAAACAGGTAATCGTTTTAAATAACTTTAATTTGATAATTATTCCGCTTGCACTTGCCTTATTGAAATTAGCGCACCGAACCGCTCTGATAGGGAATACCATAGGCCCTCGATGTCAATGACAATGTTTTTTTTTCAAATTTATTTATTTATTTTTTAGTTACCCGTTGTTTATTATAATGCATACACATACTAAATTAATAAAAATCTTTCGACAAAACGTCTTTTTAAAAAAAGATAGTTCGACTTTATAAATTTAGTATGTGTATGCATTATAATAAACAACGGGTTACTTAAAAAAACAAATAAATAAATAAATAAAAAAAACATTGTCATTGACATCGAGCGCCTATGGGGAATATATGTAATAAACACCGACTCGCGAGTTTTCACACCTTTATTGGCATTACACAACAGATTAACACCAATTAGCTGTCGAGTGTTGTTTAACCTCTAATCGATTAAAATCAGTTAAACGGACGGAAAAAGAAATCAAGCTGTGATCGCTGGCTTCTTTGAATTTATGAAAATACATGAAGTTGCATAACATGGATTTGAATCAGAAATGGAAGGTTGGAGAAAAAACGGGATCCAAGGACCCCCGCGTTATATTGGACACAGCGTTATAACGGACCGCACTATATTGGAGTTACAGTGTATTGAAGATAACCACAAGTTATCCGCTGGATAAGATTTATCCAAATTTATACAATTGGCTACTGGAGCTTTTATGGCGATTACATGTGGAAATAGGTACCGAGTTCTCTTTAAAAGTAGGGAATATTATATACTTATAGAGAAATATCAGGGTTTTTTGCAATCGCCATTTTCATTCACATTTTAAACTTTAATTGTCAGCTGAAAGATTCAATCGCCTTTGGCGATTTTGGCGATTGGAAATGCTAACATAGGGTTAGAGCCAGAATGTATTAAGTCCATTTTATATATAGTGGAGAAAAACGTTAAAAGAAGGTTTGACAAACTACAACTTTTATTTGAATATGAATATTAGCATAATATTATGTTACAATATTATGTAAAAGTATTGTTATGGCATTATAAACATATCATAGAATTGCATACAATATGTTATGCTTTTGTATTCAAAATAGCACTTACTTCATTATGGCATAAAGGTAAAACATATATATTTTCTGTGTGCCACTGTGATAAGTGCACTTGGTGCTACTTAGCATAAGAATAGTACCCTGCTTTTCCTATACCATACAGGTCTAAGTTCCCTTAAGGCAAAACAGCCCTGTGCTATGCATCTATTTTGAGAGACTGAACGAAACATGTGCACTGAGCACAAGTTTATATTAATAATCATAATACGAGATATTATTATACAGAAGTACATCATTATTTCCTTTTGCATTCTAGATTTTAACAGGACATACACATGTAACAATACATATATTTCAATCAGTATGAACTTGTTTGTCTCCAACCTTCACAATGGAAGAAAGTCAAGATGCAGATTTTCTATTCCACATTTGAATCTTCACTTTCTTCCATTGTATCTGGTTCTGGAAGACTGTCCCTAGTTGTCTTATCAGATGGAATATCCTTGAAATACTGGTCATAATCTGAAGGAATTATTCATCAGAGCAAAGTGATAGCAGGTCTTTTTTCTTTGCTACTGAAATTGGACGTTTGGCATCATATAAGGGTTTTAAGTCACATTTTTATAGAAGGTCCTTTCCTTGAGGATTTAAGTTGCACACACTGAAAACTGGTGTCATCGAAACTGCTCTTAAAAAACACACGCCCCGGATCACTTTTTTGCAGTTTTATCCATGTTATTTTGTCCATAAAACGTTTTGTCCACTTACATTTACAACGTTTAACGGTAGTACATATTTGGCTACATGATTGATATCTAAAAAGTCATAGTATTTCATCGGCACTACAACATACGGATTTCTTTTTCGTGCAACCTTAACAATTGTTTCTCACTGGCGTGGTACATATACCGATGTACGTTTCTTTGCTCGTACTATCGAAGCATGTACACTATCACAACTCCATCTGGGTATGTCCACTTTCTATATGCTTTTGTTCAATAGTGTCTCTATGTTTTTACATTTCTCTTAAGCATGCATCAATGCAACAGTAACAACCCTATTTCGATTTTGACCACAACAACAGTCAGAATAAAAACAGACATTCTCTACTGTGATAGGAAGAGATTTCATGTAAGTCAAAAGACAAGTTCCCTCTTCACAAGAGCCCCGTTTTCCTTCAGTTTCATTCCACAAAAACCATGTTGAAATTGCGTTTTGTAAATAATAAAAGGAAAGATTGTAACAATTGAGCTTTCTTTTATAAAAAACTTTACTCACAAGAGAACATGGAATCGATAAAACAGCCTCTAGATCAAATGTTGCAACATGGTATGACTTGTCTTGTTTTGCACGAGACTTATCTAACTTCTTTTCATCTCTAGCTCTGTTTTTAACCAGGTTTTTCCGAAGGAAAATACTGGTTATTAGATTGGCGAATGCGGGCGGGCTGGCTGGCGGGCTGGCTGGCTGGCTGGCGGGCTGGCGGAATAAGCTTGTCCGGGCCATAACTATGTCGTTCATTGTCAGATTTTAAAATCATTTGGCACATTTGTTCACCATCATTGGACGGTGTGTCGCGCGAAATAATTACGTCGATATCTCCAAGGTCAAGGTCACACTTTGAGTTCAAAGGTCAAAAATGGCCATAAATGAGCTTGTCCGAGCCATAACTATGTCGTTCATCGTCAGATTTTAAAATCATTTGGCACATTTGTTCACCATCATTGGACGGTGTGTCGCGCGAAATAATTACGTCGATATCTCCAAGGTCAAGGTCACACTTTGAGTTCAAAGGTCAAAAATGGCCATAAATGAGCTTGTCCTGGCCATAACTATGTCATTCATTGTGAGATTTTAAAATCATTTGGCACATTTGTTCACCATCATGGGACGGTGTGTCCCACGAAAGAATCACGTCAATATCTCCAATGTCAAGGTCGCCACGACTAAAAATAGATTTAAAAAAAAAAAAAAACTTACAAAGGGGGTTAATTTTTTTTGGTCATTTCAAAAGTTCAGTTTGAGTTTTCTCCCTTTATCAGATTTTTTTTTCACAATGAAAACCTGGTTTTGTGACAATTTTGTCCCTTGTTTCTTTTGATATGGTATTCAAAAGCAATTTTCAAATCGGTGGTTAGCTCGCCTGCTATCTCCTTATTTCTATACACAGTGCACGTCTGAAACTGGTCCTTCTTGATTACATGTATATGGCAGGGATTTCAATAGATTTTTAAAACCAGCAGTCAATGACCCCTGGACTGAAATTTTGAGGAGTCAAATTGAAAAATGCTGGGGTCAATTTCGGAGCGCGTTTATTGTGTTTTTGTCTGTATTACATGTATTCATGTTTTTTTTATAAACATATGCTCTAAGAGTAACACAATATCTTAAAAAGTTATACTGCTTTATTAAATAACAATACCATGATACATAACACAACATTTTTTAATGGTACACAAAGATAATGACAAAACATAAATAATTTGTGCGAACAATATCCACATTAAGTTTTTCATTTCACAACTTTTTTTATTTCTATCACTATACTATGTTTATTTGTAAAAACAATAAATGCTCATTAAAATCTACTTCATCATAACACATTTAAGTCTTTTAACACATTTAAGTAATTTAAGATATATGGTTGCACCTTTTCATCACATATTTATCGTCATTATATTATCATCATCCCTATGATAGCTTTTGTAACAAAACACAATCTAAATGCATGGAACATCTACATGTAGTATATCTATTACTGTTCATCCGAATACTATACATGTCCGAAATATGTACACTTAAGAATGCTTTACCTGTAGTAGTTTAAATTTAATAATCCAAATTTTCATTCTTGTTTTCTGGTTTAACAAACCTTATCAAATGTTTGTTAAATCCAGTTAATGCTTTCTCCATTATTGAATCACCATTACTAACTCGTTATTTGGATTGCCAGCTTTGAATTAAATGCGGGTTATAATTTAATTTACAATACGTCAGCAATTTACAATGTCGAAAGTCATAACGTAGAAATTTAATTCTACTCGTATAATTTATATATAATCGAAGTAATGTGTTTTCTCAATGTTTATGTGTAGTATTATGACTTGTTAGTATAAATTTTTTTTACTGGTATTCCAGTTTATATAAGATATATGGGTGTTACTCGTAATTAATTGGTAGATTAACAAACTGACAAAACTTGCTGGACTGAATAGTGGATCTACGTAATTAATAGACATTTGTTCAATTTTGTTTTATCTTTATTTTTGCCGACTTTCTTTAACCTTGCCGTCTGCAAAGTCTGCAAAAAACTCTGCAATAATCGGATGGTCAATCAATTATCACGTAATCACGGCTGCTAATTACCCAGTTAGTGCGCACGCACTATTAAGACGGTGACATGTGTATTGGAAGAGATGAGATAAGATAAACAACGTCCGGGGTATTCTCTCGATTATAGACCGAGTTTCAAATTCTGATACATTAATTTCAATGAGAAGCACAGCGGGATTTATTACCATGGAACTCGATATGTTAACTGACTGACGGGTCTAATTTTCGATGCGTCAAAATGACGCACAGCAGAAAAAAGGGTTGCTTCAAAAACGAGTCATTTTTAATTTGCTCGCGTCAAATTTCAGGATGAATAGTGAAACTCCTCACAGAAAATTGTACGATGCATTGAACTTGATATGTATTGCCTGCCTGCTACAATTTACTTATATTCAAATCAGATCGTAGAAAACGCCTTTTAGTGTCTTGGCGTGTGTAATGTGCTATTACAGTAGGAAATGATTCTATATGATTACGAACATCTTCTATGATTGCATCTGGGGTTTTGTTATGGGGAGTGTGCTTTCCACGCCTGTCAAAGGAAGCAAATGTGATTTCAGTGCTGTATCTATAATTCTGCCACCAATAGCTAACGCCTTCTGGAAGAAAGCTTTGCAAACACATTTCGTATCTAAGTGATATACTCTGGAAATAGCTCTGCGCTTTGATGAGTGTGTCCTTACACGACTCGGCACATCCCCCGTTAATGGCAATTGTAAAATATTGAAAACAATCCCTGAATTATGTGAGTATGAATGAGGTTGGATTAACATATATCCCGATCAGACTATAATATTTAATACATTGTATACCCATCGTCTGGTATAAAAAAATAGTAACATAGGTTTTAACTCAAATTCCTCATGCATGCCGTATACGTGCGCTTATAAGACGCCCTGGCTTATAAGACGCACCCCGACTTGGGACTTTATAATGGGTGGATTTGAGACTGACCCGCTTGTAAGACGCGGTCAAATTTTGCCGTATTCATCGGCCGGAAAATGGCCGGAAAATGGCAGAATGTTAAAGAAAATCATCAATTAGTAAAACATTAAGAATTTTTCAAACTCGCGCTGCATACAATTAGTAATTCACGCAAGTCTGAAAAATAAATAATCAAACAACAAAGTAAATAATAGTTGTTTATTTTATGATATATTAGTGGGTTTTAATTTATTTTCAAGTATTATTCATGCAATAAAAATTATTATTATCAAATTAACCAAATTTCTAACAATTGCGTATTTAATCAATTGCAAACATAATATGTTCGTAATATCAATGCACAAGCAAAATTGATCGTGTCAGTCATCTTAATTGTATTGTTTGACAGGTATTGAAATCTAATAGGCAGATATTTTGAAAGCGTTTAGTTTTATTACCTAGATTATGCAAATTTTACGCCCATTGTCTATCAACAATAGGTAACGCCTACTTTCATAAAATTAGCCAATCGCCTGATAGAGTGATAGACTCCGAAGCGCAGATCGAAATCACGTGTCAAGAAGAAAGCCATATGCCTATAATTGCATGCGGTCGCTCTTTGCTCCCGTCGTTGTTGGCCCCTAATAAATAATGTGTCATCGGCATTAGTGGGTCGCCTGAATAAACGTGTTTATTTAACATTGACAGTTGCAAACTGGTAACTTATTTCAGAGGATACCCTAATTGCCAATAATGTCTTAATTGAAAATTAACGACGTGGAACAAAGACGATCAGGTGATACAAATTTGTCAAATAGCATTTGTAATTGGCAGCGTGTTTATTAAACAATTGACAGTTTCAATCTGAGGATTGATTTTGCTGTTGTTTTAAGCATGTTGGCATCGTGTTCCGCTTACACACGTATGCTATAATGGCCAATTTATATGGCATTTAACGACGTCGCGTGCAGACAATCAGGTGATAAAAACTTTTCAAAAATAATCACGGACAATATAACGTCTTACGCCCCAAAAATAACAAAATTCAAATTAAAAATAATAGACAACAAAATCAGTAACAATACATTTTATTACAAATAAATGGGTAACTGAACATAGCGTTCCGATACACAGTACGGGCCAATACAGACTTTAGAGAAAATGCAAATGGCTGCCGCGATGATTCAAAACAACTGACAAGTGTCCAACTTGGCTAGCATAAGCCCAGTAAACTCGATATTTTGAAAAAATTTGTTTATTTTCACCAGTATCTCGCTTATAAGACGCGACCCGAACTGTAACTTATTAAATTAAGTCTTAAAAAATGCGTCTTATAAGCGTACGTATACGGTAATACTAGTATGGTTACTTTGTTTAAAATTATTATAATGTGTGTATTATAAACTGGTAGGAGGGAAACTTATGTTTGTTCTCCATTTCATGTGCGTGAATTTCATTTTGAACTTGAGTAAAATACCTCCTTGTTATACCATTCGACCCTAACATATTGACTGATTGTATTCATAAATGTAGCATTACAACATGTATTTGTGTTTAATTATATTTGTATGTTTCTTATTGGCTTTTGTGGTCAGGTCCTTCATTAAAATATTTAAAAAAAACCTATGTGGTAACAGTGATACATGCGTAGTAAAGTATAACACCCTGATGTGCGTGTAAAAAAAACAACCTATGTGGTAACAATGATACACGCGTAGTTAAGTATAACACCCTGATGTGCGTGATGCTATTCGAGACTTAAGGTAGACGTAACTATTACTCTATGAGAGATTGGCAGGATGTCACATGCTGAGAAACATGCTGATAATCATTCATTGCTTAAACAAGTGATCTACGTAAATTGATGCGGGGTGTTACAAAAAAAAGATTATAATCATAGATAATGTTCTAAGTTGATGAGGTCCTTCCGGAACAGTGCCTGCATTATGTGGAGACCCATAGTGTGTCCCACCACTCCTTCCAAATTTAATAACTTGACTCATAAAAAGTTGAAACGTATTTTAAATTAAAGCTTCAGTTTCCAGCTACATATGTATTTAAGTTTTACTGAAAGTTATTCAATTTTGGTGTTGTCTTATGCTGTGGGCGGGGGAGGGGTGGGGGAACCGGATTGTCCAGAGGAAACCTACCTGTCCCTTATAGTGACCACCTACCAAACTCACGTGCCCTGGGAATGGGGATTGAACCCCGGTTGCAGAAGTGAGAAGTGCATGAACCAACCACTGCGCTAACCGTAACCGGACAGCCTTGTAGATAATGAATTAACATAAACATATTTAAATTGAGAATTCGAAAATCAGGTCAATGCCTTTGCTGCATAATACAACTAAATCTTGTCAACGTGTTTGCTGCATAAAACAATCAAACCAGGTCAATGTGTTCGTTGCACAATAAAACTAAGTCAGGTCAATGTGTTTGCTGCATAATACAAATAAACCAGGTCAATGCGTTCGCTGTGTAAAACAACTAAATCATGTCAATGTGTTCGCTGCATAAAACAACTAAATCACATGAATATGATTTCTGCATAATACAACCAAATCAGGTCAATGTGTTCACTGCATAATACAAATCAATCAGGTCAATATGTTTGCTGTATAATACAACAATCAGGTAAATATGTTCACTGCATAATGCAACTAAATCAGGAAAATGTGTTCACCGCATAATACAACTAAATCGTGTCAAATTGTGTTTGCTGCATAATGCAACAATGAGGTTAATGTGTTCACTACATAATACAATCAGATCAATGTGTTCGCTGCATAATGCAACAAACAGGTCAATGTTTTCACTGCATTACGCAACAAACAGGTCAATGACTGTTCGCTGCATATTTCAACAAACAGGACAATGTGTTCGCTGCATAATACAACTAAATTAGGTCATTGTTTTTGCTGCATAATACAACTACATATATAATTGTTACCATCATAAATGCATAAATCATATTAATGAGACACCAAAAACTGTTTATTATATTTTGCAAATATTTGTACTTAGCTTTAACATACACTATCAACCTGACATTTTTGATGTCTGCACAAGTAACTACGTAGATTGGGTCTCAGATACATATGGTTTGTCCAAATGACGCATGACAGATATGTATTAGTATATTGCAAAATAAAAACACATCACATAAAGGAGCACTTGGCGCCCAACACAATAGGGCACATCATACAGGTAGGTTCTGCTTTGAACCGATTGGTCAATTTGGTCGACTTTGTTCCGTAACAAAAAAGCCGATTATTTTAAAATGCTACAGTGTAAAGCGAAGACGGTCAATCAGCTTTCAATTGAATGTTTAAGTCTCAAAACGTGCAATCAGGATAGCCCAGTTCACAAACATTATAACGATCACTCTGATTGATATAATAGATATAACGACCTAAGCATATACAGCTCATCGTCAAAATTACAATAACAATAAAGCAAAATAACAATAACAATAAAGCATTAATACAACAAATACACGTGATCCTGCACCCTTAATACACACTTGACATTAAATTGGTAGATCCCTCTTTATACAAATCCATTTTAAGAAAAGCTCGGAAATGAATGTTATTAACTGATATATGCATTACAGGGATTTAGTGGACTAAAACGCAATGGCGAGTTTATCAGCTGTCTTCATTGAGGCGAAAAGGACGAACTGGCTGAAGGCGTGGCTGGCAGTTGACATTGCAAAGTCTGGTTTAGAGCAATTCGTGGACATTGAGGCTAAAACTTTACACACCAATATATACAACACTATCTGGTCTAGAAGTTCGGCGCCAGCCGCGTGTAAAGGTTGTCACACTGCAAATTTGCTTAAATGCCCGACACAAGGCGTATGCAAAAAACGAGGTGCACATGGCAACTGCACAGCTATGCATGATAATGCGGCAAAACAACCACGACCATGTCCAATAAATGTGTGTAATAAAGTCCATGACGAGATTGTTAATCAACATATATTTAGTAATCCGTCATGGAAGAATACATCGGCTCAACAATGGGCAAAACATCCATGGGAAATTGCCAAGTGTTATTTCCCTCCAGACGGATATGTTGGTAAAACTTCAGTTCAAGATACCGACTTCAACGGGCTCATCAGCTTTATGATGAACTGCAAACACTTTAACAACATGTTTTCATTCGCCATAGCTGTAGGAAAACAAAATCCCCCTTGTCTACTAAAAAAGGTAAGTGTATACTTGTGATTGTCAGTTTATTCCATTACTTTGACAACATTGAACCTGTCCCACCCACCTGTCCATCCAGCCACATATGAGATCGTTTATGTTGTATGCTATGTATCACTGTTTTGAACATTTCTAATATCAACAAAATATTTACAGGAACGCATTCATGCCATAACTATGTTTCTTTGCAATTCCATTTGTTATTCGTTTTTTTACAGTGTCAATTAGTCTACATGACGTTACACGATTTCAATAAACACAATTTGAACACTCATAATGCGTCTTAATTGCACAAGAAATATAATAACTGCAGTCACATACTAGTGTGTATCAGAGCTTAATCACAGATACAAACATTAAATAGTTTTTGAATTCAGCAGCAGGGTACTTTTTTATGCCCCCCCCCCCCTCGAAGAAGAGGCGGTATATTGTTTTGCACATGTCGGTCCCTCTGTCGGTCAGTCGGTCCTTCCACCAAATTGTTTCCGAATGATAACTCAAGAATGCTTAGACCTAGGATCATGACACTTCATAGGTACATTGATCATGACTGGCAGATGACTCCTATTGAGTTTGAGGTCAAAGGTCAAGGTCACGTTTGGGGGGGGGCATATGTCTCCGACCGCGGAACACTTGTTCTCGAATGCATTAAGTCAAACTCTTAACTATAGTTAATAAGGAATTACATAATGCCAGATTCACCATGGATAACTGCCTATACCCTTCCCAAATAAGTGTGTAAAACTCGAGTTTAACACGGGTTTTATCCGTGTTAAACCAAGCGGTATTGGCAGTTGGTTTTTAGTGGGTTTTGGTACGTTAGTTTTTGTGAGTTTTGGTAAGTTGGTTTTTTCTGTGTTTAAAGTGGGTATTTTTACCAACTTGGTTAAAACTGAGTTAAACACAGAAAAAACTCACTTGTTACACATATGTGGGTTTTGGTAAGTTGGTTTTTTGTGAGTTTTGGTATGTTGGTTTTTTGTGAGTTTCGGTATGTTGGTTTTTTGTGAGTTTTGGTAAGTTGTTTTTTTCTGTGTTTAAAGTGGGTATTTTTACCAACTTGGTTAAAACTGAGTTAAACACAGAAAAACTCACTTGTTACACGTATGTGGGTTTTGGTAAGTTGGTTTTTTGTGAGTTTTGGTATGTTGGTTTTTTGTGAGTTTCGGTATGTTGGTTTTTTGTGAGTTTTGGTAAGTTGTTTTTTTCTGTGTTTAAAGTGGGTATTTTTACCAACTTGGTTAAAACTGAGTTAAACACAGAAAAAACTCACTTGTTACACATATGTGGGTTTTGGTAAGTTGGTTTTTTGTGAGTTTTGGTAAGTTAGTTTTTTGTGAGTTTGGGTATGTTGGTTTTTTGTGTGTTACAAAGACACACAAAAACCAACATACCAAAACTCACAAAAAACCAACATACCAAAACCCACAAAAAACCAACATACCAAAACTCACAAAAAACCAACATACCAAAACTCACAAAAAACAACTTAAACACACTTCTGTCTACAAAAGTGTGTTTAAGTTGGTTTTTGTTAGTCTTGTGTTCGCTTAAGGGATCATAAAATTTTGCTTGTCTGACCTGTAACCTTTGTAAAAAAAATATATTTACACCTTTATGGTAAAAAGGGTATTTGAGATACAATCACAACAGATCATTACAAGCCCCATGTGATTAAAAAGAAAAGACACACAACTTGCAAAAGAATATGTTTATATTAAAGCGGGTACATACGATCTTGTCAAATATTTAGTAATAAATATAAAATGTGTAAAAAACTGATTATACATATATTTCAATATAAACTAAAATAAAAGTTAAGAAGAACATGTGTCGAAAAATGCTAAATAAGCCAGATATTTAATTCTCAAATCGAAAAAGGCTGTACAGCCGAATTCGCCAGCATGTATATCATGCATGTACGATGTGAATCTAAATTTAGTTTAACGGTTCATTTGAAATTCCTGCAGCGATATCGATTCATACGACACATGAACACTTACAAAAAAGACGAATGCATCGGTTATTGTAGGAAAATAATTACGAATTATCTTCGTCACAATCGGCTCGGGGCGCTAATTTGTATTTGCTGTATGTTATGAAATTCGTCTTAAATGTATCATTTTTCTTGCAAATTGTGTGTTATTATAACATATTTGTATCAATATTTTACAATTTAGCACATATAAAAATCGTATATACCCGCTTTAAAAAAACAAATAATGTGAACATTTTTACAGTGCATTTTTAACAAAACCAGGAAAACATCAGTGTTTTTTTTCACAAATAGGGGAATGGTGGCGGGGCCCGTGGAAAGGGGAAAAACGCGTTGTTTTTTAGGAAAAGTGGAAAATTAAAAATTCACTCTTATATTTTCTGAAATTTATTATATGAATACACATGTATGTATGAATGTAATATTCACAGCTGAATTTCTCTGTCCTTTTTCTAAAATATATACCAATGATTTTTTCAACATTAGTTTCAGACAGTTAAGCCTTCATGCACAGTCTCAGTTTTCCTAGCCATTTTGAGTCTAATTGGGACTTTCTAATCAATTAAATGGCAAATGTTAGCATTTTTTTATCAATAAAATGGACCAAATTAAAATGTTTTTATCATCAAATATTGACACAATATCAGCGATTTTCCTTGTCCAATTGGGAAAAGTACCCGTACCGGTTCAATTTGGAAAAATTGAGTCGTGAAAACCTCAAAATTGGGAAAAATCGAATCGTGAAATCCTTAAATTGGGAAAATCGCGTCGTGAAGTTTGGGTCTTATTGAATACATCATGCAGTTCATATTTAATTAAACATACCCATTAAAATAATCATTTGCAGACATGCCTTAATGAACATTAAGTAATAAATTTGATATAAATAACAGAATATTATTAAGAACACACAAAATCAATTACTAGTTGTTTTAATCTCTTATAAAGCAATGTCTCTGTCTTTCATTTTTTTGAAAATTTCAACAATCTTTGATGTTTGATCATCTATCAGTTGCTGGCATCCCTCTCTGCACAGCATCATTAGTGCTGTCAATGTGTCGTGTGATAGACAGTTCCGAATGGTCGTGCAAAGATTGTTCATTAGACTGAACACACTTTGCACAGAGGGGAGGTTACAAACCGACGTAAAACAGTACGCTGGCTGCCTGACAAAAGAACCGGAAACAGTAACGACTCTATTGATTGCACGCGCTGAATAATAAAACCCGAAATTAATCGAGCGCGTGGTTGCACACAACTATACGATTTTCTTTGTTCGCTCGCCGAAAGTTGGGTTTTGTTACGAAACTTTCGATCGTTTTGGGATTTTTTCAGATGCCGATTGGGAATTTGGGAATTTTCATTCGATTGGGAAAGTACCGTTTACCGGTACTTTATAAAGAAGGAGGAAAATCGCTGCACAATATATATACAGTACAGCCAAAGCGGCACAAACATAATCCGCGGCTACGCCACGGCCAGATTATTAGTCCGCGGCGGCCGAATCGTGTGTTCACGCGGCGTATCGCCGTGGCACTCGGCATCGATCCGCGCAACGACGCCGAGTCTGTATTAAACACGCGTACTTTCGCGGAGTAAATCCGCCGCATACGTACGCGGCGGATCGAGTGAAAAGATATCCACCTACATGTACATACATGTATGTGTAGCGTAGAATTAATTACACGCAACTGTTTATGTTTCGTTCGATTATCATTATTAAATTTGTAATCCGAAACACACTTCCGAATTTTAATGCTAACGCGTCCTTTGGCAAATTCTAGCGTCAAATAAACAGTGCTAAAATATCCTTTGTTTCATAAAAAGCGCGCGAAAATTACAAGATAATTACAAGATTACAACGTATTTGTAGTTTTGTTAATTATCAGCTTATTACAACTATTGTTTGAATATGCGTATATAAACACGTTTTATTTTGTTCATATTATACAGTTAACATCGCTACTAATTACCCGATAATCCCGTATATTCCAGTTTTAAAGCAAATGCTGGTAAATATTTACGATACACAAACATTCTCGATATTTCCTTAAGTATCAAATAGATTTTGGCATTTGTTACTATTAATAGAGATGATGAAATAACATCTAATCGGGGCGTTTTTTTTCTCCACTGAACACGCGATTTACGCCTGACGAGATGTTCATGTATTTATACAACACAAAATACACCCAAACTTTCCAAACGACGTTCTACATGTCTGCATAATTTTCGCGCGCTTTTTATGAAACAAAGGATATTTTAGCACTGTTTATTTGACGCTAGAATTTGCCAAAGGACGCGTTAGCATTAAAATTCTGAAGTGTGTTTCGGATTACAAATATAATAATGATAATCGAACGAAACATGAACAGTTGCACGTAATTAATTCTACGCTACACATACATGTATGTACATGTAGGTGGATATCTTTTCACTCGATCCGCCGCGTACGTATGCGGCGGATTTACTCCGCGAAAGTACGCGAGGTTAATACAGACTCGGCGTCGTTGCGCGGATCGATGCCTAGTGCCACGGCGACACGCCGCGTGAACACACGATTCGGCCGCCGCGGACTCATAATCTGGCCGTGGCGTAGCCGCGGATTATGTTTGTGCCGCTTTGGCTGTACTGTATATTATTTTTTTTGTGTACTATTTTATGTAAAGTTCCGCCCATAAAAATAACTTTCGGCTGTTCTGTCGATCAGATTCGCAACTTTCATTCATAATTATATTACTGGATTATTACTCTGGTGGAAAATGTATTGGCATGTTTTGTTGAGTGACAGCGCGTGCTTTCAGTGTATATTGTGTCTAGCTCGGATTATGAACCTATAGCTCCGCCCATTTTAACATTTCATTCAACAAAGGTATCTCAGGTGTAAGCGAGCTTGATATTGATTGGCCCAGCTATCATGCTCGCTTTCATAAAAAAGGGGCCACGCGTGGTCGCAAGACGATCGCCGTTATGGCGGAATTGTCGGAGGGTTCCCGATTGGAGTGGTCGCTTACTATGGTGCCGATCGGGTTTCGCTTTTTGTTTAAATGCTTACGCTGACAATGAAACCAAATTGAAAACCAGTCCGGATTTGAATTGCGGACAATTTCAGTGCATTTCAACTGCTTGATATGACGCAATTTTTCGATATTTTATACATTTTTATTGCAAAAAAAACGTGCGTAGCAGGGACTCTCGATTGGTTTGGAACATGCGTCTCTTTTCAAATTTATGCATACAAATACGCATAATTAAGCGTTTCCGAGAGCCCTGGGCCAGTATTCACCAACCACCTAAGGGAGAAAAATAACCTAAGGTTGTCATTTTGCCTAAGTTTTTTTATGTTTTCCCCTTAAATTTGAGGAAATGCCTTAATTCATATTCACAAAACTCCTAACCTTAGAAATACGCCTTAGGTTGACCGTTTTTTCCCTCAAAGTTAAGGGACACATACACCTCTCTTAAGTCCAACGAAATCACCTTAAAAATGGCGTCGTAGCAGACGAGTTTCCGTGGTTTTCGTCATTTTTCGACCAAAATCCATCCCAAAGGTATGTTTTTTCTTTGAAATGTATCACCGTTCTTAACAGAGACCGATATGTTTTCCGTTGACTTTCAAAGTCCGGTTTTTAAACACTCTACCGGAAGTAAAATCGTTGTCATCTAACGCGAATTTCATTTCATGAATACAACAATAGATTTTTGTATCATTTAACGTTGTTTCTCAGTATGCATCATATATTTCAAGAAATGAAAATATTAGGACACAAGCAGGCTTTATGTACTTGTGCCTGGGATGTGTTTATATATCTGACAATGTGGTTATACTGTATTGCATGTCAGATTGTGTTTATCTTTCCCTTTTGCAATGTCTACGAATATGTGTATTACTTTTAACACGGAATTATGAAGTAAGTGCAAACTATTTTTCTGTTTATTTGCTTTTTCAGAATGGCTAGACGTTTTATTCACAGGGTAGATTAACTAGACAGTCTACAAAATTCTGAACTTATTGAACGCTACCGTTTGGACAGACAGGGAATTTTATTTCTGAATGACCTACTTACTCCTGTAATTGCACCAACAAACAACAGAAACAATAGTTTGAACAGTATCGAAAAAATTCTCATTTCATTACGATATTTTGCGACATCTACCATTCAACTAAATGATGGTGATGTCCATGAGGTTTCTCAACCCACAGCTTCACGGGTAATTACACAGGTTACTGATGCGTTGACAGAGCCTGAAATTGTAAGACAATTCATAAATCTACCAACTGCTGCGGGAGAAATCCGCCAAATAAAGGAGGATTTCTACAATATTGCCAGATTTCCAAATGTAATTGGGGTAATAGATGGTACACATGTCCAAATACAAGCCCCACATGTGGATGAACCCGCGTATGTCAACCGGATGGGATATCATTCCATAAACACTCAGGTAATGTTGTTATTTTCAAAATATCGAAAACATAGCTATATATATTTTATTAAATTCTTCAACTTTGTGAATCAGTGTTCAATGTTTTTTTTTTAAGTTTAATCATTAATAATATAAACACATTTTCAATATATGCATGCAGTTTATGATTTATTCTGATAACCTTTTCTAATGTGCACAATAAACATGCTTATTTGGTTTAAAATGCCAAAAAAATTCCAATAATTAATTGGGAGCCAATTTGCGATTCTTCTTTCGTATATTCTCTTTTTATACTGAAATGCATGGATTGTGAATGACATTTTAATATAACTTCTTATTTGTTGTACATATGTTTTTCTAATATGGTATAGTGTACTATGCTACAAATATAACAGTGGTAAAAAAATATACAAGTGGAAAAGAATATTAATAGGCCTACTATGTTTGTATCTCCATATAATGTTTTTTTTACAGATCATGTTTGATGCCAATTGTCTTATTAGAGACATTGTACCGCGATGGCCTGGTGCTGTCCATGATGCCAGAATACTCAGGCAAAGCGGCTTACATCAAATCATGGAGCAGAACATTGTCCATGACCAACACCAATATCTCCTGGGAGATTCAGGTTATCCGTGCAAGAGATGGCTTCTGACTCCATTCATGAATCCGGCTGCAGAGCACCAGCTGATTTACAACAGGTTAAAAAAAATACATTGTAAATTCTACTACATAGTAACAGATTTTCCATAACAACACCATAGCTCATATAAAAGCAAACCTAGCAATCAATATGAATTTTTCACCGCAATGTTTAATAACTTTATGAGCGACAGTTAAGTTTCTATGATTTTCTTCTAAAAGAATTTCATTACTTTGACCTCAAATAAATGCTCCTCCACTCCATCTTGTTCCTGAGCAAAATGTAAAGACCCTTGGTGCTTATATGTGCATGTCTGATTTATGTTAATACTATAATTTCATATTGTGTGTAATTCTCATGAAATGTTTTTAATGTATTACACTTCATAAAAAGTATTTAGTTATACATTAATGATGTGCAATTCTGGGTACTCAATAAATATAAAAGAATGTTGCTTTTATCAGGGAAAAATTATTCACTTCTTCATGACCATGCAATAATGCTTTTACTACAAAAGATAAAATCAATTATCAGAAGAATTTAACCATTTACTTTTGTATTAAAGGGCACACAAACGTACGAGATCTGTGGTTGAGCGCTCCATAGGGATTTTGAAAAGGAGATGGGCGATTCTGCACAATGAAATTAGATTGCATCCATTAAAGTCATGCAAGTGAGTTCATTATAAGAACCTGTAATCATGTTACTTTGATACACAGTGAACAGTCACTACGACAAATTTAATAGTTTAACAAAATATGTTAGTCACTGAGAGATATAGTTTTGTTCTCTACATGAAGATTAAATTTTATGTTAACACAACACAGCTTCAAAAAAAGTATTTCTTAAATAAATATGCTTGTATGACTCTACAGCTAACTTAAAATTTTAATGTAATTTCATTTTAAGTAACATTAATGATTAATATCTTGCCCCTGTCTTGAAAAAAACGACACTCTAAACAGCACCTGAATTAATGAACAAAAAATTCATATGTTTCAAGTATTATTTATGTTATAATTACATGTTATACATATTTTAGGTTTTTATGACATTTTTATGCAACTTGTGTAACTTAATTAATATTTTTATTAACAGGGTGATTTTGTCATGTGCTGTATTGCACAACATATGCAACATGCGAAATCTGCCAATGGATCCTTTGGACATAGATGCCTTACCAGATCATCCTGAAAATTACCATGGAAATGAAGATGGCCTTCGTTACAGGAATGTAGTAGCAAATACATTTTTTTAGATCATAGGTGTCGTGATCTGAGAAAACTAGGCATAATGCATGTGCGTAAAGTGTCATCCCAGATTAGCCCAGATATTGCAGTCCACACAGAATAATCAGGGACTAAACTATACGCCTAAATTGGATTTTTGCTAAGAAGAGACTTCATTTAAACGAAAAATGTAAAAACGATAAGTGTCGTCCCTGCTTAGCCTGTGTGGACTGCACAGGCTTATCTGGGACGACACTTGACCCACATGCATTATGCCCAGTTTTGTCAGAACGCAACTCATATTCACATTGAATAAGTCATGTTTTCAGACCTGTTAATTCAAATGACTTGCATTTTTAATTGAAACAACTATTTAAGCTTTTAGAGCATTTTAAACTTACTAAAGTTACTGTATACAATTTTTCCAAAAATCACAAGAAATACACAATGAAGATGAATTTCATGTAACTCTTTAATATAACTAAACTATATCTTCATAACAAAATAATAACAAATAACAAAATAATCTATTCCTCATCAAATCGCGCCAACTGGGCCTCAAACAATTGTATTTGAAGCTCCAGCTTCCTCTTCTTCAAGGCATTAAGTTCATGTAGACTGCATTGACTGCAACTAAATGGATATTAAAAACATGGTATAATTATTTAATTTTTATTTAATTTTCAAAAACAGTAAATATTTTAATGGCTTCTTTTATGTATAATGAAAAATGGTAAATAATGATGACACTTCAGGTTCAGTCAAATGATAACACTTTAGGTTCAGTCATCCATATTATGCACATGTTTCTGTTATCTAGATGCTTGTATAGAATAATTTATTATATTTTAAAATACATAACATACATACCATGAAGGTGAAGGTTTGTCTGGAGGAGAAATAGTTGCGCTTCTATAGCCATTCTCAGCCATCGATGGTGTATATCTGGAATAAGTGCATCATGTCTAAAGTCAGATGTATTTACCATTATAATTTTTTATATTCAAGATATGTTTGTATTATATTAACATGTAAATAATGCATTTGTCTGATAGCGAGTGTTTTTTTTGCAAATGATATGCATGTACATGTATATATATATATATATATATATATATATAACATTTCTGTTTATGAAATTGCATGTAAGTTAATTGCAATAATAATGTTTTTTATAATTAATGCCTCACCTTCTTTTCGGATTAAAGGAAACTGATTTTGACATCGCAGCACTAAAATTAAATAATATTAAATATCAATTATAGACCTATTCAAAATGTAATTTCACTTTTAAACATGTACAAAAATCATTGGTGCATTATTTCATTTTGTATGGCCCCGGATCGATAGATCGGGGATACAATGTATATTGTTTTTGTCCTGTCTGTCTGTCATTCTGTCCCAAAACTTTAACCTTGGGTAAAATTTGATAACTTTTGCAATATTGAACATAGCAGCTTGATATTTATCATGCATGTGTATCTCATGGAGCTGCGCATTTTGAGTGGTGATACTTGCAAGGACCATATTAATTTGTCAGAATCATTCAGCAATGTTCAAAGTAATATAATTCAACATAAACTTGTTTAATTATTTGAATATTGACTTTTCACCATTCAAAATGAGCAGCTCTATGAGATACACATGCATGATAAATCATGGGGGCATTGTGTTTTTGACAAACACATATCTTGAATAATTGTGTTATAAGTTCAAGCTATCATCAATTGTGTATTTTAATGATTACCTTGAAGTACACATGGTCATGTTGATATCAGCATCTTGCTGGTCATCATCACTGTAAGCATATTGACAATATGTTGTTTTTTTTAAATCAACATCATTTGTTTCAATAATTCAAATTTGTTGTTACATTGTAATTGTTTATTTATGCAATTGTTACTTGTATATGAATTGTCAAAATATTGTGTTTAACATGCACGTTCATTACTTTACCTGTTGACATGTTTAGATAAGAGATACTCTTATTTATAAATTGAAGTGTATTGGTTGTCTTAATAGTTCCATTTATTAAGTAATTACATCATTTGTGGTTATGCATATATGTTGAAAGAGTCGCTGTCATGATTTATTTATTTTAAATAAATGAATTTAAAAACAAAACAAATAAATTGTTCAAACACAAGACAACATTACTAATTTTGTTATTAACACTTGTATTTATATTAAGCAAATATCATTTATATACTTTATTTACACAAAATTATTATAGCATTATTTTAAGGCTAACATCAAAGCAATTCAATTATGGTATGCTACATTTACAATATGTCAATACGTCACTGAAAGAACTTATTGTAAGAGTAAATGTTCTACTTTTTGTATGCATTTTAATGTTACTTTAAACAAATTACCGCATATCGGTCAATTGCAAAATAGAGGTGTCTAGGCTGCTGGGTCCAATACCCATTATGTCAACTCCCTCTTTTCCAATTACGTTCATCACAGCCTCAGTGAGGATTGTGCATTTTGAATTAAACGGAGGACTGCCTGTAATATTTTGAGTATTATACAATAATATGCACTCAACAAAACATAATAAAAAGCAAAACATAAACAGTACTAAGTGATACTTTGACAGGTGCACCATTAGGAGAGAACGTTTCATATAGCCTGTGATCCAATAACAAAAATAAACAGCAAAATAAGTTCATTGTTATTATAATTAAAATTTAACAGTTCTAGTAAGCTTTTTTTTCAATTATGGTCACAAAGAAATGACTATATAATATTATTTATTGCCATTTTACAAAAAATATTGTTTTGACAAACTGCATTAATAAGTAATGTTTATAGAAGTTAATATTCGAATAATTAAACAAGTTTATGTTGAATAATATTACTTTGAACATTGCTGAATGATTCTGACAAATTAACCCGTTTATGCCTAGTGGAGTCTCCCATCCTTCTAAATTGGATCAATTTATTTCACAAATTAGGGATGTCTAGTATATTTATTACTATATTTAGAATATTTCTTACATAAATTCATTTAAGCAAACAGCCCAGACCCCGATGAGACGCCACATCATGCAGTGTCTCATCTGGGTCTACGCTGTTTGCCAAGGCCTTTTTTCTAGACGCTAGGCATAAATGGGTTAATATGGTCCTTGCAAGTTGTATAGTTTCCATGTTATGCTTGTAATGTTGTTTTATATAAATTATTTAAAGGGATCTTTTCACGCTTTGGTAAATTGACAAAATTGAAAAAAGTTGTTTCAGATTCGCAAATTTTCGTTTTAGTTATGATATTTGTGAGGAAACAGTAATACTGAACATTTACTACGGTCTAATATAGCCATTATATGCATCTTTTGACGATTTTGAAACCTAAAAATTATAAAGCGTTGCAACGCGAAACGATTGAATAATTTGGAGAGTTCTGTTTTTGTCGTTAAATTTTGTAAAACTAAGAAGATTGCTTATATAAAGTATAAAATACGTGAAGTATGTATGCTCGGCGGAATAGCTCAGTAGGCTAAAGCGTTTTTACTTCAGGACTCTGGCAGGACTCCAGGGGTCAATGGTTCGAAACCTGGTCCGGGCAATGTTCTTTTCCTTTTTTTTAATTTTATTCTTGATTTTTTACTGGAGCTTTTACGATCCAATTTTTACATTTATCGATATAAAGCATTTAATGAATAAGTGAAAAAAATGCCAAAATCTGTGAAAAGGCCCCTTTAACAAATACATCAACTTCCACAACAGTAAATAAAGTTGTTCCTTTTATACTTGGTAAAAGAAAACAGCCCTAGTTAAAGTTTCATACCAGTCAATGTCAGCATACGCTGATGATCCTGGTAGATCCATCTTTGTGTAGACGTGAGGTTCTCCCATTTTTTCTGGTTATATTACACTAATTCCGATTCCCATAGGGTCCCATTATAAAACTGACAACTTTCACAGCTTTTTTCTTGCCTTTCCGACGTATCAATTTTTCCGAACCTGGTATCATTTTAAAGATGGATCTGTCATCTTCCAATAATTGCAATCAAAAACATACCGTCTCGCAACTTCTAAGAAAGTAAATCGCTGTCGAATGAACCCACCGTAGAAAAACGTGTTTCGGAATCCTAATTTCGACAAAAGCCCCACACAATAGAAAACACACCCTCAAAAGTTCATCTTTTAAGTTAGCTTCCGATCCAAGGCATCAAAGTACTCCAGACACATACAGGATATTACAAATAACCACAAAAGTCATGTCTCACATTGTTAAATGGCTTATATTCAAGAAGAGAAAAGGAACTCTTTAGAAATAGGCACTACTTTCGAATGGACCACGGAGGGATACACAATGATTTAGTGTAATGTAACCTTTAAGGGAACTCAACTTTGTCCTATCTTTTTCAAACTTTCTCCACATGAGATTTCAACTATTTCCACAATGAATATGCAATTTCAGTGCATTCGGATGGGGGTAAAGGCCTTAAAATGGCCATTTGAAGCGGTGACTAAATTGGCCGCAGTCAAGTCGGAATGCATGATTTTTAGTCTAAGTGACGACAGCTGATTTTGCGTCTCCAATTATTGTTACGCGTAACTTTCATGGCAAAAACTGGTATCATTGCATGCGAAATTCACCAATATATCAGCAAAAGGCCCAAATAAATGTATTGATTGTGAATCAGTGTACTTTTCTTGATGAAATAGGAGACTTTTTTTTAATTTTAAGCACTTTTTTGAATAAAAAACTCACTGACAGCATATAAAATCATGTTTTTTAGGAAAATTATTATTAAAAGCTTCACTTACAATCTAAACATACACATTGCAATTACAAAAATTAATGCTATTATGATGAGAGGCATAATTTTCAGCTTTCAAGCTGATACAAGCTGGCTACCCAAAATTAACACTTAAAAAGGCGCAAATCGCTCCTTCAACAGCTTACGACACAAAGTGACACTTAATGCGCATCCAGATAGTCTCTCTCATATAAATAAGTCCTGTTAGCAACATTTTATTAAGTATTCTCTTTAAAATCCAGTGTTGAAAGCGTAAGTTTTGCAAAAATGTCCACAGTCACCATGCAAAAGAGCATGTTTGCTAAGGAATTCCTACGCGAGTGGCCACACTAATGTCGTGGCAGGAAAGTCATTTGGGTGTGATTCCTCTCTAGTTCAGTGAACATTCATTCCACTACCTGGGGATGACTATCAGGATCAATTTTCCCAGCTTGGTGTAGTGTTGACCTTTCAGGATGTTGATGGATCGTCCACAAGCGCTGCACCACTGCGGCCTCTGTTCAGGACACAGAGTCGGATTGAGGTGTACACAAACCCGCAGTCAGGCAAGGATCATCCAGACCTTTAATAAAATAAAATGTTTAGGCCCCTGAAACTGGCAATTATGTTCAACACTGAGATAAGGATACACATAGAGGAGACATCATGCCATGGCTTTCTCATTATTGACACGGCAAACTCGAGCAGCCGGGGACTTGGCTCTAAACAAAAACAGGTATGCTCCATCAATGTGAGCAAGATGGCATGTCAGAGTTAAAAAGGGCAAACAAACATACAAAAGAGATATTTAGGAAATTAGAAATTAAATGCCAGAAGTAATTTTAAGTATTGTTTTTCTGTCTGCAATGGTTGCTGTGGAAAATAGTGCTTAACGCATAGTTTGGCCTGTAGGGGTTCTGCTAGCAAGAACAAATCGAAGTCATATCTGCCCGCGAACTGTAAGCTTGAGATAACCATATCTGATGAAGTACTGCTTTGAGAATGCATTCTTATTGTACTTGAACCAGATCGCATTGACAGCACAAGGCTTCAGACCCCCCAAAAGTGTGAGGCTTTCAATAGTGCTTACCTGATACCAGACCGCATTGCCCGAGACAGTGACTTTCTCCCGGAACTGCACAGGCTGCATCCGCAGCACAATCCTTAAGCTCAATCAGGGTTCGCACAGGGCTTGAAAGAGCTTGAAAATGAGTCCTAGGCTTGAAAAGCCCTTGAACAAAGGTTGGCCTTGAAAAAGTGCTTGAAAAGTGCTTAATTTATGTAAAAAAAGCCTTGAAAATGTCTATTTCTGCTCAAAATTACTTTTATCATCGCTTTAATTATTAACTTAAATCGTTCTTAAGGGAAATATTATGAAAATTTATCATAAATTCCTTCGCGCAAAAAGTTGAGTACGAAATATAAGCTTCGTACACTATTGAGTACGAAATGTTATGTGTACACGTCACAGATTATGTGTACTACGTCAGAGGTTCTTCGTTGTGATCAATTTTCGCGAGTGAAAACGCAGTGATGGGGAAGTGTCGTTTCAAACCAGGGTGGTTAACTGAATATTCCTGGGTACAGAAAACAAATGACATTCGAAAAGCACATTGTCGAGAATGTATGAAGACCATTGATGTCGGGGGGATGGGGGAAAGCGCTTTGAAAAGCCACAAGAAAACATGAAATTGAGAATCAATATGTTTGTTTGTAATAACTTTAAAAAGTAAATACATATGTGAGACTCATTGAGTTAAGGATGGATATTAAAAACATGTATTTGTATGTAATTAAATAACATGTATGAGTTAATATGGAATAAGTTTAATGAGTTTGAGCAATTAAATGACATTTACTGTGTTAATCTGGTTTGAAAATGCATTTTTTAAAGGAAACTAACGTACTGTTCTTGGCCTTGAAAATGAAAATTTGGCCTTAAAAAGTCCTTGAAAAGTGCTTGAATTTAGGTTTGCGATTTCTGTTTGAACCATGTCAATCATGGTCTGGCTGACTCTGAAATAGTGAAATCTGAATTTACAGATGCTCATTTGTCTAAAGGTTATGAGTTTATTGCCTATCTTATTAAAAGCAAACACAATGACATGCTTAAAAAGACATGTGCATTTCTGAAAAGACATACAGCTGCCCGATACTTGACTAGGAAAAGGCGCTATGGTCTTCACTCTGAAATTCATTACTTTAAGGGCTTAACAGAACAAAAGCCAGATCTTACAGCTAATTGGCCCCACCTACAGCTAAATATGCTTTATAGGTTGAAAATAAAGTTATTTGTCTGAAGAACTAGTGCTATTAACTCATCAGCTATGTTGCTCCACTGGCCGCAATGCTGTAAACATAGTGTATATATGGAAATACCTAGTCTACCACCTGCACCGCACCACTACGTCCACTGTAAAAATACACAGCTAAGTTAGTACTTTAACGAACAAACTGAAATTCATGTGTTAATTAAACAATCAGTATGATGAATCACATTGAAATCATGTCCAGTGCACCAGTCAGAGCAAGACAGCTAGCGGATTGTTGACCATCTACGGCTCAAGGACAAACGGCCAGGCCTACAAACAAAGAGAAAAATGGCATAAATGGGTTGCATGCATGTAATTTTGCATATTTTTCATCTTGCTCTCCACCTGAAACTTCAATATATGGACATAATAATATTTACATTTAAGAATTGTTGGAAATGTTACCCTTACTTGTCCATACCAGGTCCCCCACCCATCCGGAACCGTCTAAAACCACCTAAAACATCCATTTGGACCAAAATATTGACACCTCTCATCTATTTTAGCACCCAAATCATCAAAACATTCATTAAAATTCATTTTCTACTTGTCTCGCTTGCAGACGAATCCATGTGACCTTGACATTGCAGTAAATGTGCTTTTTTAAAGGTTATATTACACTAATTCCGATTCCCATAGGGTCCCATTATAAAACTGACAACTTTCACAGCATTTTTCTTGCCTTTCCGACGTATCAATTTTTCCGAACCTGGTATCATTTTAAAGATGGATCTGTCATCTTCCAATAATTGCAATCAAAAACATACCGTCTCGCAACTTCTAAGAAAGTAAATCGCTGTCGAATGAACCCACCGTAGAAAAACGTGTTTCGGAATCCTAATTTCGACAAAAGCCCCACACAATAGAAAACACACCCTCAAAAGTTCATCTTTTAAGTTAGCTTCCAATCCAAGGCATCAAAGTACTCCAGACACATACAGTACAGCCAAAGCGGCACAAACATAATCCGCGGCTACGCCACGGCCAGATTATTAGTTCGCGGCGGCCGAATCGTGTGTTCACGCGGCGTATCGCCGTGGCACTCGGCATCGATCCGCGCAACGACGCCGAGTCTGTATTAACCTCGCGTACTTTCGCGGAGTAAATCCGCCGCATACGTACGCGGCGGATCGATTGAAAAGATATCCACCTACATGTACATACATGTATGTGTAGCGTAGAATTAATTACGCGCAACTGTTTATGTTTTGTTCGATTATCATTATTAAATTTGTAATCCGAAACACACTTCCAAATTTTAATGCTAACGCGTCCTTTGGCAAATTCTAGCGTCAAATAAACAGTGCTAAAATATCCTTTGTTTCATAAAAAGCGCGCGAAAATTATGCAGACATGTAGAACGTCGTTTGGAAAGTTTGGGTGTATTTTGTGTTGTATAAATACATGAACATCACGTCAGGCGTAAATCGTGTGTTCAGTGGAGAAAAAAAACGCCCCGATTAGACGTTATTTCATCGTCTCTATAAATAGTAACAAATGCCAAAATGTATTTGATACTTAAGGAAATATCGAGAATGTTTGTGTATCGTAAATATTTACCAGCATTTGCTTTAACACTGGAATATACGGGATTATCGGGTAATAAGTAGCGATATTAAATGTATAATATGAACAAAATAAAACGTGTTTATATAAGCATATTCAAACAATAGTTATAATAAGCTGATAATTAACAAAACTACAAATACATCGTCACCGTCTTGATTATTGATGTGGCTTCAAACTGCTAATTTTCTCAGCTAAAATATAATAGCGGAATCAACATGCAATTAATTTATAAATCCACCATATGCTGGAGCCTTGACCACTTGTATGTGCGAAAACATAATTACGTGACCTTGTTTATGTGTGAAATACATACGCTACGGGCAGGAAACAAACTTAATAATTGGCCAGACACATTTACTATGCTTACATGTATATGCTAATACAATCCGCGCACAATAAATTTATTATGATTTTAATTATTATTATAATTGTTCTTTCAAAATTTGTTAACTACATGTAACTAATAATTAAAAAAAAATTATTTCATGATCGCATCGACTCGGCATCATGTCGCGGACCGCGGCATGCCTCGGCGGACAGATGCGAAGTTTCGCGGCGAAATGCGACTTGCCGCCGCATACTGACGCGGCTTCAACGACTGACGCGGCATCGACTCGTTTCGCCTTGCCGCCGCGGATCGCGAAATACGTTTGTTCCGCTTTGGCTGTACTGTACAGGATATTACAAATGACCACAAAAGTCATGTCTCACATTGTTAAATGGCTTATATTCAAGAAGAGAAAAGGAACTCTTTAGAAATAGGCACTACTTTCGAATGGACCACGGAGGAATACACAATGATTTAGTGTAATGTAACCTTCTCGAGGTCACTCCCTTTTCTGTGGGGCCCTGTACTATTGGCGTTAAATGTAGTTTCCACATTTGACCACATTTCCTTTTTTACAGAGCTAGAAATTTCTGAATCAAAGACAACACAGAACTTAAAATATAAACTTTGTAGTGGGCTTTCTCTGATTTCAATGTCATGTTAACCCTTTCAGTGCGGGAACCAAATTTTGAAGGCCTGTGCAAACAGTTTGGATCCAGATGAGACGCCACAGAACGTGGCGTCTCATCAGGATCCAAACTGTTTGCTATTCTGATAGTATTCTTTGAAAAAAATCGAAGAAAATGCTAATTTTTGAAATTTAGCAGACAACATTGTAGCAAACGACAAATTTCCCAGCATGTAAAGGGTTAATGTTCACTTTATACTGTGTTTTTTATGTTTAATTTGAGGATATATTTCATCCTTTTTTCCAGTATTATATCCACTTGGATTAGATGCTTATCCTTATCAATAATATCATCAAAAAATTATTTAAATTTAATTTAAGTATTGCCTTTAATATGGGATACATAACAACATATTGTGTCAACACAATAAAAAACAATTGCTGTTGTTGTGAAACACAATGCCACCTACTGCGCCACTTGAAGCCATAAATTTGACCTTTGACATTATGGGATTACATTGACCTTTCACTACTCAAAATGTACAGCTTCTCGAGATATACATGCATGCAAAAATATCAAGCTGCTATCGTCAATATCGCAAAAGTTATGACCAAGGTTAAAGTTGTGGGACAGAATGACAGATAGACAGGCAAAAAACATTTACAATATACCCCCGATCATTCAATCCGGGGGTATAAAAATCAAATTAGATACAGGGTAATATACTTTATTTTGTGAAACGCATTGCAAGCAAACATTCTAATTGTTAGTTACTGTGCACTCAATGATATTAAAACAATTGTATCAAATGCAATTAGACATTGATAATATCAATGAACTTTCATAAATGGAATAACAACAATGGCTTAATAGTTGATACATAAACGTCAATACAGCCATTTGTCTTCCCCAATTAGGAAAAGTACCTTACCCATTTGGAGAAATTAGTGCGAAACATCCTGAAATTGGGAAATTTCGCGTCATGAAATCTTCCAATTGGGAATGATAGGGTTTTTTAATTGCTCAATGGTATCAAAAGCAAATTGATAATTTTATTTGTTAACTTGCAGATAATGCTCTTTTATGGAACAAAATTGATGGCATTTGCCTTCCTTTAGGGAAATTTTCAGACAGCAATTGTAGTTTTTATGTCCCCCACTATAGTAGTGGGGGACATATTGTTTTTGCCCTGTCTGTCTGTCTGTCTGTTGGTCTGTTGGTCTGTCTGTTGGTCTGTTTGCGCCAACTTTAACATTTTGCAATAGCTTTTGCTATATTGAAGATAGCAACTTCATATTTGGCATGCATGTGTATCTTATGAAGCTGCACATTTTGAGTGGTGAAAGGGTAAGGTTAAGGTCATCCTTCAAGGTAAGAGGTCAAATATATGTGGCCAAAATTGCTCATTTTATGAATACTTTTGCAATTTTGAAGATAGCAACTTGATATTTGGCATGCATGTGTATCTTATGGAGCTGCACATTTTGAGTGTTGAAAGGTCAAGGTCAAGGTCATCCTTCAAGGTCAGAGGTCAAATATATGTGGCCAAAATCGCTTATTTTATGAATACTTTTGCAATATTGAAGATAGCAACTTGATATTTGGCATGCATGTGTATATTATGGAGCTGCACATTTTGAGTGGTGAAAGGTCAAGGTCATCCTTCACAAGGTCAAGGTCATCCTTCACAAGGTCAAGGTCATATATAGGGGGACATTGTGTTTCACAAACACATCTTGTTCTTCATTTGGGAAAGTACCTTTTACGGGTACATTATAAAGCAGGGGAAAAATCGCTGCCATAAAATACTTAATTATGTTCATACTTTAAAAGGCAGTCATAAAAAATATCTGCAATTAAAGTGTTTGGATGTTAAGGAATAAACTTATCGAAAGTAATTAAAATACCGGTACGATAAAAAATTATAATAACACTTACGGCTGGTAAACCTATGTCTGTCCAGTTTATGCCTGTTCATACCGAAGTTCATGTACTCTTCACCCATCAAATGAGCGAGGAGGGTGTTTTCTTGTAATGTAAAGTTGGGCGCTCGTTGTTTCGCCATTTTTTTCCAACTATCTTCTGCATTCACTTCCGTGTTTTTTTCCAAATTTGTGTACATGTTTGTTGTTGATTAAGAGATGGACGACAACAGCATAAAATCGATACAGATATTTTGTGACAGCTGTTTCGACAGATGCCGGAAGCGTAAACCTCTTACATTATGCACTTTTTATATTATTTATTCATCATCTACACGGAATATTAAGATTTATCTTATCAACACATTTGTGCGCTAATAACATTCCGCCATTTTGCGAGCACTTTTCAACGTCATGTTCTAAATATAGTAATATTTTTGGCTTGACGATTCCAGTTATAGAATTATTTTTAAACGAAAACGCATTTATTTTTCCTAAGTATTTAAGGACAAATCTTACCTTAGGTTCTACCTAAGGGACTTAGTAAGAAAGTTAAGGAAATTTTTGCCTTAGGTAAATTCTTAGATAATTAAGGAAATTTTAGCCTTAATACTTAGGTGGTTGGTGAATACGGGCCCTGAGCATATTTAAGTAAACCGTTCAGCCTATTCGTCGAAATGTCTGTAATCACACCGTGCAATCGACTAACGCATCGTCTGCGGTTCATCCATCGGCTGCGGAAGTGTATACATGTACATGTTGGTTAAAAGGGGAGTGTAAGTATTTCCCTATTCTTTATATTTTACGTATTGAATGGAACAGATTTGCGTGTGTTCTTTCAGAGCCTAAGTAAGAATGACTTTGTAAACGTAATCCTTACCTTCCTAGCTGCTTACTTATAAAGAAATCCGTTAGAATGTGGTCAAAAATCAAACAAAATTCACCACTCTTTCTGTCAAACTCTAATTACACAGGATTTAGACCAAAGATAAATATGAACAACATTTTATTGAAACATTTAATCATTTCTCTTCGGTTATTCCAAATTACAGCATCCAACATGAGCACACAACATTTTTATCAACGTTTAAATTCAAGTGGGGTTGGAAAAACGGCTCAAGACAACGGCTGCAGCTACTTATTAGATAGATGGTCATGACATCGGCTGCGAAAATAAAATTATGCTCAAGCCATCGGCTGCGGCAATGAAAAATGGCATTGTCTTGAGCCGTTTTTTCAACCCCACTCGAATTTAAACATTGATAAAAATGTTGTGTGTTCATGCCCGTTGCTGTAGATCTGCCACGGAATCATATGGAATTCTATAGAAATCGTTCAATGGAATTCTGTGGAGTATTGGCACTGACTTTCCAAACTATTCCATGCAATCAATGGAAAAGTGAAAAAAAATCAGAAGAGGGACATGATATGGTATGGAATGACGTAGAATTCCATGGAACGCCATAGAATTCCATGGAATGCCATATAATTCCATGGAACGCCATAGAATGCAATGGAATGCCATGGAATTCCATAGAACGATGTGGAATTTCATAGAATTATATGGAATTCCGTAGAAAGCTATGGAATTTAATGGAAAGCTGGATTTAAATTTTTAAAAACAACAGATTATAGATTAATGGCATTTTATTGATTTTGAACGAGTAACGAGAAGTGTTCTGGAAAATGTGCACTGAATCGGTCTGTATATAAAATGCCAAAATGGCGGCGCTGGTATAATGACGTCATTTTCGTTGTTGCTGTAATGGTTGATGTTGCTGCTGGGTTGGTTGCCGCTAGAGTTGTTGTTGTTGCTGCTGTGGTGGTTGTTGCTGTTGGAGAAGTTGCTGCTGTTGGAGAAGTTGCTGCTAAAACTGTTGCTGTTGCTCTCTAAGTCGGCCGTCAAGCTGTCAAAAGAATGACAAACCATTGAAATCAATAAATCTGTAGTCTTCTACCCTTAATATTGAAGTCCTACTGGTGACTAAAATAAATGTTCTTTTGATCTTATGTCACGTTTTGAATAAGTCAATTTAGGAGATAAAGTGTCAGGTTGCAAGATACAGTACAGCTAACGCGGCACAAACATAATCCGCGGCTACGCCACGGCCAGATTATTAGTACGCGGCGGCCGAATGGTGTGTTCACGCGGCGTATCGCCGTGGCACTCGGCATCGATCCGCGCAACGATGCCGAGTCTGTGTTAACCTCGCGTACTTTCGCGGAGTAAATCCGCCGCATACGTACGGGACGGATCGAGTGAAAAGATAATCACCTACATGTACATACATGTATGTGTAGCGTATAATTAATTACGCGCAACTGTTAATGTTTCGTTCGATTATCATTATTAAATTTGTAATCCGAAACACACTTCCGAATTTTAATGCTAACGCGACCTTTGACAAATTCTAGCGTCAAATAAACAGTGCTAAAATATCCTTTGTTTCATAAAAAGCGCGCGAAAATTATGCAGACATGTATAACGTCGTTTGGAAAGTTTGGGTGTATTTTGTTGTGTATAAATACATGAACATCACGTCAGGCGTAAATCGCGTGTTCAGTGAAAAAAACCGCCCCGATTAGACGTTATTTCATCATCTCTATAAATAGTAACAAATGCCAAAATGTATTTGATACTTAAGGAAATATCGAGAATGTTTGTGTATCGTAAATATTTACCAGCATTTGCTTTAAAACTGGAATATACGGGATTATCGGGTAATTAGTAGCGATATTAACTGTATAATATGAACAAAATTAAACGTGTTTATATACGCATATTCAAACAATAGTTATAATAAGCTGATAATTAACAAAACAACAAAAACGTCGTCACCGTCTTGATTATTGATGTGGCTTCACACTGCTAATTTTCTCAGCTTAAATTTAATAGCAAAATCAACATGCAATTAATTTATAAATCCACCATATGCTGGAGCCTTGACCACTTGTATGTGGCAAAACATAATTACTTGACCTTGTTTATGTGTGAAATACATACACTACGGGCAGGAAACAAAATTAATTGGCCAGACACATTAACTATTCTTACATGTATATGCTAATACAATCCGCGCACAATAAATTTATTATGATTTTAATTACTATTATAAATGTTCTTTAAACATTTGTAAACTACATGTAACTAATAATTTTAAAAAGATTTTTTTATTTTATGATGCGCATCGACTCGGCATCATGTCGCGGATAGCGGCATGCCTCGGTGGACAGATGCGAAGTTTCGCGGCGAAATTAGACTTGCCGCCGCATACTGACGCGGCTTCAACGACTGACGCGGCATCGACTCGTTTTGCCTTGTCGCCGCGGATCGAGAAATACGTTTGTTCCGCTTTGGCTGTACTGTAGCTCATGCTGTGGAGCACCAGCCAAGTTAATGAGCACTTTTTGCTCAGGTTAGCTTAAAACTAAACAAAATTATGACAAAATATATTTAACACAGTATCTTTTTATTTAACTTTATTTGTTGGTATGATTAGTACAAATTTAATATTGCTACAATTAAAATGATGTGTAATTCTATATGTATGAAAATGCACAGTGAAACAAACAATTTTTTTTATTTATTTATAAACATTAACATCATTAATAAGCATTGAGTGCTCATCATGCACACTGCACAAAAAAACCTTTAAGCCTCAGTTCCATAGCATGATAAACTTCCGATACTACATTCAATCTTATTAATTTGTACACATAAGGTCTTATTACACAAATGTACTTCCTTTATCAAGCTGCAACTGCACCTGGTGAAAATTCATGTGACTGCAGCATTTACATTAATATTTGCCATACTATAACCTCAAACATCACATCCAAAAAAGGTCTACAATGATGACATTAGAAGCATAAATTTTAAGGGATATATAGAAATATTATGAAAAGCACAAACCTTCAGTTGTTGTTCTTTTCCTAGACACACTGCTGAAACACTGTATGCATGTCACTATTTAACAACATTTTATGTCACTTTCCAAATGATTACAATACATTATTATTTTAAGAAAGTGTTGTTAATGGAAAAACTCATTAATTCTACTGTTTGTGAAATGACTTAAACTTTATTTTAACAACAAGTTAAACCTGGTTTATTTTCTACCCTGTCTTAACTGCAGTTTTTCGGCGTAAACTGTATTAAGCCAGCTTTTCACCCTGACTTGACCTTTGTAAGTGTCCAATAATATTCAAATAAAATTTCTCGCGGCTAGGTACGAATAAATACACTTCATTTATTCCATTGGCTGAATTGAGTATAACACCAGAACATTGGAAACATATCCGCGTCTTTGTAACACTGTTTTACTGCTTGAAACAATTTTATCTCTAATGAAAAGGCTCAATAGATAGAACAGTTTTACAATCAATTTTCGACATAAATACAGTTTGTGCGTTCACCTTTTATTTTCAGAGAATTACAAGCGCAAAAGCGTTTATACTAAAGGCTATATTCTCATATTTAGTACTTACTTGCATTGCATTTCAACCCGCGAGGTTTCGGGTCATTTCACGGCCAGTGTTTGAAAGTCAGAGTTTATATACAGTTCATCACCGGAGTTCGCAGAAGGGGTTGCGATGTTTTCATTGAAGGAAAAAATTGGAATCTATGCTATTTTTGTCTGATGGAATAAATAGTTCGTTTAGTCGCTTTGTCGCTGTTGCCTTGGTCGTGTACAGTTGGCGTAAACAAGCCGTCGTTTCAGCAGCAGAATTGTTACCTGACTTTAATGCATTGCATTCCAATCCGCAAGGTATCAAGGTCAGTTTGCGGTCAGTTGCAGAAATCTTTATATAAACGCCGTCTCGTAAACTTTGTGCACTTGAAGTTTGTTTTGATCAGAAAGATACTAAATAAAGATATTCGGCGATATTATTGTGGTATGTCAATCATCGATTTTTAATGTTTTCAACATTTGCATGATAAGGACCAATTTTGATAAAATTAATTAGAAATATTTATCCATTTAGACCAGTTTATTAAGCATGAGCACAACAATTCACTATACTATAATTATGCAATTAAATAAGATTTGAGTATTGCCGGCTGACCTATATGCACTCGTTTATTTTCATGTTTCTTGTGTTTTTCTATTCTGTAAATATAGACATCTGAGTAATAATATCACATAAAGCAAAATAAGCCACGAAATCTGGCGCAACACCCCGTAATTGATTTGCTTGTGATGGAGCTAAGAACTGCGCAGAAAAAAGGCATCCGCTACTTTTTATCTCATAGAGATAACTTTTGATCGTTCATAAACATCGACCACAATCAACGCCGTATATCTTTTTAAAAGATATTTCTTGTTCAATATAACAGGTAAACTTTCTGTATTTGAATTCAGCCAATCAGAAAAGGCTGTTATATGTCACAACCAATAGATTAACAGCAGAAATACCATACCATCTGACTCACACACAGCCACACACAGGCTTATCAGATAGTTTGTTAATTGAAAACCTGGACAGTATTTTGATATTGAGAGAAATTAGAGTGTGTAAAATATACCGGTAATATAACTTGAAGGAATTTTAACTTGTAGAAATTGCTTTGAAAGTTACTACTACATGTACTACTACAACTTCTACTACTACTACTAATACTGCTACTACTACTACTACTTCTGCAAAACAAATACTTTAATAACTACAACTTCAACAACAACAACAGCTACTACTACTACTGCTACTTCTACTACTTCTACTACTACTACTACTACTACTACTACTACTACTACTACTACTAATACTACTACTACTACTATTACTACTCAACCCATGCGAAAGACATCGGACCTCGGACATTTCCGATAAAATTTGCTGAGGTCCTGTATTATTCCCGACATTGTCGGACCTTGTGTCCGACCATAAATAAATTGTGTGTTTTGGTAAAACAATGAAAACAAAACTAGAATATGAACAAATACCGATTTCAATGTTCAAAACCAAAATATGACCAGCATTGATGCTAATGTGCTTAAGAATTTTATAAACACAAAGTGAAACGTCCGCCATTTTATGCAAGCGCTTATGAAAAGTGAATTTTTGGATGGGATCATTCCCATTAAACATGCGTAAATCAAATGACACAATGTGCGAGCATATTCATATTCACTGGTCATATTTGGTTAAAACGACCAATCAATGAGCGACTTTAATTTAATTTATTATTCATAAATTTACATATTTTGTCTATAGTTTCAATGTGTCAATAATATCTTGTTGTGTGCATTAATGCCAATGTATTTTTTCTATTTTCCAATACTTCATGTACCGAGTTGCACGTCTATATAAAGTTACGGCACATGGTCTGTTTTGACACTCACGCTTAAACCTTTCCATGCGTGAAACTCACTCTGTCAGCAAAAATTTCGATAATTTTGATAACTCAAGAACGCATATGCCTAGGATCATGAAACTTCATAGGTAGATTGATCATGACTCGCAGATGACCCCTATTGATTTTGAGGTCACAAGATCAAAGCTCAAGGTCACGGTGACCCGAAATAGTAAAATGATTTTTGGATGATAACTCAAGAACGCTTTTGCCTAGGATCATGATACTTCATAGGTACATTGATCGTGACTCGCAGATGACCCCTATTGATTTTCAGGTCACTAGGTCAAAGGTCAAGGTCACAGTGACAAAAAACATATTCACACAATGGCTGCCACTACAACGGACAGCCCATATTTTATTCTGTTTCCACACTGTCCAGTTAAGAGATTTACAAATTGAATTTTTGACACATGTTCATTCATAATGATGTATAAGCCTTTGTTTTTGTGCCAGTAAATACTATGTTTATGGAAATGACGAGAGAATTTAACATTTAAAAAACCAATGTAATATGATATGGCAACAGGACAGTTGTGATTTGCTGGGTCAATTCTATTTAGCTTGACCATCCAAGATGTTGATAGCTTTGACAAACTGGTGGTCTGAAACATTGAGAAAATGTCACGATTCACTGACAATAAATCAAACATGTAATTCTTGCTACGCATCTTGCATTTAATTTTGTCAATTCAAATTATACATAAAAATATAATTAATTTTTAATCTGCTTGTTAATTGAAAAAAAGCAAAACGTTTGTATGTATAAAACAATGTTAATACATAAATAGGATCAAGCATATTAAAATATCAACTTAGATTTAGTTTCCTTTACTGTACAGGATTTGTTAAGTTAGGTTAATATTTGTGTATTGAACAAAAATAACAACAGTGTAAAGAAAAGTTAATTTGGGGATGTTCTATCCAAACCCTGAGAGTTCAGATTTCCTCAAATGCCAAGTACAGATTGTAAATTTCAACCCACTCCTCTGGTTAGTTTTCAGAGCGCACATATAATTAACTTTTGAGCTTAATGTCTCATTTGTACATGCATAACTGTATTAACTCCAAACCAACTAGTACAAGTGGTAGGCCAGTATTACATGGACTGGTGTTCACTGTTTACACCATTTCACAACCCCATCTGATACTGGTCAGTATCTTGGCAAGTGGCCAAAGTTGGGAGTGGAATTAATGGTCTATTACATAACTGACTTCTGTGTGTGGTAAACACATGATACTGGTCATGTGGTAAAGTTGCACTTGTATACATTGCCCAATACACAACACTAGCCTTGGCTATTTTTAATCAGATTGCATTGCTATCTATGGTGGTCATTGACTAGGGGAGTTAACTGCTATAAATAACATGTTTCATTACCATTAATTAATAAATAAAACATTACAAATTGTGTGCATGTTTCACATATTGTCAAATAAGTCAAAATGTGTGAAAGGAATCCAAAAAATCAAAGACTCAATCATATAATGGATATAATTGATTAGTATAGCTCCTGATTGGTTTTTGCACTATTAATTGGATACATTTCACAGGTCATTGACATAAGTGTCATAAATTGTAGACAGAATGTATAGAGAATTTCATCTTAGTATTAATAAGTAAATGATTCCATGATACTTATTGGATTTTATTTCAAGGTCACAGTGACAAAAAACATATTCACACAATGGCTGTCACTACAACGGAGAGCCCATATGGGGGGCATGCATGTTTTACAAACAGCCCTTGTTTTATTTATAATTGCGAGTTGATTTAAAAAAACGCGTCTAAAATGCGAGAACACAACTGAGGTACTCGCCATTTTTTGTGAGTTGGGAAAAAGCAAACAAATAAGCAGATTTCCAAGAAAAAAGCTTCTGAAGATCGGGAGGATACAGTGGTCTATCTAAGGTCTTTGCCGTCGATCATAATATTGTAAGTTTATAATGTGACAGTTCCAAATCTGTAAACAACGTAGTTTGCAAGGGATGTCAATCTGGCCGGTTTGTCTGCAAGGGTTTATATCTCTGTTGATGCCCGTTTCTCGGCACGTCTCTGGGGCATATTTGTTTCTGGATATGTAAATACTGCCTTTATCGTACTCGATATATTCCGGAGAAAAACATAGAATTAAAATTTGAGAAGCACAATAGCTAACATGAAATAGAAAACTTTATTCGCGAGTAAACTTTGTACACTGGACGTGACCGGAGTTCATAAAGCTGCAGACTATTTTCCTAACACTAGTCAGCAGGGGTTCTGAAATATGCTGTCCGAGTTGTCAGAGTCGTCAATTTCCCCTTCCGGACCACTCTGGATCCAACCGGCTTTTTATTGCATAAGGAAGCCTCTGGTATAACGTGGGCGCCATTTTGTTTTCGGACTTCTTTCAAGCAAAATGGCCGCGCCCATCGACAGTTGTCAATTGAAGGAAAACAAAGTGCAAATCATGCCCAATACTTAGGGACGCGATACATAAAGTATGCAGTGCAGTTAGGCTATAGATTGCCTCGATTATAGACCAAAGTTATTAGTGCT
This sequence comes from Dreissena polymorpha, assembly GCF_020536995.1. NCBI lineage: Eukaryota > Metazoa > Mollusca > Bivalvia > Myida > Dreissenidae > Dreissena > Dreissena polymorpha. The sequence continues at coordinate 20,852,503 of NC_068363.1, forward strand.
GCAACAATATACCGGTATATCGGTATATATCGCAATACGCAATCCGCATATTGTATTGCGATACGATTTTCGTCATACCGGTACGAAAATTTTACAAACATGCATCTACATTTCGTTCAGAAAAGCCATCCAAAATAATGATATCAAGGTAAACAAAACAAAGCGGTATTTTGTAAGAATAAATTGTTACGTAAAAATGGCATTCTAAAAAGTCTATTATACAGAGTAGCGTTGTTACATGGGAGCATTCATTCTATGCTTTTAAACGAATAATCGTTGAATTAATTTCGCACAACTAAATGTTTCATTCGATTCTGAAATTAGCATTATTAAAGGGATCTTTTCACGCTTTGGTAAATTGACAAAATTGAAGAAAGTTGTTTCGGATTCGTAAGTTTTCGTTTAAGTTATGATATTTGTGAGGAAACAGTAATACTGAACATTAACCATGCTCTAATATAGCCATTATATGCATCTTTTGACGATTTTAAAACCTAAAAATGATAAAGCGTTGCAACGCGAAACGATTGAATAATTTGGAAAGTTCTGTTTTTGTCGTTAAATTTTGTAAAACTACGAAGATTGCTTATATAAGGTATAAAATACGTAATGAATGTGTTCTCGGCGGAATAGCTCAGTAGGCTAAAGCGTTTTTACTTCAGGACTCTGGCAGGACTCCAGGGGTCACTGGTTCGAAACCTGCTCCGGGCAATGTTCTTTTCCTTTTTTTAATTTTTTTCTTGATTTTTTTCTGGAGCTTTTATGATCCAATGTTTACATTTATCAATATAAAGCATTTAATGAATAAGTTAAAAAAAATGCCAAAATCTGTGAAAAGGCCCCTTTAAATTTGTTATCCTAATTTCGGAAACACGCTTCCGAAATGTAATGCTAACGCGACAATAAAAAAAAAGTGCTTTATTCTTTTTTTCAAAAAAGCGCGCGAAAATTATACAGACATGTAGAACGTCGCCTGCAAAGTGTGGGTGTATTTGTGTTGTATAAAACGGGAACATCACATCAGGCGATTTACGCGTGTTCAGTGGGGAAAAAAACGCTCGATTGGAAGTTATTTCATCACATCTTTAAATAGTAACAAATGCCAAAATGTATTTGATATTTAAGAATATTGGTGAATGTTTGTATTTTGTGTTATTCTTGAGCATTTTTATAGTAAACATCAACCAGAATTTGCTTTAAAACTGGAATATACGGGATTATCGGGTAATTGGCGAGTTATAATTTTGGTACAAGTAAGCAATATATTGCGATATATTGCAATACGGGTTTTTGAACTGACAATATATCGCGATACGCTTTTTGGCGTATTGTTGCAGCACTAAAAGTTATGAACGCTCTGTCCTGGGAATTGGAGAGGAACAAGGAAAATTTGGATATCTAAGTTCTGTAGTAGCGGCACCCTGTAATAGCTATAACTTTGTTTTTTAACTTCTAAGCATGGTTCGAGTTGTCGTCAGCAGTATTTCTATGAAACTAACAATACAGATTTGTGTTTCATAGCTATAGTGCTTAAGACATAAAACACAATCATCTTCGAAGTCAAGTTTCTTGGAGCAAGTTTGTGGTAAGCATTTATCCAATATTGTTAATACTTTTTGTCAACACAGCTAGATGCACATTAACTTTTCATGGCCAGTTTCCAAGATTTGCCATTCAACCATCTCAAGTATTCTAATTGTCTGGTCAAAAGTACAAGTCCGTGGTCATTGTATGTTGTAAAACTTACATATATCATGTGTTTCAACTTTGTTTTTTTTAAGTATTCATTACATTTTCATAAAGTAAAAATATCAAACACACACATTTTAAAATTGTGTGGGCAATTAATTATGTTTTGCAGTCACATAAACAACCAAGCTATGTAATATGGAATGTTTACACCCATTATTGCTGCTTCTTCCTGTATTCGCGCGATGATTATCTGAGATATTAACTCCATGATTCTATATTCTCAAATCTTTTCTATAAAGAAGGAATGTAGTTGACAATTGTTTATAGTTTTATTTGATCGTTCGTCAAAAAGTTGTAATTCTGTTACTCTTGTATCTTCAATGCAATTGAGTAATTAAATAGTAATTAAATTGAATGCGTTTTAATTCCCTTTTATTATTGTTTAATTTGAGTTACAATGCTATGACGTTAAATTTTATTTACACTTAAATGTATTATGAATATTGCTGGGCCAAGTGTGAGGTTGAGCGCTCTATAACCAGGTTTAAACCCCCAATGCTTTTCATTGACCGTTCCAAGGCGGTGACCCCAGCTTTATTCATATTTTGTGTTTATGTTGGTTTGTATTGTGCTGTTTTGTACTGTTTGGGCAATCGGTCACTTGCCTTAAATAAAGGACCAACTAATTGTTTTAATGAAAATTCAATACTGCTCCAGCAGCTGGAGTTTCACTTCTTTATATTGTAAGCTTCTTAAACAAGCCTATGGCCGAGCTGGACGACACAAGAGTTGAAATTTAATGTCCCTGTCCAACCAGATTGGTTTAACCTGGAAGTAAATTAGTTAAGGTACTGTAATTCAGTGCATCTCAATTATTCTTATGAAAAAAAAAGTGCATCTCAATTATTCTTATGAAAAAAAAGCAAAGAATTTAGGTTATTTTTACAGGTCTTCTTTGTAACCAAATATTTCCCATTAAAAAATCAGCTCAATATTAGTGGAGTGTCAAAAAGTTGGTTTATCCAATAATACAACCCCAGTGCTCCAGCTAGGATTTGAAAAGGGCAAGGGGGCTTATTATTCAAAAGGGCACTTTCGACGCGCAGTATTTTGTCAAAAGGGCACTTTCGACGCGCAGTATTTTGTGAAAAGGGCATGTACGAGCGCGCGGGTGTTTCTGAAATGCTTCCTATTGCATGTTAATTTATATGTTATAAATAATTGTATTATTCCCATTAATATTAAACCATTCAAATATAATCTCTACAATGAGGATTAAAGTAATTACAATGTAATAAGAGATTTATGAATAATCATATGTAAAAAAAAAAAAAAAAATTGAGGGGGAGGGGGGCAGGGAGGAGGTTTGGGGGTGGGGGCAGGGCAGAGGTTTTCGGGGGGCTGGGCAGAGGTTCGGGGGGGCAGGGCGGAGGTTCGGGAGGGTAGGGCTCGGCGCCCTTCGATTTAGGCCTAGCTGGAGGACTGCAACCCCTACTATGATATTGTTTAATCAAATTTAATATAAAAATAGCTTACATGTACATTTAGCTACAATGCCATAACATTTTCATATTACTGAGTACTCCTCAGAACAAAATTTGTTAAAGATTTTGTAGCAGAACAAATGAAACTAAAAAACACACTTGATTACATGTTCTTTCTTTTGATACAAATGCATTCTAAGAATCTTACTAGTACGTTTAACTGACATGTGATATTTGCACTGATCCGAGAATTAAAATGTGAACACGTGTAAAATAATATAAGTTAACTTAGAAAAAATAGTTGCTATTGTTCTTTTAGTTTTTCCTTTAAATCTTTGAGTTAATAAATGTTGCACTGAGTTACTTATTTAGTTTTAAAGGTATTTAGAAATTATCTAAGTTAAATTATTAATGCAATATTTTGTGAACTATGCATAAACTTTTTAAGAAAGCTGCCCATGCAATGTAAAAGCAATACTGTGGAAAAAAACAGCTTATTTTTAGTATAAATATGTAATATTTTCTTAACATTAAGAGAAAATTTACAAAGGGTATTCAGTGATTCATTTTGAAAACTACATCAATGAGTCCCTGGGACTGGCATATTTTGAATCAATGGGTCCAAACTGAAAACAATGGGTCCCAGATTGTGTATTTGTAAATATGTTACAAATAATCTACTTAACATGATACGCCTTAGCCAGGGGCTCTTTTATGCAATTTAACAGCAAAAAAAAGAAATAGGTTTATAGCAAGTCTTTATTTGTTTTACTTTAAATAACAAACAGCGAAACATATATCATCTTAAACAGAGAACTTTTAACTTATTTAGCAATTTGGACTGACTAGAGTTTTAATAAATTGGAGGACAAGTGTTAATAATTTTTTGATCAAAAGTATCCCTTTCAAACAGTGTGACAAAAGACAATGTCTGCTTTGGTCAAAAGGTTTACACCTTCAATAAATATTTAGTGTAACAACACTCATGCTGTATTTAAGGTGTATAGCCTTCTGGCCTTGTTTTTTCTTCAAACAGGGAGAGCTTTTTCCATAAATTCATCCCTGACAAAATTGCACAATTTCACTCTCATAAGTTGTCTTGGTTTCCTACAGTTAAACTGTTCCTGAATTTGGTCAAGACCTTATTCTGTACATAAAAACCCCTATCACATCCTGCAGTATGAACAGCAGAAGTGTGTGTTGTGATATGTACTTACATTCTACGTTACATAGGACGGAATGCTGTACGATCTGCATCACTATTATGTATGTACCGTATACAAATAAAAGATGCTATTTATTTCAGAACTTGCTCATTTTTAATTGTCACTTTAGAAAAAAATCCAGAAAATTATAATAACATCGCTTTACAATATAACTGTCTGCGCTCACAACAGACGAACACAAAATGTGTTTTCCGCCATTTATTCTTCACATTGAACCACATGTTTTACATCGAGGCTGCGTTATCGATAAATATCTACACACTGAGCGAGTTTTAAATTGTTGAGGATCAATTTTGAAAACCTTTTTGGATGGCATTTTCTTTGTTTACCGTCGGGACAACAAATTAAACGTCCAATGAACTTTTAATAAAACGCCGTAACTGATTGGATAATTGATATATTTCAACCAATCAAAATACGCTTATTACATCCTGAATGTAGTAATGTTACTTCCGTTTTACTTTCAAAACAGTGTTAACATGTGTTTCGCTTATCTCCACGAATCAAACTCTGTATCATGCACAACTTTGACGATGTTGAAAATCGGACTTGTTAAACAATGCGTCCCGAGTACGCATATGTTTGAGAATGATGCGTCCCCAGAAAAAAACGTGCGTCTGGCACGCGGGACGCACATCAAAATGAATCACTGGGTATTTAAATTACTGATTTTGTTATGACATTTGGGTTTCTACTAACAAATTAATCAGCCCTCTGTCCACTATTGTTTATTGGAAAATCCAGACAGAATCTGTAAGAACCCCAGAATGAAACTCAAAGCATGCAACAAGTCCATTTACCCGAATAGACTACATTAGTATTGTTAAACTTGGTTGTGAGAGTATTACATAAAAAAATATCAGAGAATAATAGAATAAATAAACCAATAAATATTTTTGTAAAAAAACAACAACTGCATTTTAAATACACAGTCATTTCTTAGTTCTTTACAAAATTAATATCACCCTCTTGTAAATTTTAGTTGAAATTGATTGCATTTTGAAGTAATGTAACATTAACTTTTTAAAAGTGATATACATTTTTAATTTAAAAGGTGACTTACATGTAGGTGTTTCTCTGTAGCAATATTTTCTTACTGTGACTCAATAAAAAAAAAATTTGCAAAAAAATAAAGTAATAAAAGCCTTTCAATATAGGTTAGTGGCAAGGTAACATAATCATGTTTGACAGTTATTATTTACTTTACTTTATTCACACTTTTTCTTTAAATATATAATTATGTTGGTTGGTAAAGCAGATTCTTGATTTTCCAGCACTGAGCAGGATTTCTTAATTAATATAAGTCTCACAAGACTAGTACAAAAACAATGTGTTATTAATGCTGAATCTGTACAAATGTAAGAAAAGAACAAAAGATATAAGTAATATTTTTATTACTTTAAATAACATTAATAAGAAATAAGAGTATGCTCCATAGAAAAGTTCATTCATTAAACTTAAATTTAAAATATAACAAACATATAATTTATTTGAATTATAATGCTTATTGTCACGTAATCGGATGTCAAGTGAAAATAAAACAAGTCTCTGATGTCTCAAAATTATTTCTTTTATTTTTCTCTATTTCCTAACATCAAAATTGTACTTATAGTTTAAACATTATTTACTAAGTTCGAATGTCAATGTACTTAGTGGAAGTAAAACAAATAATTTCAAAATCAAGGTAAATAACTCAAAATGAATATTTCCTACGAGAAGGCAAGGTTTCTTCTGCATATTTTGACGAGGTATTTATACCAATTTCGTTACGTACTCGCCTAATTCGTGACCCACGCCTGTCATCAAGTAATGGGCATCAAACGTGTGCATCTTGGCGTTCATGGACAGATGACATATCGTCCCACCAGACTTTTATGCCTCTGTACTCGCGGGTCTCCATTTAATTTGACATCTCCAATTTGTATTCACACCTGGAAAACGCATCGGAATGTCGCTTCTTCCCGCTTAATGTACCTACCAATTGTTTATATGCATTTTGCGAGTCACGATTCTTATATTTTTCTGTTCGTTACATATTACTGAAATATACCTATCTGAATGTCGCTTCTTCCCGCTTAATGTACCTACTAATTGTTTATATGCATTTTGCGAGTCACGATTCTTATATTTTTCTGTTCGTTACATATTACTGAAATATACCTATTATCCTTGCATAAAATTAACTCATAATAATGAAATACATTGCATATACATTTTAATGAAATATACCCATTATAACCCGTTACATTACATTATCAAGCCTTAACACACTGTGTATGTACAGCTCGTTGTCCGGCTTGCTTAAACCTTATTGGCTCTAAAATCTCAGTGCTTCCACCTACAACATTGAAACTTCATATGAAGCTGCACCTTGATGAGTTCTACATGCCACACCTATTTTTGGGTCACTAGGACAAAGGTCAGGGTCACTGTGACCTCTAATATTCTTCTGAAAAGCTAACATTTATTCAAAACTTAACCCGCAGCCAAGCATTGGCATCCGCTATGCGGTGCTCTTGTTTGCCACTGTCCTCAGCACAAAACATGATATATCTGCATGTGCATACAACCAAATCAGTTATACTGAAAGTCACTTAATTATAATAAATTTTAGTAAATTATAGGCTTTAAATTGTACTATGACACCACTCATGATGTGACTTTACAATTATACAATTACGGGACACATTATCTTTAAGAGAAATTCCAATACATCACCATATCATCTCAGATTTAAGGCAGATAATCTATTGTTTTTTTAACTGCCATTTTTACATATTTTAATTATTTTATGTTATGATGCATTGATCTTGTTTCTGAATTCACCAAGCAATTTATTATCATGTTAAACTTTTGAAGAGAGATGTTATCTGATATTAAAATTATAAAAATATAATAACTACACAGTGAAAAAACTTCAGTTGAATACTGTGACCAACTAAAATTTGCCAAAGAGCAAAATTTGTATCAGATCTTAAATTAAATTAAATACAAGTATAAGGAAAGACTCTGCCTCTTGGATCCCAGTTCAGACTTGTCAAATCTGCAAATTTGCCCTTGGCCATATAGAATTGGGAACTAATTACCATCAAGTCATGTTAAAAGGACTAGGGTGTAGCATGCTTTTATTTATCTCTTGAGCTTTCAAATGAATTTTATGGGTACATTTCATACAACAAAACAGAAGTGGCAGATTATTTTTTTCAAGCAGAACACATGATTCATACGAATGAATGATATCATATAGTGTATTTTACCTTTGACTTTGAAGGATGACCTTGACTTTTCACCACTCAAAAGTTGCAGCTCCATGAGATACACATGCATGCCAAATATCAAGTTGCTATCTTCAATATTGCAAAATTTATGACCAAGGTTAAGGTTTTCGACAGACACACACAACAGACAGACAGGCCAAAAACAATATGCCCTCCCCCCCCCCCGATCATTCGATCCGGGGGAATAAAAGGTTATTTAAAGAGGATTTTAATTCACTTAAGCATATAATTAAAAGAAAAAGTGCATTTAATGCACATTTCATGCTACAGTAATTGCATTGTATTTTTCTGCATTTAAAAATGGAGACAAGACACACTTTTAACAGAAAAAATGTATTTTTCAGCATTTTCCAGCATTAATAATCTTCTAGTGTATTTTTTATCATCACAATTACACTTTACTAGGAAATCAGTATGTTAACCCTTTCCCACTCAGAGCTAAAGTGGAAATCGCTTTGTGAAAACAACATAAAACCAGAACAGCTTGCGAGTAACTCACAGTCTGTTCTGGTTTTATGCTGTTTGCTTCCCATCAGTATCTAACGAATGGAGATGAAGCCTTAAAAACTTGAATTTAATATAAATAATAGTGAATAAAATTTATACAGTACCTAATTAGTAGCAATTGGCCTTATATGGTATACTTGTAGAAATAATGCATTTTGTATAATACAACACACCTGTCGATAATACCCGAAAGGGGAGTTAGACAGTACATATAGATAGATAGATAGATAGATAGATAGATAGATAGATAGATAGATAGATAGATAGATAGATAGATAGATAGATAGATAGATAGATAGATAGATAGATAGATACACTATGCGACCCGTGATTTTTGCCTAATTTGCGAAGTCAAGGCGGGCATTTTGCTTTTTGGGTGGAAAATCACCGCGATTTTACGTGACTCGTCACTGTGACGTCGCGCGAGAGCAAGATAATCTTTGCGCTAAATCCCCTCAATGTTGTGGTTATTCGCTGCGATTCGCCGCAATTCGCCGTGATCGCAGTGACAACGATGACTCGCCAATTCATGCATAGAAACCGAATCGTATCGATAACTTTATACATGTACATAACGCTTCTAATGTTCACAAATATCCGATAATCCAACATCAAAAAAATAATCTTGAACATTTATGTCGGTAAATATGTTTGAGAATTTCATTAAAACAACCATATGACTACGCCATTTTTCAGAAGTGTAAAGAGTACTCAGTACAGCGCATAATGTGGGACACAGCTTTCATTGGACGAGCGTATTTAAATTTAGATTGATACAATACGATCTTACAAAAAACGTTTTATTGCGTCATACACCTTCATGTAAAAAACGTTTTCCTCCTGGAAATTGTGCTATTAATGCATAATATTATCAAAACATTTTTTCACACAAAGCGTTGTAACAAATTAATATACAATTCAAAACAAATATACCATAAGTATAAATGTTCCGTTAATTTCCCAAATGAGAATAAAAATTTATAATCCGAAACACACTTCCGATGTTTTAATGTTAACAGGACGTTTACAAATGCTTTCAATATAGTCATCATGTATATTTCCTGACAAAAGAGCGCGAAAATTATGCGGCAATGTACAAGGTCAAGGTGTACGAGTGTGCAAGTTTTGATTTTTTATACAAACTGCGTAGCGCAGAGAACATTGAATTCTGTTGATTTTGGTTAAATGTTTCTTTGGTATTTTTAAAACAGTTATATCGCCAACAATTTGATATTTCTTTTTAAGTCAATTCAAATCAAACACGCCGTATCTGTATCGTTACTGATAGAAGTAAAACATAATACCTTGACTTGTATAGTTTTTTTGTTGTGAGAGACCATCTGAGTAAACGCCGAAAAATATATCCAAACTGTTATTTTTTGTCAATGCCCTTTGATCCATTATCGCACTTAATTGGCAGTGCCATCCTGTTGTTTCTGTGACTGTCACATCTTTTCACAGTTTGAACACGTACAAAGAGTTCCAATTAGACACTTGAACAAACACTATCACCCGCTGGACAGTACACACTAAATAATCAAATGTTGAGGGTTTTTTGTTTTTGGCGTGAAAACCCAGAGAAATGCATGTACATTATACATCATCATAAATATATTGAACTCTGCGAACGCTAAGTGCTACGTTGATATACTCGTGTTTTTTTTCAGCAAAACAAACACAATGTTTAACGGCTTTAATATATAGGCAATGATGTAATAACAACAAATTATATACCACGATGTCATTATAACATGTACTTAAAAATAGAACAGTAATGTATTTCCGATTTCCGGCTTTTCAAGCATTGTGAATGTATGTACAACGCTTGGAAAGTAACGCGAGTAACACGAGTTATCCGCATTGGAGCCTGAAGCAGAAAATAAATAAGTATAGCATATTTTAGTCCAGATAATTAGATGTAATCTACCGATTACATTTAACCTTTAAATGAAAGTGTTACTTAAACAATTTTCCGTGTCTTAAGGTGCGAATATTTTGCTAAACACTGTTAACAAAAGGGCTACACGTTATAATTCTTAATGAAATGCAAAAATAAGTATTAACATAATTAATAACGTCAATAAACACACACGGTAAGATCAAAGTTTAAATGGAAAACTTATATCTTATTTCTCGTAAATTACCAAATTATTAGTTTCGTCGAAATCAAATACCATGTAGAGAAACAAGGTATTTATAACCGACCAATGACGAAACACTATGCAACTTTCAATTTACACAGTGCTACGCTACATGTATATTGCAACAATATGGAATTTGAATAGTGGTAGTGTATTCGGGCCTGGAATATAATTGATTGTAAGTTTTAATAAACATTCTGCTAATGTAATTAGTTAAATAATGTTTACATGTTATGTTAAATAATTATTGCATGATCATTCTTCTGCGCTGTTATATTAATTTGGAGCCGTTAAAGCTTCCGACATTACTTCATCACGTTCATGTCTGAACGGGAGTATTTTAGCTAATACGCTCATTGCATACAACAACAACAAAAGCTTTATTATTGCAATGTATAATGTAAGTGTATACATATATGTTACATGTACATGTAATGTAGTGTAACCCTTAATGTAAATCTCTTAAAAAGGTGAACCACGGCGGTTCGCGGTGATTTGCGGTGATTCGCTCTGATTGCGTAACAGCGAGATACATCACGCAATGATCGCCGAGACATCACCCAAATTTTCTTGTCGCTCGGAATCACCGCAATTTGTCACGTTGCATCGATTGCGGTGATGCGAGAATCGCGGCAAAAATCACGGGTCGCGTAGTGTACATTACTTAATCAATATAGCTTCCCATACAGTTCAATACAATGTTCAATTAAATACACAATGCAAAGTTGGAATATAACATCAAGCTTGGAATAATCTTTTCAATAATGTATAATATGCTGTTATAATTTGAAAGTGAAATAGACACTTGCATATAAAAACTGATTTTACATCAAAACTAATTGTTAAATTTGATTTTGTAAATACTCAAAAAATGATACAGTTTATAAATGCAGCCAAAATGATAAAATATGCAATTACTATAAATAATAAAGTAAGAGAAACGCGCTTTGGTACTAAAAAACAAATGAATATTACAATAATACATTCTGAATATGTAATTAACAGTTTTGTCTAAGAAAATCACCAATTCTTTTCATATCAATGTACATGATTCTGGCATTGTTTGTGTAACTGTAAATAATATTCTATGCAGTGAAGTAAATTTTTCATTTTGAGAGCATAAATTGTTGAATTTGGCACAGTAAATTGATATAAAATGTCCATCTAAGTCAAATTTAGTTTTAGATTTATGTTAGAAGATTCTAGAAAACCAGCCCAGGTACTCACAAAATTTAAAGGTATTTATTATGTTTATGGAATAAACACTAAACTGTGTTCCTTTGTAAAAAAACTTATTTTTTTATGTACTGTTGAAACATTTAAATCTAAGTATGATCTCGGATACTGGAAATTTTACTCATTGAAGTTTTTAACACAAAGTGAATATCATTTCAACATTTATGAGTTTCTTGATGATGTAAGTCCTGTATTTAATCTTACACACAATTGCCGGTGTATATTTTTGTTAGTAACGATTTCTGTGATAATTGTTAATAAGTAACATTTATATTTACCGTTTGCATTTATTGATTCATTGGAACAATATAGACATACATTGCTCTTTGATGGTAATGTTCATTTAAGCCCAAAAAGTATGGTAATTAAAACTTAAATAATACAGAAAGAAAGCACTATAAAACTGTTCTACTTTAAGAGATGTTAATTTTTATATATGATATTTAATCATTCTAGAAGCACATACCAGTATATATTAAAAATATTTTCAGAAAAATGTCAAAATATAGTGCTACATTTATGAGTAAAACAAGCAAATCCAGTTGCATAGAGCTGTTTATTGTTATTGTAACGATTTTCAATATACATATAGAATGATAATAGCATTTCTTATATAATATGCAATATAAAATTGCAAAGATATTAAATATAAATGTCATGTTTTTACCAGGCATTTATTTTCTTGCAATGGATAAAGAAGTAGCGATATTGATAGATGCAAAATGGAATAACATTGTCCACTTTTTACCTAAATTAGTTGGACTACACATAGTGTAACACATATGTATGCATTAAGGAAGTCATCATAATCAGAACTGATTAGTACCCAACATAAACATTAAGAATACACTATAAACACCTTGATATTGACCTGATTGCGAAAAAAACACATTAAAATGTGAAATCCGTCAAAATTTTTATAGTTTTTAAATACTCTACTTAACATGACATTGTCTTTCGCATTAAAATACATCTTTTTTTTAGACTATTTCCACAAAACGTGACCAGGAAACATCTGGTATTTCTTATTCAATTTCAAGTTAATTAATTTTGGATTGATCAAATGTGAAAGGTCAAGCAACTGTGTCATGTTTAAGGATAAAACATAGCATGTACTTGATTGAAAGATGTTGCCAAATTCTAGCAGGGACCTATACATACCTGTTTGTTTAGTCCCTGTTCTTATTATATACTTTAAATTGCATGTTTATATAATGTATGTAATAGTGAATAAAAACAAACAAGTACTTTAAACATAGTTGTGAATAAATTCTTTCATGGTTCAGAGTGAAAATGGTTCTAATTGGCATCTCTCAGTCATTTAACCAGCCATACAATTACTACAACAACTATTTTGGTTCCCTGAAAACAAGACACTGCTGTTACTGTAGCCAAAATGATTAACCAAATGTAAGCGCAAGCATGTGGAATTGTTTTGAATGTACAGTACACTCCACGCGTTTTCCCCAATTTCCCTCCATACTCCGCGGGTTTCGACCTGGAGGGAGATTAAGAAAATCCCGCTATATGCGGCGTTTGCATGATTTTGGACGCGGCGGTTAACGATCGGCAAAACTGATAAGCCGACGCGGCGGCCCTCGGCGTTGGCAACGCGGTGGAAACTCCGCGTTTTACGAGATAACGATCAATTAAATTTTGTTTGACTTCCTGATTTTCAAATAAAATTACATTTATTACAAGTACATACATGTACATGTAGTATAATATTTACAATTAAAAAAAACAACCAAAATAGATCGATCCCGACAGGGTTGTAGAAGTAGTTGTTGTTGTATACAAAACTCGTTTATTTACGTCACACAAAACGTCGTCCTTTAACTAATACTTACCAATTAATATAAACACAGTTTGCAACATTGTTTTTATTTTGATAATTTAATCCAAAGTTTTCATGTTGGCAGGTGATTTTCTATACAAATGACCAAGGACCCTAAAAATCTCGCAAATCTGTGTGAATTGACAGTTTGACGTAATCAAAGAAAAGCCGCTTCCTGTTTACAGGCATAACTTACTCAAGTAAACAAGTTCAACGAATGCATAAGGAATGGTTCAATTCTCTGCTCGCTAATGCATTGATTTTCTCTTTGTTTGTAGGTTATTCCATTGATTGCTAAAAGGTGGTAACTATTGAGTTGATAATTGCATTTAATATTCACAGTTGTATTCTTGTTGCTTCGACATTCTAAACAATGTTTACCAGTAATTATGGACCAAATCGGCAGAGTGACATTCACACATGTTAATCCCTTTTGTCAAAACACCGCAGACAGCAGTCTACACAATAGATCAGTAGACAAGCTTTGCGTGTTTTCATAACGTCAAACACTTAAAATCCAGTTCCGCCCAGATGTCTTCTTTAATCAGTTTACTATACAATTAGTGTTTAAATAATTACTCTACTAAAATACCGTAACGATAAAGATTCGGCGTGTTCGATTTGAAATTATTTTAGAGGAAATATCAACTTATTCGCGATATAATTTTGTTAATAAATACCAAAGAAACTTTTAACCGAAATCAACAAAATTCAATGTTCTCTGCGCTACAAAGTTTGTATAAAAAAAAATCAATACACGCACGCTTTGCAGGAGTATACATTGTACCTTGACCTTGTACATTGCAGCATAATTTTCGTGCGCTTTTGGCGGGAAATATACATGACTGTATATTGGAAGCATTTGTAAACGTCGCGTTAACAATTAAAAATCGTAGTGTGTTTCGGATTACGAATTATTATTCTCATTTGGAAATTTTACGGAACATGTATTCTTGTGTCATATGTGTTATGATTTAAATATTAATTTGTCAAATGTATTATATAAGACTAATTCATGTTGTAGACGTACCTGTGAATTAAAAAACATAATTTTTATACGCATTAATTTACTATACAATTATCTTTTTTATACATGTACTACAGTATTTAAACAATTTATTATAACAATGTTTTTATTTTTTGGCATGCCCAGTAGCACACTGCTAACTCGGCGTTGCGCGGCAATCACTGATAAGAACGGAAAGTGTCTGTATTTACCGACTAGCCTAAAGTAATACACGCCGGGGGAATTAGCGAACGCGGCGTAACGCCGATTGTTTTATCGAGTTCACCTCGCTCTTCCAACGCCGCGTGAACACTCGCTAGCAGAAAAAAACCCGCGGAGGGAGCGCGTTTTTTGGGGAAAACGCGTGGAGTGTACTGTATGAGAACATTTCAATGTCCATTCCTTTCATGTTTTTCAAAATGTCACCGTTGTTATTATAACACAGTCAAGGCACTTGCAGGTTAACCGTTGCAACCTGCTCTACAGATTTCTTTTCAAGTGTTGTAGGTGGTTGCATATGAATAACTCTTACAATCGAAGGCGCGTTTAGACCCATAAGTAAGGCAGCTGTTTCAAGCACTAAACAAACTTTTGGATTTTTCTTTCTAAGCTCAGAAATAATGTGAGCTTTCATTCTGTCCTTGTAGTTTTTGAGAAATTGTGCTACAATTCAATCTTCTGGTTGTGTACTGGATTCAGGACAATATGCATGTTTTCCTAGTTCATAGCAAAGTAGTAGAAAGCAATACCCTAGAGATTCCAAATTATCACAGTTCATAATTTATGGTGACTATAAACTCAATATGTTGCTCTTTTAATTCAGGCAGCTCTTCATGCATTATCATATCATACTTTTCATATTAGTGAATATTTGGCATTCTTTCTTATTTTTTCCCAAAAAATATTAGGGCAGTCAGGGTTGGCTAATACTTTTGTCGTGTTCTTGAATTGGAGGCTTTCAATAAGGTTTTCTATAGCATTTGGTGTTGCTGTCGCTGTAAGTGCCAAGTGAGGTATTTTGGGAAACAAACATGTCAGGTCTCCAAGTCCGTTGAACGCTTTGCAGAAATCTGAACCCCTGTAAAAACAAGACACATTACAAATATGATGTTGTTCTGTCGTAATTCCAGCAATCCATATTTAATTTATTTTATAACACGGTTTTTGAATGAACTGGAAAATGCAATCAGAAAATTCAACTTTTTTCATTCTTTAAACAAGGAATGTGTCCATAGTTACTCAGAAATCTATGAATAATAAACAGTCAGATATATTTATGAATAGTCGCAAGGTGTGGAATTAGCAAATTGCTTATTGTCATTCAATACAATATAACAATCGTGGTAAAGATCGTGAAAACATCTTACTACATGAAAAATAATCAGGGGTGTCAATTTTCCGGATTATTCCGGAAATCCGGATTTGAGCCGTCCAGGGTTGATTTTGAGGTGAATGTAAATTCGTCCAGGGTTGATTTTGAGGTGAATGTAAATTCGATGAGTTTGTTTAAGGGGGGTGGGGGTAGGGACAAAATTCTTTTAGTGCGGGATCATTTCAGAACGAATATTGTTATAGCATCGTCGGCATTTCGGACATTTGCGCTTGGTACCGATTTAATTTATTGATATCTGATAAGCGGCTGGCACTGACATGAGCAGTAACAAAGTAAAGCACTGCAATATCATATTTTAAAACAATATGTTAATCAAATTATATATTGACTGCGTATTTGCTAGGTTACTGGTTACTGGTTTACATTTTCTGCAGTCAAACGATATGCATATTTTATTTCATTTGCAAATGATGTATCGGGACATGTTTTCGGACAGTCGTTTTCGGATACGGTATGGTTTGTCGATTTTAATTTAATTTTGAAGTTCTTAATATCATTTGTTTAGAATGACAAATACACATGCGGTGTTACGGATGGTTTGGTTTATAATATTTCGCATTGTACTCACCAGAAATTGCACCTAGAAAGACTATACAAAAAGAACAATAAGCTAGGGCTCGGGGGGGCCTCTCTTCCCTTTATCCTAAGGCCTCAGACTCTCGGCTTAATTTTCCAGATTTCAAATTTGGGACAATTGACACCCCTGAATAATGCTTTTTCCTGAGCCAGTTAGAAGAACTGCGATCGTATCTTTCAAATCATAAAGACTCTTTAGGGCTTTCAATTGGTAGTCGCTAAAACTAAACTCTATCTTCAGCTTGCTCGTCGCATATACTAGATCAGACTTGAAATTCATTTTAACTCTGAAATGTAAACAATACCATGCAATATACCGTTTGCTGTAAAAGTCAACTTATCATTTATTATGTAATTATATATAATTTAATTGCTTATTTGCATAAAAATTAATAAGAAAATGATTTGGAATGGTAATAATGCGTGTACCCTCTATGTATTGCATCACTATTTTTATGCGTAGTATATCGCCTTATAACGCAGGCGGATCATGCGTTGGGTGTATCAAAGCCAAGATGGCCGGTAGTTAGGTACGAGTCTACTCTTTACGGAGAATCCGGAGATGGACGAAGTGTTACGATTGCTTCCGGACAAGCAGTTTTTGAAAGCTGACTTTTCGGGGACAAGTAAAATTTCTGTGGGAATTTTTTTCTTGAGAACGAAACTACTCTATTTTCCGAAAATCAAAAACGAAAGTTTATATAAATAGCTTATGATTAATCTGCGGACTGGCACGCTTTTTCAACTGGAGATAGGTTATTTTCCGATAATAATTATTTAATGTAGTAAACCAGTCTTGGAGTATGTATAGCAACAGCCAATCACGCATAAGAAAACAATTTTAATAGAGAAACTAGCACACATGTGTATAGCAACAGCCAATCACGCATTAGATAACACTTTTCGTACATTGCAAATGGCCGCATACATGTTCTAACGACCTGCATTCGATTTTTATATAATAAAACCACTTCAAGGCCAAGCCATTCTCGATTCAAAAATTGCAGGGAATCAATAACAAAGGTCATCCCCCCTGATAAATCCCTAACTAATAAAATCCATTCTGGAACTGGGGATCCTCCAATAGTAGCATATCCAGGATTCCCCCCCCCTGGCCAGCGGTACCCTCCCCATTAAAAAGAAACATGTTCGGCTTGCCAGGACCCCCGCGAAACTCAAAGGGGCCTGTGCAGGCCATAAACTAGGAGTTAAATCTCCTCATCATTCATTAAATCAGATTAAACGCAAGTTAATTTCACACCACTATGGACAGTAACCTGCAAATCATTTCATTCAATGTTGGTGGTCTTACCGCCAACAAATTTACAGAATTAAATTTTTTTATTGACAGTAACCCTAGTACCCACATCTTATGCATGCAGGAAACCAAATTTTCAAATAGTACTGTAAAACAAATACCAGAGTATAACTGTGAATTTAAAAATTTTGTTACTTTAAACCATAATGTTGTCGGTGGCCTTGCCATATATGCCTCATTCTCATACTTTCGTGTCTCCTCATTGGATTCGTGCTCATTTTAATACGTCATTATTGCTGTCACCAAATACTGCACGTGCCCGGTTTCTATGCAAGTTGATCGAGCTTTTACAACTGTTCTGTATTTTGCCGTGGAAAATGCAATTTAAACAGGTAATGTCCCACAACACGTAAATAAAATGCTAAAATTAACGTTTAACTAATTATTTAATCAAGTATGAATGCCTTATAGGTCACTTTCACCTTAATACAAATGAGTTTCCAAACTCTGTTTCAAGTGTCAACCATTTTGTTATGTATTTGTACCAAAGTTAACGCTCTATTGATTTCGGAACGCTTAGAGGGTCCCGACGGGGTATTGTAACTCACTTAAGAACAACGTATGGTGCGCAAAGAAATTAAATATCAATTAGCGCATTGTTTATAGAATCTGACAGTTCCCAATATAAATTTACCATGTTTATTGATTCTGCACGAAAACGCGCGTTGTAAGGAGAAACGACCGTTTCGTATGCCCTCATTGTAGAGTTTAGTTGTGCAGCTAATCGGACATGGGTCAATTGTGTTACTTACATTGTTAAAAGTTTCGTTTATATATGTTATTTTACGTGTAAAAAGAAGATTTAATTTAAAACACAATTATTAATCATTACATACCTGCTCTCGGATGGAATATTATATTATAAATTAAAACGCCAATATCGAGTTATACACGTGCCAGTGTGTCAAAGAAAATATCCATTTAAATATGTGATTTTTAAGAAAATTCCCCACATGGTGCCCCATTTAGAACGCGGTCAAGAAAGAGTATTAATATTAAAAACACAATTAATTATGAACACCTGAGAGTGAACATCCAATTTAAACCTGATGGTAGCACTGCTATTGAGGTATTAGCAATTAAATTGGTTACTGACAAGAAC
The DNA here is from genome assembly GCF_020536995.1 of Dreissena polymorpha. Lineage (NCBI taxonomy): Eukaryota > Metazoa > Mollusca > Bivalvia > Myida > Dreissenidae > Dreissena > Dreissena polymorpha. The sequence goes on from NC_068363.1 coordinate 20,871,299, forward strand.
CGGCCTCTTATTCTGGTCAATTTATATTCAAGAGGATGTGATCTTGAAACTCTGAACGGTCTCTTTAAGGAATTAAGTACCATTAAAGGACCCTTTGATGTAATATTCACAGGCGACTTTAATGCACATCACCCTCCTTGGGGTTCCAACAATTCAGATGCAGAAGGTCGGGCGGTAATAGAATGGTTGGAAGAGCAAGATCTTATACTGCTCAATGACGGTTCTCCAACCAGACTTAACCCCACTGGTTTAAACTCCCACATTGACCTTACTGCTGTTAATGCCAGGATAGCAAGTGCGTCTGCATGGGCAACTGTTAAAGATACCATGGGATCTGATCGCCTCCCACAACAGGTTACCCTGCTCAACTATATTGCACAGGGAACTGAGGCTCAATGCTCAGGAGAGCAAAAGTTTTAATTGGGCTCAGTTTAGGGACCTCTGCTCAGATCTCTCCCTTGCAGATGTTCACTCCCAGGATCCATATTTGTTTTGTAATAATTTAACTAGCAAGATACTGTCCATAGCGGAATGTAGCATATCGGTCTCCTCCGGCAAGGTTAAGGCCAGAAATAGGGTCCCGTGGTGGAATGAGGCGTGCTCCAATGCGGTACAGGCCCGTAAAAATGCTTTAAAAATTCTTAAAAAGAACCCCGCTGAGCATAATCTTCTTAATTATAGGTCCCTCGAAAATCAGGCAAAGCGGGTTATTTTGGACGCAAAAACTCAAAATTGGAAAGAATTCTGTGATTCAGCTATCATTAATAAGAAAAACACTAGGGATTTTTGGCAAAATATTCACAGAATTAAAGGAAATTCATTCACCCCTGTACCGCTACTTAAATACAAAGGCGAAATTGCCACTACCCCAAGGGAAAAGGCTCAATTTTTGGTACGACATTTCCAATCTGTCTCCAGTGACTCAAACCTTCCCGTTGAAACTTTGAATTATCAAAAGCGGTTTGAGACTGAGCACCAAAATATTTTAAATGAGTCTGGGGATAACAGCACGCACCTCAATTTACCATTCACTATTACAGAATTATTAAGTGCCATTAACAGCAGGAGCAACACCGCCATGGGGCCTGACAAAATATCATATTTAATGTTTAAAAATATGCCAGCCATAACGCTGAAAATCTGGCTTAACCTATTCAATCAGGTGTATAGGACAGGCAGGATACCACCCGAGTGGAAGCAGGCCACAGTGATTCCAATTCCTAAACCCGGTAAAGACAAAAACGATCCAAACTAATATTGTCCAATAAGCTTAACATAACATGCAGGTAAATTATTAGAAATAATGGTCAAAAATAGATTAGAACACTTATTGGAATCAAATAATATACTAAACCCCTTCCAGTCTGGCTTTAGGAAGGGGCGATCTACTCTTGATCAGCTAGCTAGATTACAACATGATATTCTTTCTGCAAAAAATCAAGGGCAATCAGTATTAGCAATTTTTTTGGACCTTCAGGCCGCCTTTGATTTAACATGGACCTTTGGCATATTAAAAAAGCTATGGAATCACTGGATACTGTTTCCACTACCTCAGAGCTTTCCTAGAGGGCCGTAAAATCCAGGTCAAGGTCGATGGGGAGTTATCAGAGATAGCCATAACTGACCCTGGAACCCCTCAGGGGTCCGTAATATCCCCAACTCTGTTCTCCCTCATCGTAAACGGTCTACCTGATGCCGTAAAAGACTCAGGAATGGTTATCTCCCAGTTTGCCGATGACTCAGGCACTTGGTTAAAGGGGTCTAACATGTAACGCCTGCAAAAGAGGGCTCAAGCAGGCTTAGACTCCATATGGAAATGGGCAATTGAATGGGAATTCAAAATTTCTCCAACAAAAACAGTAGGAGTACTATTTGGCGAACAATTTCAGCACTCTTTGGACTTAAATTTAGGCGGCACCAAAATTATCTTTGAAAAAGTGGTGAAATTTCTAGGTATGTACCTAGATAAACAGTTAACTTTATTCACCACTTCAAATATTTGGCAGAAAGGTGCGAAAGGGACCTAAATTTAATGAGAATGTTAAGAGGCACAGGTTTCGGATCAGATAAAAATAGCCTCTTAACTCTCTACAAGTCCCTTATACGACCAAAGCTAGATTATGGAGCCCAAATCTATGCATGTGCAAAGCCAAACGCCTAAAAAATGGTTGATACCATTCAACACAAGGCCCTAAGGATAGCTCTGAGAGCCCTAAACTGTACACCGGGTGCACTGCTAGAGAAGGAGGCCGGAGTGTTACCTCTTGACTTGCGTAGAAAACAACAGTCCCTCAATTGTTGGGCCAGGGCTAAGTCTCGGCATTGTTCAAACCCCGGTAACAAACTTGTCGGGACTGGCACCTTCATCAAGGGGAAAATACTTAAGCGTAAGCATGTCGCCCTACCTTTTGGTGTGAGTATTAGGACCCTGGTTGAGGATGCCGGTCTCGACAAGGTACATGTAGCAGACCTGAGGCCCTCCAAGACCCCCACCTGGACGCTTGGACCCATTGATGTTGACCTATCACTCTCTAATAAAATAACGAAAACTGACTTGCCACAACTCATCAAGTCAGAAGCTCTCTCTCTTATAGATAATATGTATGCTGAGCATCTAAAAATCTACACTGACGGCTCCATATGCCCTAACTCTGGTTTGGTAGCCAACTCTTTTGTAATTCCTTCAAAAAACATTAGTAAAACGCACAGGCTCAGCAACAATCTCTCTATTTTTACAGCAGAACTTTTGGAAATTAAATTCTCTCTGTGCTGGATATTGGTCAATAAACCTACTAAAACTGCTATTTTATAAGACTCAATGTCATCTCTTGAGTCCATAAAAAACAGAAATAGCAGATCTAGGCCTGATATTTTAGCTAGCATTTTGGAACTTCATCAACAGTGCCTAGATAAATCTTTAAAGGTCACATTAGTATGGTGTCCAGCACATGTCAACATCAGTGGGAATGAGCAGGCCGACAAGGCCGACAGGGGGGCCAAAGAGGGCCTCTTGAGGGGGGCCGTAGATGTTGGGGAACCCCTGGCACCTACTGAGATCTAATCCCTGACAAAGAAATTTGTATTGGGTGAGTGGAAACTCCGGACCGACAATTTGTCTTCCTGTCGACATACTTTTACTAGACCTGCGAAAACCCTCAGGCCGCCTGACACTCAGCATTGTGCTTGACAGAGCCATCACGCGCCTGAGGATGGGAACCACCCTATTACCCGGTGGCGCAGGAAAGTATGTCCTCGGTATAGACCCTGCATGTCCTAGGTGCCAGGAACCTCTCACTGCGCCTCACATGCTGCTGCACTGTCCTAACCATAAGGCGCAGAGGGACCACTTCGCAGCTGCATTGCACTCCCATGGACTAGTTTTTAACCTTTCCAACGTGCTAGACCCCAAGGGAGCAGCTAGGGGCCCGGTCTTCTCTGCCCTCGCCAAATACTTACTGGATTGTCAGATAACTGACAAAATCTAGGTCATTGGGGAAGGGAGAGCAGCCAACACCCACCTAATTATTCAGTCTTTTGACTGTTTTTCTTTTAAACTGTGTAATCTTTGCACAAACCTGATGTAATCTAATAATTGTGTTGGATTTGTGTCGCTTTTACACAACTTTTATTTTAGCTTTTAATGGGTTAATTGTTCTACCCCGCCCTTTCTAAATCAGGCCAATGGCATTGACCTGGTCTTCTTTATTTTAATACATTTTTAATGAGAGTATGACGTTAGTCCACCATTTACATTTTTCAGTTTTTTAATATAATCATATTTTATGGCATTTCTTACTACAAGAAAGGACGAGGCTGTCCAGTAACCTGGGATTGTTGGCTGCATTGCACCCCCTCTCTTCCCCTTTGACACCCCACCCTAAAATTCCCCCTTCGAACTCGAAGAACCATGTCGGAATGGAGTGCACGGTGCAGGGCCTTATACCATGATAAACACTTATTTAGCCCTATCCAGGACAAAGTGTTGTCGACTTTGTTGATACTGCTAATTTTGTACCTTGTACATTAAATCTTGTTATAACTGCTATTTCGTGTAGCAAATTTCCTTATTTTTGTGTAAAACTGCTATCTTATATAGCAAATTGCCTTAATTTTTTCTCAATACTGCTATTCCTACACCATAACAACCATTTTACTCTGTATTGCACTAATTCATGTTAAAATTGCTATTTTTATAGCAAATTTCCTTAATTTTATATTAAATTGCTATTTTATATAGCAAATTGTCTCGGTTTTTCTGTTTAATTGTCATTTTACATACCATACAAGGTACTTTAGTACTATTTCCTCCATTGTTATCACCAATATATTAATAATATTGGTTCGATTAGAGCTTTTTGGGTTTGTTTTAATGCATCTAGGTAATATTTGGTCTTTTTACCATTTTACATCTTACCTTTACCAATTTTCCTTCAATAGTATACAAACTATTTTTAATTTACCGTGCACTCCCTCTAGTCCAGGGGAAACAACCATTGTAGACTCCATCCCCACAATTACCTCCCTTAGTTCAACTGAGTGACATCACCCCTGCTGGCTCTTTTTCCCCCACTCACATCGGCCTACACTTCAACAAATCTCTTCTTCTTTCAACCCTCCAGGGTGGCAACATGTATTTTAAATATATAAACGCATATAGTTCTGTACATATTGTAAATAATGTACCTTTTGTACAAATTTAGCTGTTTTGGTGTCATTTTTAACTTTAAAGCACATTGTCTTACCTTTTACTTTTATGTGGCCCTATAAAGTGGCCGTTTGGAGACACGTAAGTTATTACCCTTAACATATAAGGTTTTTTTACTAAACCCACTTTTAAATATTGTTTTAATGCCACTCTGGGGGGATCTCTCTTTTCCATAGCCCAATCCTCCTTAAGTTCCATACAGACAGGGTCTTATGTTGGAGCATGTTGGAGCATTACGGCTATATTCCCTGTCTGCAAGTGTTTAACATTGAGCCACATACATAAACTTATACTCATTACTTTTTTAATAACTCAATACTCAATTGCAACATTAATATATAATTGAGAGTTATACTCTCTATGTGTTATCATATATATTGTCTTTTTTCCTTTCTTTTCATATAATTGCCTGTACACATGCAACTTCACTTTACACTTGAGAGCTGTTAAATCAGGCTCTGGCATCCCTACTAATTAATGTTCATAGATATAAACATAGCTCTCCAACGATTAGATCTTGTTGTGTGGCATTTCGTTTAAACCTTAAATATACACATAATAATGGTACTTGACTACAGTACAGCCAAAGCGGAACAAACGTATTTCGCGATCCGCGGCGGCAAGGCGAAACGAGTCGATGCCGCGTCAGTCGTTGAAGCCGCGTCAGTATGCGGCGGCAAGTCGCATTTCGCCGCGAAACTTCGCATCTGTCCGCCAAGGCATGCCGCGGTCCGCGACATGAGGCCTCACATAAGACAAAACCTCAATCAACATCATGATTTTATTAATTACTTGGTCTTGCACTTCTCATGGGTAATACATATCTGCTGTTCAATATAAAGAAGTGAAACCCCAGCTGCTGGAGCAGTATTGAATTCTCATAAAAAAACAATTAGTTGGTCCTTTATTTAAGGCAAGTGACTGATTGCCCAAACTATAAGATACGGCTACCACCAACATCATTATCAGACAATTACTTGGTCTGGCACATTTCTTATGATAGTAAGTATCAGTTGGTCAAGCACAATTTAATACAAAACCACCATCATCCTTAATTTAGGCAATAACTTGGTCTTGCACTTCTGATCCGCAATAAGTATCAGCAGGTCAAGCCAAATATAAGTCACAACCACAACCAACATAACTTTATTTCAGACAATTACTTGGTCTTGAACTTCTTGGGGGGGGGGCAATTTGTATCAGCTAGTCAAGCCAAATATAAGAAAGAACCACCAACATCAATATGTCAGACACATAATTGGTCTTGCATTTCTCACTGGCAATTCCTATCACCTGGTCAAGCCAAAGATAAGACACATTACCAATGCCAACATCATTTGTTCAGCCAATTACTTGGTATTGCACTTCTCACTGACAATAAGTATAAGATGGTTATGGCAAATTAAGACACAACCACCACCATTTTTATTTTTTTAGACAAATGATTGTTCTTGCACTTCTCACGTGCAATAAGTGTTAGCTTTTTAAGCCAAATATAAGACACAACCACCACCAATATTATTATTTCAGACAATTTCTTGGTTTTGCACTTCTCGAGGGCAATTATTATCAGCTGGTAATGCCTGTCTGTAAGTTGGTTTTTGCAAATCTAAAAGGCAAATATTTTTGCAAGCCATGAAAAATATAATACACCGCTACCAAGTTACCAACATCATTATTTCAGTCAATATTAAAGTGAGTCTTACATGAATCAAATGTAATTATATATTATAATAAATGTATTACTAGCTATAGACAATACGTACAGGACATCACCACAATTAATTATAATTTGAAACAATATTTTGGGAATATAAAAAATGGGAAAAAGCTAGACATAGCCATTAGAAATATAAAATATTTCCAACACCAGCACACTTATTTTCGTTAATAACTTGACTAATGATGAAATAACTGTAAATGTATTACACAAAAAACAACATTAACGTTTTGGTTCCCATATTTTTAGTAATTTTGGCAGGATTTAAAAAAAATTTTTTTACCAAGATAACAAATCATTACAATTCAATCTAAACACTTACAGATACTTAATACCTTAAGAATTAACCATATTTCCACATATAAGCGTTCACAGAATGTGTAATATCTAAACGTTTTAAGTATACTTGTGGTAACACTTTAGTATAAACATATTCATAAAAATTTGGGTCCGGTTGTAAGCGCATTGATTTTAAACAGTGACTGTTTTAACCTGTGAGGCCGTTTTACCTCGGGACCGTTTTCATTTTTAGCAGTAATAATTTTCACCATTAATGTCCGGAAATAACAACAATCCGAAAAGTGGTTTTTTGCATTCTTGATGTAAAGTCATTTTGTACTTTTAATATAAACAAAACTACTAAAAGTTCAAATTAAATAAGTGCTACATGTATCGGACATCGGTCTTAATGTTTTCACGGTCAGCGGGTTTGTAATTCTCACGGGGTAACGTGAGAAATGCAAGACTTCCGGTTTATCTTAAGAAATTCACGGTCTTGCAATTCTCACGCTACAGGTTACAGTACACTAAATAACTGTTTTATGAAGGGCTCTACTCTCTTAAAAAATACCATAGTTTACAGGAAGGCATGTTTTACACTTTTATCGAGTATTCGGGTGTTATCTTTCGGAGATAATGGTAGGGCATGAATAGGTGTTCACTACTGAATCCTTGAAATAGGATAAACGTGAAGACTATAGTAAACCATCGCACTGAAAAAAGGGTACACTCCACTAAGAAACGGCCGGCAAAAAAAAGTTGCAAAAACAGTTGATTTTGATTTGTGTCAAGTTCTTTCTTGCATTGAACATGCCACTTCTTTATCATTGCATAAATCGGTTCCGCTTAGAATGGCCTTTAAGAAAAGGTATGGTTATCGGGGTCTCTATGTGCAAAATGTTGCATTTATTTTGGCCTAAAGTTGTCGCTTTCACATTGAATTATATAGGGAAACTATTTAGTGTATTCTGACCTAAAGGCAAACCAGGCCCAGTCACAAAAAAGCTGTATTTATAGAAATTTTACCAATTTTGGGGCGGGATTGTACGCGTTTGGGCAAGTTTCACGGAATAACTGTGTTTGTTTCATGAATTTAAGGAGCCTAGCGAGTTTTTAAGAAAAAAATGCGTTTTTAGAGGAAAATAAGAAAAAAATGTGCACAATCTCGTCTTGAGCATCTCAGATCGCAACAATTTGTGCTGAAATAACTCATAAACATGTTTTGATAGTTGTTTACTTCTTTTCCTACATAGCTTGTAACAATATTCCAGTATTATGACCAATTTTTATTGTAAGGGTTATTTGTTTTTACTCCTAAATGCCCTTTATTAATCAAATCTCCTACCGCAAAAGCCAGATGGCTTACCAGGCGTTATAATAAAATGCATTTTAAAGCTTTTCTACGTGAAAGATCGGTCGGAAGTTTGGCATGCACATAGAAAATAGGTTCATAAGTATCGAGAAATACTTATTTTTCGCGATGTTAACAGTTGTCTCATAGGTTACAGTACACTAAATAACTGTTTTATGAAGGGCTGTACTCTCTAAAAAAAATACCATAGTTGACAGGAAGGCATGTTTTTCACTTTTATCGAGTATTCGGGTGTTATCTTTCGGAGATAATGGTAGGGCATGAATAGGTGTTCACTACTGAATCCCTGAAATAGGATAAACTTGAAGACTATAGTAAACCATCGCACTGAAAAAGGTTACACTCCACTAAGAAACGGCCGAAAAAAAAGTTGCAAAAACAGTCAATTTTGAGTTGTGTCGAGTTCTTTCTTGCATTGAACATGACACATCTTTTTTATTGCATAAATCGGTTCCGCTTAGAATGGGCTGGAAGAAAAAGTAAGGTTATCGGGGTCTCTATGTGCAAAATGTTGCATTTATTTTGGCCTAAAGTTGTCGCTTTCACAATGAATTATATAGGGAAACTATTTAGTGTATTCTGACCTACACCGGTAACGCATTGTAAATAAACCTAAAGAAAGTACTTTTTGAATCCCCGATTGCTATTATTGTGGGTATTAATTGTAAGTTTTCTTTTCAAATTTATGTTTAAAACTGTTTTTTTTATAGTTTTTTGATTGCTATATCTATTACGTAATGGTATTGATGTTTTAACTCGTTAACTTTTGTGTAGTCATACAGCGTTTTTTTTCACCTGTTTGGGAACAGGTCCTGTCCCCTAGAAATTGGGAATTTTTGAGTCGCGAAATCCTTCAAATTGGGAATTTTCGCGTCATGAAATCCATCAAATTGGGAAATATCAAAAATCATACAAATACATCAACTGAAATCTATTTTATGTAGTAAACAATGCTTTTATACACTATCAATGGCATTCTGGGATATGGTAGATCATAAGTCTGTATAACAAATACCAATTTATAAAAAAAAAAAAAAAGAACTGGTTTTCCAGATAGAATTAATGGGTATTGCCGCAATATAACTGATAATTGTTTAAAATGGCATAAAGCCCAATTAAACAATTACTTTGTGTGGCAATTTGAGATAACTTGTCTAAATTAAAAGAACCAGCAGATGACCATGTTATAATGGAAAACAGAAATTTAGGTTGACTGTTCACTTGATGTGCAAGGCGAGTTAATGTGATAACTAGCCGAGGGCAGTACCGCCTTACCAACTGGCTCGGCTGAAAATTCTTGAAGGATACCATCATCGGACCTCACGGAGAATTTAATTTTCTTTGGTTGAGGACGAAACCCAAAGTCTTCAGACTTTTATGCTTGGCTGATTTCGTTTTGTTCACTTTCTTCAAGTAGTATTTTGAATTGTGACTCATTTTCTGGCTATTTATATAAAAACCACGATGCGAGTGTGCAAAATCGTCGGAAGTAGTTGACTATTTAACTTCGCCGCGAGTATTTGAAGAGTAAAATGAGATTTCGGATTTCCATATTTGGGTTTGTTTACTACGTAAAGACGTCGCTACGAATAAAACCAAAACCCGGGAAAATATTTTGTTGAAGTCGGCATTTCGAAATATCTATCATTCTTTTCGGATAAGGGTTTAATTTTGTATATTGAATCTGTATTTAACGAGAACGTTCAATAAACAACTGTCTCGAACATGTGAAACATTGTTATCGAAGCGTACAAAACAAGGTCAATTTTACTTCTATTGCCTTATTTGGTTGACTGTTTCCCCGCCAGCATTCAATAATGCCGCATTATGTATGCCGGCCGGGGAACAGTCAACTTGGTAACTAGGTGGCTCCACCTATCGGAAGTTGCGTCGGCATCATTCTAAAAGAACAACAACAACTACAACAACAACCGTTTCCTTTTCATACTTGTTTGCTAACTTCTGAAGTCGTTTTGAGACAAAAAAGATAGTCTATTTGGGATTTTCGAATCGATACGAGGCCGTTTTTATATAAACTATTTGGGATATTTGGGATTTTTTCTAAATTGGGAAGGGTCCGTCGGCGATTTTGGGACCAGGTCCGGTCCCGATTGGGAACAGGGCCGTTTACCGGACCCGTTCAATTAAGGAAAAAAAACACTGTCATATAATTCCGCGACCCGTTAGTATATACAGTACACTCCACGCGTTTTCCCCAAAAAACGCGCTCCCTCCGCGGGGTTTTTACTGCTAGCGAGTGTTCACGCGGCGTTGAGAGAGCGAGGTAAACTCGATAAGCTTATTCCCGTGGCGTGTATTAGTTTAGCCTAGTCGGTAAATGCAGACAATTTCCGTTCTTATCTGTGACCGCCGCGCAACGCCGCGTTAGCAGTGTGCTACTGGGCATGCCAAAAATAAAAACATTGTTATAATAAATTGTTTAAATACTGTAGTACAAAAATTATGTTTTTTTAATTCACCGGTACGTCTACAATATGAATGAATATAAGACATTTGACAAATTAATATTTAAATCATAACACATATAAGACAAGAATAAAAGTTCCGTAAAACTTCCAAATGAGAATAATAATTAGTAATCCGAAACACACTACGATTTTAATGTTAACACGACGTTTACAAATGCTTCCAATATACAGTCATCATGTATATTTCCCGACAAATACGCGCAAAAATTATGCTGCAATGTACAAGGTATACTCCTGCAAAGCGTGCGTGTATTGATTTTTTTTATACAAACTTTATAGCGCAGAAAACATTGAATTTTGTTGATTTTGGTTAAAAGTTTCTTTGGTATTTTTTAACAAAATTATATCGCGAATAACTTGATATTTCCTCCAAAATAATTTCAAATCATACACGCCGAATCTTTATCGTTACGGTATTTTAGTTGAGTAATTATTATAACAGTAATTGTACTGTAACTGATTAAAGAAGACATCTGGGCTGAACTGGATTTTAAGTGTTTGTCGTTATGAAAACACGCAAAGCTTGTCTACTGACCTATTGTGTAGACTGCTGTCTGCGATGTTTTGACAAAAGGGATTAACATGTGTGAATGTCACTCTGCCGATTTGGTCCATAATTACTGGTAAACATTGTTTTGAATGTCGACGCAACAAGAATACAACTGTGAATATTAAATGCAACTATCAACTCAATAGTTACCACCTTCTTTTAGCAATCAATGGAATAACCTAACTTCAAAGAGAAAATAAATGCATTAGCGAGCAGAGAATTGACTTTGTTCCGACAATTAAAACCATTCCTTATGCATTCGTTGAACGTGTTTACTTGAGTAAGTTATGCCTTTAGACAGGAAGCGGCTTTTCTTTCATTACGTCAAACTGTCAATTCACACAGATTTGCGAGATTTTTAGGGTCCTTGGTCATTTGTTTACATGTTCAGTATAGAAAATCACCTGCTAACATGAAAACTTTGGATTAAATTATCAAAATAAAAACAATGTTGCAAACTGTGTTTATATTAATTGGTAAGTATTAGTTAAAAGACGACGTTTTGTTTAAAGTAAATCAACGAGTTTTCTATACAATAACAACTACTTCTACAACCACGTCGGGATTGATCTATCTTGGTTGTTTTTTTTAATTGTAAATATTATACTACATGTACATGTATGTACTTGTAAAAAATGTAATTTTATTTGAAAATCAGAAGGTCAAACAAAATTAAATTGATCGTTATCTCGTAAAACGCGGAGTTTCCCCCGCGTTGCCAACGCCGAGGGCCGCCGCGTCGGCTTATCAGTTTTGCCCATCATTAACCGCCGCGTCCAAAATCATGCAAATGCCGCGTCTGGCGGGATTTTCTTAATCTCCCTCCAGGTCAATCACCGCGGAGTATGGAGGGAAATTGGGGAAAACGCGTGGAGTGTACTGTATCATTGAAAGTTTGGCAATTTTTCCGAGTAATTTGTGATTTTAAAACTGTTTAATTTGCATTATTTTATAGGTATTTAACATTTATTGTGTTGTGGAAATAAATTTTAAAATTTCATTGCTTGTATTAATGTATGATTTTCATGTAAATATTGATTGACATTCTTCAGTTTATAATACCTTCAAATTAGAAAGATCAGCTTCTGAAAACTTTAGAACAGCAATTCTATCAGCGATTTTTCAGCCTTTTTTAATATACAATTCTTAAATTTTCAAGTGAGAAACTGTATTGTTTTGAACTATTTATTGTGTTTAAAATATTTTCCTTTATAGCACCGTGTGAGAGCGTTGTTATTTGTCATTGTTCAGTGTTGTGTTGTCCATGTTCAGTGTTCAGTGATTAAGTTCAGTTGCTGTGTTGTTTTGTGAATTATTGTGTGATACATTCTGCAAGTCCCATATTTGTTTATAAATTTTTGTACTATAAACAGGGCCCTCAATCTGTCGAATTTGCCGCCGATCTGGGTAGTCCCCCACCTGAAAAGTAAATATTTTTCCCAGAAAAAACTGATTTTTCCCCCTCAGAAAGATAAAAAAAAATCGCTGATTTATAGTTGAAAATTGACACCAATATATCAAACTAGTATTTTACCCTTTTTTTTCACCCACTTTAATTTTGTGTTTATTCCGACATTCATAATCCAGTTTTGACCAGATTGTCTGCTTTAATTGTACATCACTTTAACTCCTGTGAAAAACAATAACACAATTGGCCAAACATCACAGGTCATTTTGGGTGTTACCATTCTCTCTTGAATTTGCTTTGAACTGTCGAAACATACCAGTGCACACATGAAGGTGTATACAATTATAACTGTAAATGTCACAAGTCAATACTGACCTATCTCAACAATCTTTGCGTGTTAGATACAATGTTAACTACTTGCTTTTAATTTAGAAGTACTATCAAAGCCAATGCTTTTCATGAGAATGAATGACGTCATTTTGTACATGGGTCTAATTTGTGCATGCTTTCTTGAAGAACAAAACTTTACAATTGTTTTCGGATTACAAATTTAATTATACGCATTTGAAAATACTTACATGGAATAATGTTTTGTTTTAAACCAATGAATAACATATGGGTATAACACATACTTCAATAAGGTAGGTAAATAGCGTGTTTTGAGATTGCCAAACTAAGCTAATGCATACATAAACATGCACGAATAACCTGACAATTTATATCGCACGCCGGATATATCATTGTCGCGATCTTTGGTTTAAGACAGATTTTGCATGCAACTGGACACAGCACCAGCTTGTTTTAGGAACAAAAAGGACATAATGGCGGACTTTTAGATAAGATTACTGCCATTGTGTCACACCGGTCTTTACTGACCTGTGTGAATGCGCGCTAAGCATTGTGGGAAACGGACTTTTTTCCATCATGGCGTTGGTAAACATAATAAACACGGAAGTGAAAAATGGTAATTAATTATTATCAAAAACAGGCCCCATCAAACCGGGCCAGCTGTAATATATAGTTGGATGCAGTTTGTGCTTCAAAAGGAGCCACTTTTCATGTCAGTCTATTGTTTGTAAGAATCACTAAACACGTAACTTAGACTAACTAAACATGTTGCAAGACTGTATCTTCGAAATAGTTAATAAATCTAAATCATAAATAAATATTTATAATTAAATACCTGCTGAAATTTGAGAACGTAAACGATTTAAAATAAACGCTGTGAACATTGCAAGGAATCTTACATGTAGGCCTAATGTGTGAGAGGATTAGTCAGGGATAAAATAAAATGGAGTTCGAAGGATCTAACATTTTGAGGAAGACGTCATGGTATCTTGGACATTTGGCACTTTCATATATTTATTTAGTAGATACTGAAAATGCTGAATGTGCTAATTGCAACATCAAAGACAAGCAGGTGAGATTTTTACAGCTTTTTTTTCTTGACATAATATTGTATGTTTTCCATTTAATTTATATGCCAGTGTTTTTTTTCACCATTTTGGGAATGGTTTCCGGTCATTTCCCCCCCGCCCCCCCCCCCCCAAGACGTTTCCTCCCCAAGACGTTTCCCCGCAAAGACAATTCCTCCCCAGACGTTTCCCCCCCCCCCCCCATTTTAGTTTTAGTGCAGATGTCCCCCCCCCCCCCCCCCAATAAATTTATAATTGTTCGGTTGAAGTACAATCTTTGTTTATTATCAAAATTATTATTTTGTTTATGAAGTCTTTAATTAACTTTTAATATCTATGAAGCAGCTTGTATGGTTTTTTGGTTTTAGAATTGTTTTTTGGAGGGTTTAACTGTGTAGTGATTGCATGTAAATCATTAGTAAGTGCATGTTGGTGTACTAGTGGAATACATGGAATATCCTCAAAATCTTACTGAGTATCTTATACATGTTGCTCAACACAAATGCAACCAAGAATAATGTGTAATCAAGACCCGTTTTGAATACACAATTAACACCTTATTTCAGTTTGAGTGAACCTGGGCAGGGTTGTGCAAATGCAGTGTTTGTTGTTTTTTATCCAATTAAATATGGTCAATTGGTGAAATGAAAATGGTAAAATGAAATTAAAATTAATTTCGACACTGTTTTCCTTGTAACAGATAAATATGATAAATAAATATTTACTTTGTAACTGTCAACATTTTTTTCATGCATTCATATGTTTATTATCAAATTATTGGATGTCACTGATATATAATTTTTAACTAATAACTCATTTAGACTAAATAAAACAGAATTGAACTATCCGTGCACATTATTTCATTATTAATAATATAATTTATTAGCAAATGTAATAAAAACTTATTGATATAAGAAACACAAAACACAATTACCCGTTTTTATTAAATGAATTTGTGGAATTTAAGGAAAAATTAATAACTTTATGAATTAAAAAAAAGGTAAATTTAAAGCAATTTATTAATAATAATTAAAACAGTGATAAACTACATAAAAATGTTTTTGTATGATAATGTACTAATCTCATCTTATGAATGACTATCCCCCTTCAAAGATGTCACCTAATCTCATCAATGATGATTAATGGGCCTGTATATTGCACCATAAGTACCCCTTTATACAATAGCTGTTATCTTGTTATATACACTTGCTAATCCAATTAACGATTGTATATTGCACCATAAGTGCCTGATATATTGTTCAATGGTAGGTGTGTGTTGTTACTTAATATTAGTGAAAACATAACTTTCCTATTATTTGCCTGGTTCTGAAAATATTTTCATCGTTGAGTTTCCTTTAATTTTTAAAGAATATTTTTGAGAGGTAACACCTGAGTACTACAAATCAATGTAAATGTTCATACTAGCTGTATTGGGACATTATAATTTAAATGTTACAAAACAATTTTATTTACTTGTCTCAAAATAAATATCCCAATATGATATTTATTTAGTCAAAATAATTTGTGTTTCAGTTAAAACTTGGATATAGTTATTATTCTTCATTAAAAATCACAACTATTCCACTTTAAATGACCATCAAAGCTGTGTTTTTACTCAATTTTTCAAGGATCTCAATAAATGAAAGAAAAAATTCAGGTACTTATAAAAACAATTCTAATTAGATCTATTTAATTGGTAAAATTTGTTTGAGGCTTCCCTAAAAACAACCATAATAAATCATTTCACTGATCTATTGATATATCTATTTAATAGGCAGAATGACAAACAGAACTAGTGTGGTTTCTAGGGTCATAAATCTGGTCCCTAAGCCTTAATTGGTAATAATATGCATGCAGTGTTATGTCTCTGAAAGTGACAATGAAGCAAATCTGCCCTTAGGCTATTTCATTTCACTCACACAAAAAGAGATAACTTGCTATTAATTTAATAGTTACTTCTAACTTGTCTCCTTTCTGTATTAAGAGGGTTTTCATATTTTAAAGTTCAATTGGTCTTCAAAAGAATAAGCAATCAAAGTTCTTGATTTTGCCAACAAATAATGTTTACCAATTGTGGGTCTACTCTACTTTCTTTTAATAATTATTTCTAATTATGTTTTTTTTAATTTTTATATCAATGGAAAATGAAATATTTTTTCACTATTTTGTTTAAAAAGTACTTAAAGAAATCCAGGCAAGAATACATGACAAGTAAGGGTTGTGTCAAGAAGGTGCCATTTAAGGCCCTATTATCAGTTTTGGATGCCCTTACCTGTATAGGTGAGAAGACTGTGAGAAGACTGGGGACGTGGGGCATG
The DNA here is from genome assembly GCF_020536995.1 of Dreissena polymorpha. Classification (NCBI taxonomy): domain Eukaryota; kingdom Metazoa; phylum Mollusca; class Bivalvia; order Myida; family Dreissenidae; genus Dreissena; species Dreissena polymorpha. Next base: position 20,887,555 of record NC_068363.1, read on the forward strand.
AGGAACAACTAATACACAGTAATTGACAGGTTCGTGTTGAATCAAGCACAGAATTTTCTGAGCATTCATGATTCATTAGAATTGAAAAAAAAAACAATCAACCAGAAAAATCCAGTTGACCAACTTTGACTTATTTGCATGAACAGGTATAAAATAGTGGGTATTAATAGCTTAAGACATTATTGGCAACATGTCTGTTTAATTTATATTATCAATATTGTTAATTAAGCATGGAATATTAATCAAAATTGGGGGTAAAGTTCAATCGACCAGTATTGACCAGTAATGACAAATTTGGGAGTATTGACCGGGGCGGTTTTAACCAGTAAAAACCGCCGGTTAAAACCGGGGGCGGTAGATTGGTGCCAACCCTGGGTGTACTAAAGGAATACTAGAGGAATACATGGGATATTCTCAAAATCTTACACATGTTGTTTTTAATATAATTAAATAGGATCAATTGATGAATTAATTCAGTTTGTGTAAACTTGGGCTGGGTTGTGGAACTATAGTTATTTGTTGTTATACAATTAAATAGGGTACTATGTAACTGTCAAAAAAACATATGCATTCACACGCATATAATCCAATTATTGGATGTCACTGATAATTTCAATTTTACTAGTAGGTAATTAAGACTAATTAAAACAGAATGGGACTTTCCTCGCAAAGTATTTCATTATTAATAATATAATACTATAATTAGCTAATGTAATCAAAACATTTTGATATTTTAATAATTTAACTCAATGATATTAATAATATTAAAATTTTCCCCAAAAAACTAGGGCAGGAAGATAGGAAGGATTTTTTTTGGAATATCAACAGTGTTGTCAGTGTAAAATATTTGCAAAGCTTCTTCTGAGTTTGAACTTCAGTTTTGCATTTTGTGACCTGCAACATATTCTATGCTACTTTATTTCACTATGGTAAGTCATTAAAGTGTTATTTATTTTTCAACTATATAATGTGCTAATCTCATATAATGAATTACTACCCCATTTAAAAATGACACCTAATCTAAATTCATTAATACAATAGTTATAATTGTTTTATTGTAATTTGTAACATAATATTCCACTAAAAATGACCATCATAGAACATCAATGCCGTGCTTTTACTAAGTTTTCACTGATTTCAATTATTTAAAGAAATAAATTTATCAGGCACTTATAAAAAAATATATAATAAGGGTGTCAAAATTTAACAAACTGAACAAGTCAATTTGAACTTCTCTTGCAATGCAAATGGAGCCACTTGAAATATCAAATTGTTCCCATACTAGTCGGCAATATAACTATGACATTGTGTCTTTTCAAAACATGCATCAGACACACCTTCTGAAACTTTTTAAGCGGTTTTGAAAACGCTATTTCATTGCAAACTTTCGTCAATAAAGGATACATGTTGTAATACAACCGAAAGTGAAAGTTCTGTTTTTAAAAAAATGAATAAAGAGCGAAATAGTTGAAAACTAACGAAAATTATAATTGATACTAACATAAGACCGTAAGACTGAACAAAATAATACTTAACTTTTAAATCATAACATGAATGTTTACTTATAAAGCAAATTCTTCATTCATCCGCGGACTTCTTTGTGTCGTAGTCATAAATGCCTCCAAATGGAGGTGCGTGATGCGTCTAAGTATAGAGGTGACAATAACGTAGTGACGTCACCATCTATGTATAGAATGAGATTACTGCTATATAGATTGAGTAAAAGTCCACCTTTCTGTCCTATATAGACAGTTGCATACAGTATTTTACCATGTATAGCGCGCTCCCATGTATAACGCGCATGCTATTTTTTAAAGCCAAAATGGACAAAAAAGAATTCAAGACCAAAAACCTGAAAATTTGGCCAAAAATGGCCACCATTCTTATAATGCGCAATCATTTAATGCCAGTTTTTTGGGCGCTTAATTTTTTGTTTTAAAGTAGGGAGCTTTTATACGATCAGGAGCATGGGTTGCATAGCACTTTATTTTTGACAATTTTTAAGATTATTCTCTCGAGAACACCGTACATGTCCTTATTGCCGCGCACTGCGCGTTAAATTCGAATCACTATTACCTATTCCTCACATTTGAACAGCGTAACATTTTCATTACCTGCCGCTCACAACATCCTATGACATCTTCTGCAGACCCGCAACATCGCAATGTCCAATTTTACACAAATCGTCCGTGGATTCCATTTTATTTTTCACCGACTTAAATATTTAAGAGATGCTCCCAATTAAATCCAGTTTGACCCGGTATTTCGCGCCTTCACTGCGTCTAGTTGATCAGTATTTATAGTGAGACAAACAATACACCCGAACGCTGAATTCCATACAGTTGGCATTATTGGCGTAAAGCCATTAAACAAATATCATTTGTTTGTCTCTATTGAAAGAAAATTAAACGAGTCTATATCTCTATTGTTGGTTTGTAACCAACGTAGTATACTCGCACGGTAGCATATTAATGCAGAGATCGGAAAATCATAGATATATGCATTTGTCGTTTCAATGCTTAGGGCCGAGAAATTTTGGCAAATCGGAACTCAACTTACGTACATGTATAACAATTGCTCAATTAACCGTTTAACTCCACCTCCGTTCTGTGCAAAAGGTTCGAATGCGGAGCTTTGCACGTGCTATTATTTAATTGGAAGATTGCCATTGAGGAACAAACACAGATTGGTTGGGCATGTTGATTGCTAGACAAAGGAAGCCAATTTTGTCCGCGAGAAACTTGTCGCTTTATTTCTTCAGGCAGGAAGCGGCTTTTCTTTGATGACGTCAAACTGTCCATTCCCATAGAGTGCACATTTTTGGAATTGCTAACATTAAACTTTAGATTAAATTATCAAAATAAAGAAAAAGCGAAGTTGAGAAATATGATTGAAATAATTAGCGTCAGTTCAATTAAGACATTTTGCGTTGTAAATCAACGAGTTTTCATGACAACAAAAACTTAAACAAACAATACCGCGACGACGCGGGGGTCGACATACCTCGTTTTTTTAAAATGAACAATCAATGAAGAAGTGTGAAAACACCAACAAAGACATTTTTTCATCTTTTAATTTTTGTCAAAAATGTTACTACCCCGTTCATTCCTACCCTTTCTCGCTTTTTGTTGTTTCGCCAACAGCCCCTTCAGTCTATAACATAATAGGGTGTAGTTTTCTGCAATAAAAAAATGGCGGCAATTGTGAAGATTTACGATTACGAAAAGGATTTTTTGCAATTTAGCAACCAGGAAAGCGTTGTGTCAATGTATTACGCGCACTGAATTTTTATTTTGAAATTTGAAGGTAAAAAACAGCGCGCTATGCATGGTAAAATACAGTATATAGAAATATATCGAGGGGTTAGAGCCAGAACGTAATAAGTCCATTTTTCAAATAGTGGAGAAAAACGCAAAAAAAGGTTTGACAAACTACATCTTTTATTTGAATATGAATATAAGCATAATATTATGTTACACTAGTAGGTAAAAGTATTGTTATGGCATTATAAACATATCATAGAATTGCATACAATATTTAATGCTTTTGTATTCAAAATAGCACTTACTTCATTATGGCATAAAGGTTAAACATATATATTTTCTGTGTGCCACTGTGTTAAGTGCACTTGGTGCAACTTAGCATAAGAATGTAGCAAAAAATTAACAAGACTAGAATCATATACATGTTGTGTTATGTGTATCCAATACTTTATTTTCTTTAATTATTGAGCAACAGTTTTGCCGACATGACAGACTTTTAATGCATCATGTCTTGTTGTGAGCCGTAATTGAATCATTTCCTAGGCCGGATTGATCCACAGTCGCCAATTTGTATTCTATGTTTAATTGGATTGAGTTGTTTCAAGCTTTAAAAAAGCTAGTTGCCCTGGTTTTTAGCCCAACTCGTGGCTTTTGACATTGCAGACGACAGCAATAATTTCGCGCTATTTCTTAAAACACGGCTTTTAATTTGCATACATGTATAGAGAATGGTTATTATCACGCGGCTGTAAAAAAGGGTGTAAATCAGTTCTATAAATATACACGATGAAATATACATGCACTGGAATTAAATTGGCACCACATCAAATTGTTAACGCGTATTGTTTTTCACAACTTATTCGCAATGTTTTCCACAGGATTTTTTTGGACGCCCCGTGGCTGTCATCAATGGAGGGCGGGGGGTAGGGAGATGAACCTCCTCTGTACGTTATTTATGTCGTTATTTTGGTCCGTTATGACTCTTTAAGAAAAAACCTATGAAGTCATGGTTAACAACATTTATTTCATTGCTGAACACTTTTTCTCACGCATAGATACGCATAACCTCAACTCGATTGATTCCCCAATGCATACATATCTGCCCAACTCATATCAATAACTGCATACTTACTTCTTTTCCTGTTGCTTTTCATTGCCAGAATATCCCGTATATTCCATTTTTAATAGTTAACTCAAGAATTTCATAAACATAAACATTCGCCTTTTTTCTTAAGTAGCAGATGTATTTCGGCATAAGTGACTATTAAAAGATGTGATGAAATAATGTTGAATCGAGACAGGGTATTCCAACTGAACACAACATTATTGCAGGGCAAAGACCTAATTTATGTAAAATAATACATGTCATTTACCCACAATCTATTTCATTACATTTTTATATGATTTATTGTTTTTTTAATAACAAAAAAAATTCATCTGGAGCAGAACGGCAAAACTTCCGTGTCATACAAATATAAACAATCAATAGGAAACATCCTTAAGGGTATGGCGATTTAAAAAAGTGCTATGTTGCAGATAATATTATAACATGTATATTGCCTTTCTAAGTTTTGCTTGTCAGCATGATCGTGGCAGTCCAACTAGTGTTTTCCGGTCAAAATTAGCAATGTTTGTATGAATCCAGAGCGAAATATACATAGGACAATTTGTTAGTGACTATCTGATATATCTGCTAAGTTGTTAACTCTTATCGTGTTTAATTTGGTTGTTATTGTATCTATGAACTATGATGTGAATAATAGCAATACTTAACTATCGGTCCTTCACAGTCAACATTTAAGTATGCCCTTTCGTTTACCAGATCTGCTTGCCGCTCCTCACAAGTTGTTATTTCCGTTGATCTTGATTGTGACACCAAATTGTATGTGGTACTTAGGCCACAACAAATTGATTAAATGTTTGATGGATTCGCCGCACCTAAAAATCTTAAAAAATTTGCTGCGCACCTATTTATTAAATGATTTAGTTTAATTTAGCCTACGTATTTTACGACATAGAGTGTTATAACGCTTTGCGTTATTAAATTGTTTTATGGTAAAAACAAATGGCAGCGTTCGTCTGTCTTGTTATGTCGGCAAAAGACACAAATGGATATGTTAATTTTCCTCCGTGGCAATCAGTAATTGCTCACAGATGATTTGAGTTATTTTATCATTTCAACCGCATCTACATCAGTATGTGAAATGTATGCGTTCGATTGGTAAAAATCTGCAATAAACTTGTTGGTATTGATTAAGTTGAAATATTAAAAATTAACATGCAAAGGAGTGTCGCCGTTGAACTGGACAAAAAATGTCGAGTATAATATAAATTGTACGAGCCACCTATCTACTAGTTCAAACTGTTGATGGCTAAGTGCAAGGTGTACATTATGCCCCTAAAATATGAATTTAACATAAGTAAGAAAGTGAAGACACATTTTGGACCTGAACAACTTTACTGGCATTTGATTAACTTTTTATATTAAAATACAAAACTTTTACTACCCATTTCTTTTTTTTTTTCATAAGGAAGTTTGTTTTTTTTACTTCACAAAACTTAAACTTCTCATTTCTCAGTAAACAGTGTTAAAATAACAAAAGTAATGCATCGAGTATCGTATAATACCATAACCTGTGATATTTAGAACTAATACAAATTGTCAAATAATGATGAGAAATTGGGTGAAATATTTGGGTTTTCTTTATGTACGAAATATTGACAAGTATATCAGTAGCGAGTATGCAAACATATCGTTTATCGTTTATTCTTATGACTTTATTCTTACGATAGAAATTAAAAAGGATAATATGTATATTCAAATAATGTATATATGCAATGTTAAGATAAAGTCTGAACAATTAATAATGGGAGGTATTTACAAAACTAAGACCTGGTTAAGATTTATTTAAAGTAGCAAACACACTCAGGGTGGGGTATAATTGGAATCAATAACATGGAAAGTCAGACCTGATTAAATTTCAAATAAGAACACATTGAGTCCAGAGTCGGCATATAGATACGAGATTATAAGTAACACTCATGGTCAATAAACAGCACAGATGAAAAGGTCACCTTTTGTCTGGGGTACAAAAGTTATAGTACTGACGAAAGTAACAGAATTACTCTATATCAATAAAAATTGATTAGTACCAATATATATTGATTAAATTTTAGTATATCCGCCAAGCAAGTGAATACATGAAAAAGTGTTCCTTCTAGAATATTCTGACGAATCAACCAATGAATAATAACCATACTAGCTGAGGACCAATCAAAAGTTTAAAGGAAAAATATGCAAATTAATTTGGGGACAAAATGGGGATGTTTGGAAGGAGAGTGGCACTCTGCGGTTGGGTTAGCGTTTAGACTTGGAGGTGTACGGATCGAGAAAGATACGATCATGTAGCTATCAGACTGTATTTGTATAACCGAAAATATTAAGTATGTTATACATTAAATTTTTGATACTGATCATATAAATAGTTTTTTTTCGTTTCTTTATAAGAATAACTACATTAAGACAAGGGATTTTGTTTGTAAATTTTTGTTCTCTAATTATAATACTACAGTCATGAATGCAGACATTCTCCAGAACTATATATAATAAACGTTTGAAGTATTCTAAATCGTGCAACAGCCGAGGACCAACAGCTTCTCCGACCGACCATCATCGTCTTCATTCGGAAGCCGACGTCTTCAATCGACTGCATGTTACCATCTACAACCAGATGTCTCATCTCTTCACCTAGACGCCACATCGCCTCCAGCGAAGATGTCAAAAATGGACACTATTCGTATTGGATTTTCCAAACCAGTGACACATTCCACTTCATTGTGATTGACATTGACTATTTAAATATTCCGACGTTTTATTATTTCAGCAGAAACATTCGATAAAAATTTCATTAATAATATGCAGATTTTCATCATATATATGTTTTCGTCACTTATGTTTTCATGTTTGCGTGTTTGATTTTTTCATCGTATGTGTTAATATGTTTTCGTTTACTTCCATACTTACATTCTTAAAGATTTTTCTGTATCCTAAAATACATAAAAATCAAATTGAGAGGATAAGTTGTGTCAAATAATGATGAGAAATTGGGTGAAATATTTGGGTTTTCTTTATGTACGAAATATTGACAAGTATATCAGTAGCGAGTATGCAAACATATCGTTTATCGTTTATTCTTATGACTTTATTCTTACGATAGAAATTAAAAAGGATAATATGTATATTCAAATAATGTATATATGCAATGTTAAGATAAAGTCTGAACAATTAATAATGGGAGGTATTTACAAAACTAAGACCTGGTTAAGATTTATTTAAAGTAGCAAACACACTCAGGGTGGGGTATAATTGGAATCAATAACATGGAAAGTCAGACCTGATTAAATTTCAAATAAGAACACATTGAGTCCAGAGTCGGCATATAGATACGAGATTATAAGTAACACTCATGGTCAATAAACAGCACAGATGAAAAGGTCACCTTTTGTCTGGGGTACAAAAGTTATAGTACTGACGAAAGTAACAGAATTACTCTATATCAATAAAAATTGATTAGTACCAATATATATTGATTAAATTTTAGTATATCCGCCAAGCAAGTGAATACATGAAAAAGTGTTCCTTCTAGAATATTCTGACGAATCAACCAATGAATAATAACCATACTAGCTGAGGACCAATCAAAAGTTTAAAGGAAAAATATGCAAATTAATTTGGGGACAAAATGGGGATGTTTGGAAGGAGAGTGGCACTCTGCGGTTGGGTTAGCGTTTAGACTTGGAGGTGTACGGATCGAGAAAGATACGATCATGTAGCTATCAGACTGTATTTGTATAACCGAAAATATTAAGTATGTTAGACATTAAATTGGACTAGAAACTGATACATGGTGTTGTTGAATATTTTATCCTACGTAATGCAGAGAAATTAACATAAATAGATAGAGTAGACTTGTCCCATGCGCGGCACGAGAAAATGGGAGTTAATGCAAAACTCGTCATCTTGGCAATTCGCGCATGACGAGATATCGAATAATAGGCTACATACCGGTAATTTAAGAGTAATGAACATTGATAGTAACTATGGGTCGTCCATGAACTATGAACGATTACGGGACAAAATTTGAGATATTTCGTATCAGTGTTTTTGCCCCAAATTACAGACTGTTATAGGCTGTGTCCAAATTGAAAATTGTAAAAAAAGCTGTTCCCCAAAAAGTAACTTTTTTTCTTTTAAAAGTCTCGCCAAAATTTCCAAAACATAAATCACATTTTTAAATAAACTTAATGGGTTTATTGAGTTTATCATACAGCAGTTCAATGCCCTAGCACTTTATAATATACATTTTAGAAAGCAGTTAAACATGCACTTATTAACAATTGGAATACTGTTATCTATAATCATAATAATAATAATATATATTATTCAATATTCCCAATTCATGGTTTATCGCACGTTATCCCCAATCAAAAAGGCACAGGCTGTAAAACATGACGCGAAGAAAAATCATTGCTTATGCTTGATATTTATTTTGTTATTTATTGTGTCATGTTATTAAACCATCATTGACAGAGAACTGAGCTTCTTATATAACTTTGATAATGAAAACTACATGTACCATGTACACTTTAAGTAATCACTACATCGAGTGAGTAAGCAGAACAGCTATTAGAGACTTTTTTTATTTATTTTTACAAACATTTGATAAGGGCTTAAACTCAATTATTACTCTAAATGATCTTGTAATGGTATTTTGCAGATATTATGCAGTTATTTGGCAAAATATATCAATTTACATAGACAATATATCCATAGAATATCAATTATGTTTCCTACAAAGCTTTCATACTTGCATGGATGTTGTCCTTGAACACAATCAACACACCACTCTAACCTTACCTCATGTTGCTGTTGACGCTGACCTACATTCGGCTCAGACTAATGCAGAGTCCAATCTCTTGTTTAACCCTTTTCAACTTAGATACATATTTGTACACATTTGTAGTCTCTTACAAAATACTATAAAATTAAATTCCTATTTAACAAGATGCAAGTTGTAAAGGCCTCATTTTCAACCCTTAGATAATGATTAACAGCAAACAGCATAAAGACCTGAACAGTCTGCGAGTTACTCGCAGGGTTAGAGTTAGAACGGTATTTTAGAACTTTTCTTTTTTCGTCAATCTGGTTGACTGCCCCTTTAAGGCTAGTGACTAATTACTGACTTTACAATACTGATCTATACATCGTATCTTAAAATCTGTTTCTTGTGCTAAGTATGCTGTGTCATAATGTGTTTTTAAAAGTCCTTTTTTAGACAGAATTTCACTACCAACACCCTACCAGCTTGCATGGAAATATGTATAATAGGTGCCCAATATACATAATTATGTATCTTTATCAAGACATGGCAGTGGGGAAAGATTCGTGCTTAATATCATTCAACATGTATTTCTACGAAGTCAGTCAAGAGCCAGTAATTCAGAAAACGGATGCAATTTTTATTAATTGCTATTTCCAGCCATCCACTATTTAAGTACTCGCAGTCAACAAGGGTGTGTGTTGACCTTCTTGCTTTACTGTAGCTGTCTTATCCAGAGGTTTTAATCTAGATTCCTTTCCATACTTGTATGCAGCGAGAAAATTGATGGCAGATATAATTGCGCACATATTCATGTTTTTGTATGTTCATGCTATTTGCATCTTCCTCCCATGTCGACATAATAGTAGATTTCACGCAAACAATCTGCCTTCCATGTAAACTTAAGTAGATTTTACGAAAATAATTGAAGGCCACAATTTACTGTACATGAAATATTAATGCTAGACATTGTTTAATCTATAAAAAAACATCTTAGTTGGCAATTTTGTTATGCTCTCTTCCAAAAACACTTTTAATAATTTAACATTCAGACTGGAGGAGGATCAATGGTAGATTGTTCTCAAGTGGTTCAATACAGAGTCATGAATGCATACTTCAACCACTAGTTAATAACTAAAAGTGTTCTCCTCAACAAGGAAGATTTTATTCATAATGAGAAATGTTTCATTGAAACTTAAAGTAATTTTTTAAAGTCACACTCAACTTAACAATACCATCATTGTGATTATATACTTGGAAAAAGTATTTTGAGTATGAAAACCCACAAATGGTTAAAGAGGTTTGTTTTTAGAACATTCAGTTCGTACACTTATTATACAATTTTAAGCAAGCTCCACAAGATACTTTGCAAATTATTTGTAATTGACTGACATATATAGTTTAATCATATAGAATACAAACATGTGCTATGTTATCTCCTAGATCATCTATGGCAGTATAGTACTTGCATATTTCTGCATATAAATTTTTTATCATTTGTTTTCAATGGTTTTTATACCTCAATATAAGCAATAATTTCCTTTTCAGTTTTGCCTTATTAAAATGGCATGAGCAAACATTTTGGTTCAAATTGCAGTATAAAGTGGATTTTAACAAGTTTGCAATTCCACTGCAATTTACAGAATCATTTTTATGTCCCCCACTATAGTAGTGGGGGACATATTGTTTTTGCCCTGTCTGTTGGTTTGTTGGTTGGTCTGTTGGTTGGTTGGTTGGTTGGTTTGCGCCAATTTTAATATTTGCAATAACTTTTGCAATATTGAAGATAGGAACTTGATATTTGGCATGCATATGTATCTCATGGAGCTGCACATTTTGAGTGGTGAAAGGTCAAGGTCATCCTTCAAGGTCAAAGGTCAAATATATAAGTCAAAATCGCTCATTTAATGTACACTTTTGCAGTATTTCAATATTAAAGATAGCAACTTGATATTTGGCATGCATGTGTATCTCATGGAGCTGCACAATTTGAGTGGTGAAAGGTCAAGGTCATCCTTCAAGGTCAGATGTCAAATATATGTGGCCAAAATTGCTCATTTTATGAGTACTTTTGCAATATTGAAGATAGCAACTTGATATTTGGCATGCATGTGTATCTCATGGAGCTGCACATTTTGAGTAGTGAAAGGTCAAGGTCAAGGTCATCCTCCAAGGTCAGAGGTCAAATATATGTGGCCCAAAACGCTAACTTTATGAATACTTTTGCAATATTGAAGATAGCAACTTGATATTTGGCATGCATGTGTATCTCATGGAGCTGCACATTTTTAGTGGTGAAAGGTCAAGGTCATCCTTCAAGGTTAAATATATATGTCAAAATTGCTCATGTAATGTCACTTCTGCAATATTGAAGCTAGCAATTTTATATTTGAAATGCATGTGTATCTCATGGAGCTGCACATTTTGAGTGGTGAAGGGTCAAGGTCAAGGTCATCCTACAAGGTCAAACATCATATAGGGGTAAATTAACTTTGCTTTAATTAATTATCATTCTTCCACCACCCTTACCTATGTTATGTAGACAGATTTTGAAATTAAAGGTTATTTTGCGACAAATCGTGGTTATACTGCAATACATTAAGGAGTTATTCTGCTATCAAAACCTGTAAATGTTGTAGGGCTTTTTTCCTTCTTTGCGTGTGGCCTGGGTCAGCCATCTCACAGTTTTGATGCAAGCATTTCACATGTCTAATTTATCCACACTAGTTTACAAAACCAGCCTTTGTAAGTTGTTTAACATTTAACAGACATTTTATATTCAAAAGTACAATTCATCCGTCTGTCTGTCACAAACTTTTTAGAGCTATATCTCAGAAACTATTCAAGTTTTTTAACATGAAACTTCATAGGTGTCTATATATAAATGAGGAGAAGGCGGATATCAAGTCAACGAATTTGCTTGTTGTTAAGGAATTACAAGTATGAAACTGGTGAAACCAGTGTTGTAACCTTAGTTTGGCTAAAAAACCACACCAGTGCATTGGACCGTCAGTAAATTGTATAGAAAAACTTGAGATCCTTTCTTTAAAAAGTCAGCATGGGGATCCAGATTTGTTTGAATTAGGAGTCACTTTAAAGATATCACAGTAAGATTTAAGCATGCACATTTACAACGGAAATACCTTGAATCAGAAAGATCATGTGACGAAAGTGAAAACACTTGAGTTATGTAGTACTGGCAGAGAGCGAGGCAAGGGCAGCAATTTGGAGTAGATTTTCGTATTCTTATCTGTTTATATGTGTAAATTTTCTTTAAAGCTTGAATAATTTCTTTTCAAATAGATTTAATTGCATTTTCATGAAATGCATTTTAATGTCAAATATTGTTAATATGTATGATTTATAGGGAATCCTATGCGCATGTTACATGGCACAATAATTGTTAGTGACAAAGGTTTTAAACTTGGAAAAATTATCTTGCTTACATTTCTCACACGAGAACTAAAACACAATGTATAACTTATGTGTCTAGCCACACAACAGAAATCACATAGACAAACATTTTAATGTTTGTCAAAAGTATTGACTATGGATCATTGAAGATACAGTTAAACCTGTCAGAATTTAGTTGCTCATATGATGTATAATTTTATTTTTCGAAAGCAAAAGTGTCCAGCCAATGAAAATATTTTACTATACCTATGCATAAAAATCATCATTTTACAATTTCTACAAGTATGTGAATATTGTTTGTAAAATTTTGAGGAGTTTGTGACTAAATTTCTCACAATTTTGAAATTTGTGGGATTTTTTCCAAATAAATTGAGTATCTTACTTTTACTTCACAAAAAAGGAAAGAGAGCCTTCTGTTGGCATAGTAATTCAAGAAATTCCCAGATGTTCAGTTCAGTAAAATGTGCCTCCTTAAATATGTGATATAGGAGACGTTTGACAAACATATCATTTCTGCATTCGGCCCAGTGAAACCACATTTAAGTAGTTAAATGTTCATACATAAGTTACCTAACCTGTTTACTTGGTATACATTTTGCATGATTAGCTTAATATTTTTATTGAAAGTAATTTCTTCAAATAATCTTAATGAACCTGACAAAAGTTTTTATAATTTAAGTGTGTTGTCGTCATGAAAACAAATGTATGTATTTTTTGTGGAAAAAAGGCATATTATGTATAAACAATCATGTTAGATTTAAAATTATATACAGCTTACGTTGTTTGTTAAGGTAATAACCAACGGTTTGTTATTCTGATGCTTGTATTTAATTCCTATTCATCGGAACTCCAAACCGTTGGTGATTACCTCACGAAGACAATTATTAATTCGCTTCTAATTAACTCATGTCCATTTTGTCTGGGTAAATCAACAAAATATGCAAAGTTTAATACTTTCATGCCATCAAAGTCGGGACCTACAATGATTTTATTACAGTTCATGACACCGTCAGCAAAGTAGAGCAAAGTTACAGTACAGATCTAATAAAGCAAACTTTGATTTTCAGTTAAGGCCAAATAAAATGTGAAAGTAAAAATGTTTATCTAGACAATATTTAAATCAAAGTAAAATTTGGGCCAATTGATATAAAAAACCTGGTCAACGGGTTAAAGGTTACGCTAAAGTTGTAACAACTGTAGAATCTACCCTTATGACTAAATGTTGATCACATTTGGTAAGAATTTGTATCATCACAAATCACAACAAAGATGAAATCTAAGTAAAGTGTATTCAAAACTTAGGTTACCAAGTCAAATATAAGAAAAAGCTTATGAACACTATAAATGCTTTGATCGTTTTAACCTAGTCAAATGAAATATAGCCTGAATGTTTTAGGGTGGCATGGGTTATATAGATTTTATAAATATCAACATAATATTCAACAGCAGCGCATTCAAAATGCAATGCCAATAGGTTTCATATTATATATAATGACTAACATCCTTGTTAATTATGATCCTGGAGTCTTTACATTCCGCACTCCAGGGACAACATCCTTTTAAACACATCGTTAGACCAAAAACTACTTATAACTTATCATATTCTGAACCCCCTTGTCACTTAGGTAATGTAAATTGATGCCTATGTTGTAAATGCATAGTGATTCTCTACAGCAGTTGTTTAAATGTGAATGCAGTGGTAAAAGCTGGTCACAAAACGAGGTTCACATAATTTGTATAACAAAATTAAGAGATTAACGAAGACTTACCTAAGTTGAAGGTTGATCACAATTTTATCGAATGCATACTGTTAAATCTTCTGTGCTTTAGTATTTACCTTGCATCTTGTATTTTGGTCCTCTACTGAGAGTTAGCTAACGTGGTTATTGGCTTCCCTTTGTGTTGTCTACAATCATCTTTAAATCTCCACTTCAACCACTGGGAAGATTAGAACAAACCTTCACATAAATGATCAATGGGTGATCCTCTATCAAAGTTGTTCAAAACGTTCCAGTAAGATGCATGTATTGATCATCAGTAGTACGTTGGCATATAAGTGACATTCACTCCTTTGTGTTAATCACTCCTCTTGTTTTACATTGCACTCCTCTTTTTTCTATCTCGTTCCAACGACATACTTACTTGAGTGAACGATCTACTAACTCGAACTCAAGGGAACAGTCAGCTTAGTTGAGTGAACGATATAGAAAAAAACAGGAGTGCACAACTAAATGAAAGAGGCGTGCAATCAAAAAAGAGCGGTGCAGTAAATATATGAGGGGTGCATTAAACAAAAGAAGAGAGCATTTTAACTATCTCAAGGGAACGACTTACTAACTCGTAGGAACGAGTAAGCTATGTTGTGGGACAACTTACTAAGTTAAGGGAACGATCGAGATAGGAAAAAGGAGTGCAAAACTAGATAAAAGAGGAGTGCAATGAAACAAAGAGCGGTGCAGTAAAGTGTTTAATGCACTTTCCTTTATTTAATGCACTGCTCTTTTTTTCATTGCACTCTTCATTTATTTAGTTTTGCACTACTCTTTTTTGTATCTCGTTATCTCGACTGAATAAATCATTCCCTTAACGGAATACTAAAAATTACTTACTTATCTGCCAGGAGAAAAAAGTCAGTTGAGGAAGCCAAGAAATCATGCAAGAATTTCTAGCTGCTTACCTACTCTGGAATGTATGGGTTTAGTTTTAACCTACGCCTTATATATTTTAATTTGAGTAAAGATTTATGTTATTCAAATAAAAGTTGGTTTGCTATATTCTCAAATCTTTTTTCTAAAAATAAGGGATGTAGTTGACACTTGTTCGAAATTTCATTTCATCGTTCCTCAAAAGGTTGTAACTTTGTTGCTCTGGTATCTTCCCTACCATTGAGTAATCAAATGGTTATTAAAATGAATGCGTTTTGGTTTCCTTTTATTATTGTTTAATTTGAGTTGCAATGCTATGAGGTTAAATTTTATTCACACTTATACATGTATTTATCATGAATATTGCTGGACCAAGTGTGAGGTTGACCGTTCCAAGGCGGTGACCCAAGCTTTATTCTTATATATGTTTATGTTGTTTTGTATTGTGCTGTGTTGTACTATTTGGCAATTGGTCACTTGCCTTAAATTAATAACCAACTAATTGCATGTCACTAACATGCAATACTGCTCCAGCACCTGGAGTTTCACTTTATTTTCAATTAAAAATTTAAAGATATTATGTTATTTACTACAGTAAACATATAAGAACAATGATTAAAATATTCTATGTCTTCAGAATATCCACAAAACATGTGTTTATCATAAATCATTAGAATTTTTTTTTATAACGATGCGCACACTATGACAAGTTTTGTCCACCAGTTTATACTTTTAAACATAAAGATTGACGTTTTTAAACGCACATTCCAATGACGTCACACTGTGGATTCACTTATTTTAAGGAGGTCTCATTTTTGCACACCTACAATTTCTCCAATTTATGATCACTGGAATATTTACCAATTAGGTTTTCCGCATTCTTCACGTTAAAAGTGAAACGTCGAATCAGATCAGTCGTAACACCCTATGTTGTTATGTTTGAACATAAGACGTTCTTCTGACATTGATATGAACTCTTTGTCAAAAATATAAGCACAACTTTGGCATGTTAAACGTTTATTTGAAAATAAGTTAATAGATGCACAGCTTTTAACATGCTTTTTATGTCCCCCACTATAGTAGTGGGGGACATATTGTTTTTGCCCTGTCTGTTGGTTGGTTGGTTGGTTGGTCTGTCTGTTTGCGCTAACTTTAACATTTTGCAATAACTTTTGCTATATTGAAGATAGCAACTTAGTATTTGGCATGCATGTGTATCTCATGAAGCTGCACATTTTGAGTGGTGAAAGGTCAAGGTCATCCTTCAAAGTCAGAGGTCAAATATAGGTGGCCAAAATCGCTCATTTTATGAATACTTTTGCAATATTGAAGATATCAACTTGATATTTGGCATGCATGTGTATCTCATGGAGCTGCACATTTTGAGTGGTGAAAGGTCAAGGTCATCCTTCAAGGTCAGAGGTCAAATATATGTGGCCCAAATCGCTTATTTTATGAATACTTTTGCAATATTGAAGATAGCAACTTGATATTTGGCATGCATGTGTATCTCATGGAGCTGCACATTTTGAGTGGTGAAAGGTCAAGGTCATCCTTCAAGGTCAGAGGTCAAATATATGTGGCCCAAATCGCTTATTTTATGAATACTTTTGCAATATTGAAGATAGCAACTTGATATTTGGCATGCATGTGTATCTCATGGAGCTGCACATTTTGAGTGGTAAAAGGTCAAGGTCATCCTTCAAGGTCAAGTATATGGGTCAAAATTGTGCATGTAATGTCACCTCTGCAATATTGAAGCTAGCAATTTTATATTTGAAATGCGTGTGTACCTCAAAGAGCTGCACATTTTGAGTGGTGAAGGGTCAAGGTCAAGGTCATCCTACAAGGCCAAACATCATATAGGGGGACATTGTGTTTCTCAAACACATCTTGTTCAAACTTTCAATGTGTAATGAACTGCTTGAATGCTCCCCGGCGAAATGTTGTTCATGATTTCATGAACACTTCAAGCCAATCAAGAACTGTTCATGAACGGTTCTGAAAAAGTTCCTTAGCTTGGTTCATGAACTTTTGGACATGAACTGTTCTTAAGACATGTTCATGAACTGTTTATGAATTATTGTTGAACATTTCAAAGTTCATGAACAGTTCTTCATCTAACCATAAATAATTAGTGATGAAAATTTCATGCACAAGTATTTTTAATGACTTTTTTGAGACAGACTTTAAGGATCCATCATGAATAATTCATGAATTCCTTTGTGCTAGATGTTTCATACATATTTTTGAAAGTAATATTGAAATGTCTAGCATACAAATCTTGTAAATTTGTGAAACCTGTGAAGTTAGTATGAATATGCATAGTACTTTCGCCACTGTAAGTTAGAGTTCTTGACCTGTTCTAGAGAATTTTAAGAACATTTGTAAAAGAACTGTTCAAGAACTGCCTTCAGGAACACTTCAATAACTTTTTAAGGACCTTTCCTGTTCTTGAATTATTCTTAGACTATTCTTGAACACTTTAAGAACTTTTTTGAACAACATGTTTCCTTCTGATGTCTACACAATGTTTTTGAACGTATGATGTACTTTTTAAGAATCCAATATGTTCTTAAAAGGATCTGTCATTGTTCTTGGAAGACTTAAAAGACAAGTTTAAGAACGTTTTAAGGACATCTTATTTCAAGAACAGTTTAAGATCATGGCTATCAAGAACTCAATGTACATTGCATTGCTGTTTTTACAAAGAAAGAATATTGTGTGCACAGGAAGTTGAAACGGAAGGCACATGGCTTATGTTATATTTGAAAATGTAAGTCTTTAATAAATTACCGGCTGAACTGATCAGCCATTGGTTCCATTTCAAGTTCTTTGGCACTGTAAGTGTAACCATTTTAGGGAAACCATTGATTAGTAAATGATTTTGAACTGAAAATGAGACTATTCATAATCTTTTCAATACATGAATTATTCATGAACATATAGTGCAATGTTGTATTATGAAATTTAAAGAGTATTATCAAACCACTTGTATCTCAGTTATTAGTGCTATATTTAAATTATTGTTATATGTTGCTATCAATATGTTAAGTGCTAATACAAGACTTGTTTCTTCTTACCCTGACCTGTTTGTTGAGCTTTAATAACACTTATGATAACCTTTGCATAAATTGACAAATTCCTGTTCATTAATAGTTCATGAACACTTCATGCCACCTCAGTTCATGAACTCTTGAAGAACTATGGTTCATGAACTATTCACTTACAGTTCGTGAACAGAAAATGAGCCATTGAAAAATAGAAGGAAAATGTTCATGAACTGTTCGTGAACAGCAAAACCCTGAAGAATTTTTCAAGAATTGTGTTGTTCATGAATTGTTCAAGAACACTTCATGCCATTGATGTTCATGAATAGTTCATGAACATTTCATGCCATAATGGTTCAAGAATAGTTCATGAACACTTCATGCCACACGGGTTCAAGAATAGTTCATGAACACTTCATGCCATTAGGTTTCAAGAATATTTCATGAACACTTCATGCCATTAGTGTTCATGAACAGTTCATGAACTAAAATTTCAAGAACTTTTCACAGACAAGGCTCATTTTCTGTTCACGAACTATTCATGAACAATTCATGAACTCAGTTCACGAACAGTTCATGAACTGTTCACGAATTATTCGTGAACTGCAGAACAACATTTCGCAGGGGCTATAACCAGAAAAGTATTATCTGCAATAATGCCTGTCTATAGTGAACATATCAAATGGCACTGAAGTCAGAGAGACATATACCTGTAATAGACTACAAGTATAAAATTAATCACTGCAAAATCTAAAAAAAGATAAGCATTGATTTCTTCCTGCCTTTCAAGTCCAAATTTGAAACATATTAGTATTGTAATTATAATAGACAGCTTTTTACACACAAATATATGTATAATACCTAAAATTCTTACCTTTTACTGTAAAAGTAGTTATCTTTGAAAGCATCTTCTTTCTATAAGAAAGAACTTTCAATAAGAAAGGTGTTGAAACAATTATATTATTTTACCATCTTAGTGGGAGAACAGTGTCTTTTATCAACATAAACACTGATAAAGTCATATTTCTCCCTATCTTATTACCCATTAGCACAATAGTTTGTGTTTCCTGTTGATATAAACCAGATACAGTAACTCCTTTACAAGGTAAAGGCTTCATATTTTATTTTTTTACCTTGAATAAAGGGCACAACTGGCTTATGTTAAAATGATTTAAGTGCACTTAAATCCTTTTGGCACATGTATTACCTCTCAATATGTATGAAAACATGTTGTGCAAAAAAGATTTAAGTGCTATTAAAGCTTTCTTGCAGTCATGAAAAGGATATAAAGCATTCTGGCATACAAGGGATACATTGATAAGCACTTAGTGCACCTTGGTTCTGTCGGATATACTATGTTGTATACAAGATATGATATCAGGGAAAAGTGCAAATTGAAGAGTATTTGAATAGCTTTCTAAACGTGCAAAAAAGTGAGTTTTTATAAAAAGTGCACTTACCACGTTCTGGCTCTAACCCCTTGATATGTTTATAACAGTTAAACATAGTTGTTGTTTTTTTATTTCATTTTAAAAATTCCCCCATTTACAAAAAATTCCCCCTCCTAAGGACTGCGGACCCCTTAATTCCCCCAAAGTAGTGTGAGGGCGCTGTATACAGTACACTCCACGCGTTTTCCCCAATTTCCCTTGCTAATGTTTCAGCTTAACTATTGTGTATCTTTAGTATGTCTGGCAGTGATATTTTTACAAATTTTCTCATCTGAGTCCTGGGACTCGATAACTTGCAAATCTACGATTTCCCCAAATTGTAACTGAAAGAATGAGTCCAAATATTAATCGTTATTATTTTTTGAGAAATTTACAGCCGCTGTGTCCCTTTGGAGTGGGAAAATCGCGGTGTGTTGTCTAAAATTGGAAAATTAGTGTTGTTGTTTTGCCAAAAAAATGCTTGAAAATTGTGGATGCAAGTGTGTCCAGTATTATATTTGCAAAGGTTGAACTTATATTGATGGAAGATTAACAAAATATTGAGATCTAAAAAAAAATTGGTGGGAATTTTTAGCTCCCATTTGGGACAAATATATACTTTTTATGCCCCCCTTCGAAGAAGAGGGGGTATATTGATTTGCACATGTCGGTCGGTCGGTCTGTCGGTTGGTCCGTCCACCAGGTGGTTTCTGGATGATAACTCAAGAACGCTTGGGCCTAGGATCATGAAACTTCATAGGTACATTGATCATGACTCGCAGATGACCCCTATTTATTTTGAGGTCACTAGGTCAAATGTCAAGGTCATGGTGACCCGAAATAGTAAAAT
This sequence comes from Dreissena polymorpha, assembly GCF_020536995.1. Classification (NCBI taxonomy): domain Eukaryota; kingdom Metazoa; phylum Mollusca; class Bivalvia; order Myida; family Dreissenidae; genus Dreissena; species Dreissena polymorpha. The sequence goes on from NC_068363.1 coordinate 20,908,086, forward strand.
GGTTTTGGGATGATATATAACTTAAGAACGCATACGCGGCCAACAGGGCGAACTCTGAACAATATAACTGAAGCAACTGGTCTGTAATCCTAAATCTATAATTATCAGTCCAATGAAACATCATCATTTGAGTAAAATAAAGTGGATCAGTAAAAATATTATCAGAATATGAGATTTTTGTGTATATTTTGTATATTAAATATTGTGTTAATGTTTAATTTTGTTGATTAATATAAATATAAGCAGGACAGGGGAGTTAAAACACTATTATATCTTTCTTATATACAGGGGAAACAAATGCAATAAGTTTAAATTTGATGTTTAATAAATAGAGTATATTTGTTCATGTCAGTGTGAGATCATTTGTTATTTTTTCATTGTCCCTTGACATATTGCTTTTACATTTTGCGTACTTGTTTACCAACATCACTCCAACCTATATTCCCCCCCAACCTCAACCCCCCCAATTTTTTTTAAACATCATCTAATAAATTACCACACCCCACATTATACCCCCCTCTCACCCCCACCCCTCCCTAACCCCACCCCCCAATTTTTTTTTAAACATCTTATAAATTACCACACCCCACATTATACCCCCCTCTCACTCCCCCCTACCCCCCCCCCCCCACCCCCAGAGCTCCAGATAAGGGCCGTACAGCCGTAAATACGCCTTTTTCATGAAGATTTACACATTTATTCTTATAAACTGGACGTACACTTACCACTTTAATATCCATTTTACGCATTTACGAAAAAATCTGGCCATACCGATTCGTCTTCCTCAGCGCGGCGTGATTTGTTAGTCTCTAACCTAACGGCGCTTTTCGTTAATTTAAATTACCGAATAGTTTTGGACTGGGTTCATATATTATTGTCTATTTTGTCTCGTGATTTCCTGTAACTTGTAAATCCGTCAAAAACAAAATGTCTGCGCGGAATGGAATGCTGGCGTAACCGAAAGCGGTTCAAAACAACACTTTGTTGTCATATAATGACTACATACGGTGTCGTCTAACCATCCAGACATTAAATCTGTAAACCCAGAAAAAGACATTGTCGCCCTGATATTAAACGATTTGATTGCATAGGTGGCTTAAAACGTTAGAAAACACGTGGGAAATTGATGAGACATTTACTTAGCTTACTAGTTGGCTCTTGTTTTCTTGTCAAGAAAAATGAAGAAATAGTATTAGTCATGAGTTTTAATGTGTAGTTGTATTCGCATCATAATTCAAAATGGAAAACCTAATACAGTAACTTTTTAAGAACTACATATATTAATTATAAATGCTGCAAATGTTTCTGTTAAGTATGTTATACAACTTTCAATATCCAAGAACACGGGTAGTACAGTACTACCTGTATTTTTGGATATGGTAGTACAGGTACTAATTGATTTTAAGCGTTACTCCTTTTCTTTCTGTCAGTGGCAGTTCCGTTACTAATTTCACAAATCCTTATCTGGAGCTCTGCACCCCCCTCCCAAAAAAATAAATATTTTTTTTAAACATCTAATAAATTACCACACCCAACATTATACCCCCCCTCTCACTCCCCCCTACCCCCCTACCCCCACACCACCCCCCCCAAAAAATAAAAAAAATAAACATCTAATAAATTACCACACCCCACATTATACCCCCCCTCTCACCCCCTACCCCCCACCCCTCACCGAATTTTTTTTAACATCTAGGAAATTACCACACTCCACATTATACCCCCCCTCTCACTCCCCCCTACCCCCCCACAACCCCCCCCCCCCCAAAAAAAGATTTTTTAAACAGTAATAAATTACCACATCCCACATGATGCCCCCCGCACCCCCCGACCCCCCCCAAAAAAAAAAAAAAAAAGAGGAGGGGGGAACAGCGAAAAAAGGACCCCACCACACAGGAGAACCCCGCGCACCCCGCCCCCGACCCCCCCCCCAAAAAAAAGGGGGGGGGCAGGCAAACATTATAAAGGACCCCACCACAGGATACCCCCTGACCCGACACCCCCCCACCCCCCCCCCAATTGGGGGGTTAAACATCTAATAAATTACCACACCCCACATTTATACCCCCCTCTGCACTCCCCACCTACCCCCCTGTTGGCCCCCCCCCCCCTTTTTTTTTTAAACATCTAATATAAATTACCACACCCCACATTTACCCCCCTCTCATTCCCCCTACCCCCCCCCCCTACAAGTTTTTTTTTTCTTTTTTTTCTTTTTGAAAAGATCGTCTAATAAATAATTAATTATGAACAATTTCCCCATGATGGCTTACATTATACGGTAAAGCACTCGAATAGTCGAGCGCGCTTTCCTCTGACAGCTCTTGTTAGGTCACAACGTCAAAGGTTAAGGTCACAGTGACTCGAAATAGTAATATGGTTTCCGGATGATAATTCAAGAATGCTTGCGCCTAGGATCATGAAACTTCATAGGTACATTGATCATGACTGGCAGATGACCCCTATTGATTTTCAGGTCACAAGGTCAAAGGTAAAGGTCAAAGTGACTTGAACGAATACAATGGTTTCCGGATGATATCTTACATTTGGTCAAAGGTCAAGGTCACAGTGACAAAAAAAACGTATTCACACAATGGCTGCCACTACAACTGACAACCCATATGGGGGGCATGCATGTTTTACAAACAGCCCTTGTTTTTCTTACTCTCTCATTATTACATTTGTACATGTTTGCACTATATTCATTTCATTTTTCATAATTTAGTATGTTTGACAAGATTAAATTGAAATGGAATTGAGATATAATAATCCTGAGACACATCTTATTTAAAAAAAATAATATTTTTTTTAGTTATTACAGGGGGAATTTCCCCCCCCCCCCCTCCTCCCCAAAAGGGGAAAAAAAGGGGGAAAAAAGTATTGTTTTCAGGTGGGGGACTGCGGCCGAAATTTGGCTGCAGATTTGATAGATTGAGGGCCCTGTAATCAGTCCGCACAGGACAATCTGATCTGAGACAGGGATGGAACTTTCTGCCTACACTGGATTTTCTTTTCAAAGAGACTTCCTTTTAACAAAATTATCATAAAAGCGGAATGTATCCTCCCTGGTAAGCCTGTGCTGACTTGCATTAAGCTCCAATTTTTCCAGAGAAAAGCTAATATATTATTCTTAAGACACATGTAAAACTTGAGTGTTAATAAGGTTTTACTATAGCCATATAAGGACAAATGCAGGCTGCCCCCAGGTGGCGGTCAGGTTTTTCAATCAACCAGTTGCATTTTCAATCTCGCCAAAGATGTCATTGGGACAATCTTCTGACCAAGTTTCATGAAGATTGGAACATAAATGTGGCCTCCACAGTGTGTTTTACTATAGCCATATAGGGAAAAATGCCCTGCCCCCTGGTGGTCAAGTTTTTCAACCAACTTAAGCCATTTTGAAACTCGTCCAATATTTTAAGGACAAATCTTCTGACCAAGTTTCATGAAGATTGGACAATAAATGTGGCCTCAAGAGTTTAAATAAGGCAAATCTTGACTGCGCACAACGGACAAATCACAAAACATGACCACAAAAGCTCACCACAAATACATTTAAAAACAAAAGATACCTATGAATCACCTAACAATTTATCCTGCAGTGCAATTTCTTACCTATATTTGCCAGCCTTTTCGCCTAAAATCCCCAACTATTTTCATTTCTTCTGTCCCTTGAATAAATATACATGCTATACCTCCCAATTCTGGAAGAACTGTCCTGCTTTTTGCATGATTGTCCCTCTGGTCATACATAATAATTGTACTTACATTCAAACAAAGCTTGTTTCATTAGTTGACTATGAAAGCAGGCTTCCTGAAAAGACCGGACCTCTGGTCTTGTCCGGCAAAATTCTTTACGGTCCGGAGAAGTTTCTAATATTGCCGGTCCTTGTGACAGGCAAAACAAAATATGACTAAATACCGAAAAGTCTAATACTTGCCCAAAGAACGATTAAACCCAATTGGAATCACTCTTTTCGTGAATTTCGAGCCTTTTTGTCATTAAGAACACTAACGCGTTACTAGTTCTTAAGAGTACTCTCCCTTTGTTGTTGTTTTTCGAAAACATCAATTTCATTGTTCCGACATATTACCATCTATCCAATTACAAAGGTTGTAACAAAAAACTACACATGAAAAAAATGCTTATACAAATGATTGAAATTGTCAAATTTGAAGTTGCCATCATCAAATATAAGCAATGTTTTGCTTTATGTATCGTCGGAACGCATGAAATAACACGGAAATGTGCTTATATAAGTGTAATATCACATAATGCCATTATCATTTTATTTTTGATAATATAAAACAGATAGTTTTGTAAAAGATTGATATTGTACGGAGAATATATAAGAGTATATTTTGTACAAGTTGACTACATAATTACATATATTGAATGAATCCCATATTTTAAAATTACAGTGTGTTACATTTGCATAAGAACACATAATGATTTGATGTTATATGTTCCAAAATCAATTGCTTATAGTTGTCCAATTCTTATACACAGGCTGCACATTGCAATAAATATGAGTTTAACTTTTAAATTACTTAATTCTTCAGTTATAAACTCACGCTGTTCGGTCAGGTGAATTTTTGTCCGGACAGGCTTACTTTTCCATCAGCCTGTCCGGTTGACAGGCACTGTTTGGGACTTTTCAGGAAGCCTGTGAAAGTTGCAAATGACCAATCAATAGGTGACTTGCTGACAAACCCTTATTAAGTAACTTAAACATCGTTTTAATTTCACTGTTACATAAACAACCACAATGTCCATGATCCAGGCTTTCACAGCAACCAGAGGAATCGGTTCTTTGAGTGATATTAGTTCTTACACTACGCGACCCGTGATTTTTGCCTAACTTGCGAAGTCAAGGCGGGCATTTTGCTTTTTGGGTGGAAAATCACCGCGATTTCACGTGACTCGTCACTCCGACGTCGCGCGAGAACAAGATAATCTTCGTGCTAAATCCCCTCAATGTTGTGGTGATTCGCTGCGATTCGCCGCAATTCGCCGTGATTGCAGTGACAACGATGACTCGCCAATATAGAAACCGAATCGTATCGATAACTTTATACATGTACATAACTCTTCTAATGTTCACAATTATCCGATAATCCAACATCAAAAAAATAATCTTGAACATTTATGTCGGTTAATATGTTTGAGAATTTCATTAAAACAACCATATGACTACGCCATTTTTCAGAAGTGTAAAGAGTACAGCGCACAATGTGGGACACAGCTTTCATTGGACGAGTGTATTTATATTTAGATTGATACAATACAATCTTACAAAAAAACGTTTTATTGCGTCATACGCCTTCATGTAAAAAAAGTTTTCCTCCTGGAAATGGTGCTATTAATGCATAATATTATCAAAACATTTTTTTCACATGTAAAGCGTTGTAACAAATTAATATACAATTCAAAACAAATATACCATAAGTATAAATGTTCTGTTAAATTCCCAAATGAGAATAAAAATTTATAATCCGAAACACACTTCCGATGTTTTAATGTTAACACGACGTTAACAAATGCTTTCAATATAGTCATCATGTATATTTCCCGACAAATGAGCGCGAAAATTATGCGGCAATGTACAAGGTTAAGGTATACGAGTGTGCAGGTATTGATTTTTTATACAAACTGCGTAGCGCAGAGAACATTGAATTCTGTTGATTTCGGTTAAATGTTTCTTTGGTATTTTTAAAACTGTTATATCACCAACAATTTGATACTTCTTTTAAAGTCAATTCAAATCAAACACGCCGTATCCGTATCGTTACTGATAGAAGTAAAACATAATACCTTGACTTGTATAGTTTTTTTGTTGAGAGACCATCTGAGTAAACGCCGAAAAATATATCCAAACTGTTATTTTTTTGTCAATGCCTTTTGATCCATTACCGCACTTAATTGGCAGCGTCATCCTGTTGTTTCTGTGATTGTCACATCTTTTCACAGTTTGAACACGTACAAAGAGTGCCAATTAGACACTTGAACAAACACTATCACCCGCTGGACAGTACACACTAAATAATCAAATGGTGAGGGTTTTTTTGTTTTTGGCGTGAAAACCCAGAGAAATGCATGTACATTAAACGTCATCATAAATTTATTGAACTCTGCGAACGCTAAGTGCTACGTTGATATACTCGTGTTTTTTTTTCAGCAAAACAAACACAATGTTTAACGGCTTTAATATATAGGCAATGATGTAATAACAACAAATTATTTACCACGATCTCAAAAAAACATGTACTTAAAAATAGAACAGTAATGTATTTCCGATTTCCGGCTTATCAAGCATTGTGAATGTATGTACAACGCTCGGAAAGTAACGCAAGTTATCCGCATTGGAGCCTGAAACAGAAAATAAATAAGTATAGCATATTTTAGTCCAAATAATTAGATGTAATCTACCGAATCGGTCCGATTACATTTAACCTTCAAATGAAAGTGTTACTTAAACAATTTCCCGTGTCTTAAGGCGCGAATATTTTGCTAAACACTGTTAACAAAAGGGCTACACGTTATAATTCTTAATGAAATGCAAAAATAAGTATTAACATTATTAATAACGTCAATTAACACACACGGTAAGATCAAAGTTTAAATGGAAAAAATATATCATATTTCTCGTAAATTACCAAATTATTAGTTTCGTCGAAATCAAACACCATGTAGAGAAACAAGGTATTTATAACCGACCAATGACGAAACACTATGCAACTTTCAATTTACACAGTGCTACGCTACATGTATATTGCAACAATATGGAATTTGAACAGTGGTAGTGTATTCGGGCCTGGAATATAATTGATTGTAAGTTTTAATAAACATTCTGCTAATGCAATTAGTTAAATAATGTTTACATGTTGTGTTAAATAATTATTGCATGATCATTCTTCTGCGCTGTTATATTAATTTGGAGCCGTTAAAGCTTCCGACATTACTTCATCACGTTCATGTCGGAACGGGAGTATTTTAGCTAATACGCCCATGGCATACAACAACAACAAAAGCTTTATTATTGCGATGTATAATGTAAGTGTATACATATATGTTACATGTACATGTAATGTACAGTGTAACCCTTGATGTCAATCTCTTAAAAAGGTGAACCACGGCGGTTCGCGGTGATTCGCGCTGATTGCGTAACAGCGAGATACATCGCGCGACGGTCGCCGAGACATCACCCAAATTTTCTCGTCGCTCGGAATCACCGCAATTTGTCACGTTGCATCGATTGCGGTGATGCGAGAATCGCGGCAAAAATCACGGGTCGCGTAGTGTAACTTCCAAAAGATATCATTCAGTATTAATCACACAGCTTCAAAGACCTTGATATTAGCTCCATGAGTGGACTTGCAGCCATGATTACTGAAAATTATTTGAATAAAAAGTTGTTATTGCTTGTTGTGGCGGCTGTGTGTTGACATAATGTAAGAGAGGAATAACAACAAGGTAGATAACTGTCATTATGATCAAAGCCAAGTAATCAAGAAATATGAGGAATTGAGTTGATAAGATGAAGGGAATAAAACATTTTAAATGGTCAGGCCTTTGCTATAGTTGAAACGGTCATTATTTATTCAATTGCAATAAAACAAAATAAGATAAGTTGCGTACATTGATGCCTCTACAACAAATGTTTGGAAACAGACCATTCTTTTTTCTTTATAAATAGAGTGACATGAGAACACACAGATTTGAATCATATACTTAAAACTTGTTAAAAAGTACAAAATGTAATATCTTTGCTGAAACATAAATAGTCAAAATTCCTTTCTTAATGATTATTCCAACATTTAGGTCATCAGCTGCAAAAGCTTAAGCAGTCTCAATCTTCCAAGCAATTAAGGAGGAGTTGAACACACAACATTTTGGGACTATATTAATTATATTCTATCAAGGTACAACTCACAAAGGCCATAAATGTGCCAAAGCTGGTCGCAGACATAATTCCTTTCTTAACCATCATCTAAATACTAAGTCCCCGGTGAAATGTAAACCTTGAATCATCAGGGCCCTCGTTTTGCACTTTTTACCGCCGAATATCGGCAGCTTCCCCCATGAAAAAAGTATACCTTTTTCCCCTTTTTCAGCTAAAAATTTCCCCTCTAAAAACAGAAAACAATTTATTTTTTTTATTTTTATTTTATATCTATGTTTCCAGCTGGTATCGTACTACTAACCTTTGATTAAATGTATATTTATGTAAATCACATTAAAATATAGCAATTTTAGGTGTTGAATGGTTGGTGAAAAGATCTTTTAAAATTCCCTTTTTGGCCCAAAATGACGCGAAATTCCCTCCCATGAGGGACGTGGGTGGCTTCGAACTTGAACCAGCTTACAAAGTTTGAGCAAAATCTACTCAACAGTTTACTATGAGTTGAAAACACTACACACGATAATTGAATTCAGATCAACTTAGTTTTATATAAAAAATAAAGTGTTTTGTTTTGTTTTCATTGAATAACTAACTCTTCACTTGGTGTATTCTTAATTAAAGGAATGGGATTTCCTTTCTTATTTATTTACTATTTTTTACTTATTCACAACCCTGCAAGAAATGGAAACTGTGCCAAACATTAAAGCTAAAGTGAAATATGTATGTACAAAACACATCAGATGCAAACAATCTTAGGCCACCTAATCAGACATTAGCTGGCTTCAGTCATAAGGAATAAATGAGCCCAACACTTGAAATTGATACAGAATCAACACTTGCATTCTAAAATTATTGTGGAGCAATTACTATTCTGTTGATACTGTAATGTGAGATTCATTGCCTATACATGTCACCCAAATATTTAAAATGCAAAATGAACTATGGATTCACATGTTTTATATTTATGCAATACAGGGATAACAGAATACCGTAACAAACTGATTTCTTTCAGTAGAAAATTAATAAGTTCAAATAAATGTGTGGTCCTTATGTGAATCTGAAATAAGCAAATTTATTCCTATTTATCAGACATGCTAAAAAACTTAAGTTTTTTTTTTTAACTCTGACTTCAATGGCATTGAATACTTCAAATATTGTGATTTGTTTATAACTTTGACCTAGCACCAAATTGAAATACTTTAACTACAGTACAGCCAAAGCGGCACAAACATAATCCGCGGCTACGCCACGACCAGATTATTAGTCCGCGGCGGCTGAATCGTGTGTTCATGCGGCGTATCGCCGTGGCACTCGCGTATTGAACTCGCGTACTTTCGCGGAGTAAATCCGCCGCATACGTACGCGGCGGATCGAGTGAAAAGATATCCACCTACATGTACATACATGTATGTGTAGCGTAGAATTAATTACGCGCAACTGTTCATGTTTCGTTCGATTATCATCATTATATTTGTAATCCGAAACACACTTCAGAATTTTAATGCTAACGCGTCCTTTGGCAAATTCTAGCGTCAAATAAACAGTGCTAAAATATCCTTTGTTTCATAAAAAGCGCGCGAAAATTATGCAGACATGTAGAACGTCGTTTGGAAAGTTTGGGTGTATTTTGTGTTGTATAAATACATGAACATCTCGTCAGGCGTAAATCGCGTGTTCAGTGGAGAAAAAAAATGCCCCGATTAGACGTTATTTCATCATCTCTATAAATAGTAACAAATGCCCAAATGTATTTGATACTTAAGGAAATATCGAGAATGTTTGTGTATCGTAAATATTTACCAGCATTTGCTTTAAAACTGGAATATACGGGATTATCGGGTAATTAGTAGCGATGTTAACTGTATAATATGAACAAAATAAAACGTGTTTATATACGCATATTCAAACAATAGTTGTAATAAGCTGATAATTAACAAAACTACAAATACGTCGTCACCGTCTTGATTATTGATGTGGCTTCAAACTGCTAATTTTCTCAGCTAAAATATAATAGCGGAATCAACATGCAATTAATTTATAAATCCACCATATGCTGGAGCCTTGACCGCTTGTATGTGCGAAAACATAATTACGTGACCTTGTTTATGTGTGAAATACATACGCGGGAAACAAACTTAATAATTGGCCAGACACATTAAATATGCTTACATGTATATGCTAATACAATCCGCGCACAATAAATTTATTATGATTTTAATTATTATTATAATTGTTCTTTCAAAATTTGTTAACTACATGTAACTAATAATTAAAAAAAAATAAAAATTCATGATCGCATCGACTCGGCATCATGTCGCAAACCGCGGCATGCCTCAGCGGACAGATGCGAAGTTTCGCGGCGAAATGCGACTTGCCGCCGCATACTGACGCGGCTTCAACGACTGACGCGGCATCGACTCGTTTCGCCTTGCCGCCGCGGATCGCGAAATATGTTTGTTCCGCTTTGGCTGTACTGTATTATGAGCCGTTTATAACTTTGACCTAGCAATGAGTACTTCAACTATAATGATCTGTTGATTACTCAAACCTGGCAATGAAAACTTCAAAATTATTAGTTGTTTATAACTTTGATATAACACTTATTTATTTCAAACAGTGGAAAATCATACAGCCAAGTTCGCTTAAAAGTATGTACCAATCGGTGATGCAATATAAGTTCACATTACTAACGTAAAATCACAAAATGTGCATACCAACTAAACAGAAAATACAACAACCCAATGGCATTTAGACGTAAAACAAAACATATGATATTATTAATCCCCTGGCTCTATATAATGTAATAAACAGTACCTGCATATGTTACATTTTATTTGTCATATGAGATCTCTTTGGAATAATCATGTAAATTAACTGCATTCATAGGCAATAATCACAGGCTGTATGGATTCCAAGTATGCTTACCTGAACACTAATTAAATTATTGTAAGTGTTGTAAAGGCCATATGAAAACAATATATACATTTAGATAGCAGTTTTCATTATCATCAATGTGTTTGAGGTTTATAAATGACAGTACTGAAGATAAACATTCAAATATAAGAAGTTCCTTGGTATTTGTACGTGTTATATTATGGTTATTTGTCATAAATTAGAACAAACTATTTACCTCCCTGCTGGAGCTTCAGATTCGTTCAGCTTCAATCTTGTGTAGTTTTAATTGAATGTAGCTTCAATCATGTTCAGCTTAAATCATGCAGTTTCAATCATGTGTAGTTTCAATTGAATGTAGCGTTAATAATGTGCAGCTTAAATCATGTGTAGTTTCAATCGCATGTAGCTTCAATCATGTGCAGCTTAAATCATGTGCAGTTTCAATCATGTGTATTTTCAATCATGTTTGGCTTCAATCACGTGCAGTTTCAATTACATAGTTCTTCAATCATGCAGCTACAATTATGTGTAGCTCAAAACATATATTGCTAGCAATAGTTTCCAGATGCTCAGGGTTGTTCCTGTATTGTTGTATGATTATGCTGTCCAATTTTCATCTGAAACAATTGATAGCTTCAATCATACAAATGTTTGTATAAAATGAACCATGTGCAGCTTTGACAATATTTTCAAAGTATCTGGATTCAAACATGTCCATATTGAATGATTAGTAAATTCAATCATCAGTAAATTCAATTATCACTGAATTAAATCATGTCAAACTTTGTAAACTTCTTGCATCCAATGTTGTGTGTATTCAATCACTTGCATTTTCAATCACTCATAAGTTCAATCAAGTACAATATTGACTTCAATGGTGCAAGTATGGATAACTCAGAGATCTTCTTTTATAGTAGAACATTTCTGAAATAAACAATATGTATTCATTACATTGAAGGGAATACCTAATTCATTACATTGAAGGGAATACCTATTTGTAAAAGTTGTCCAATATCCACTTCTGTCTGCATTCAAAGTTTAAAAAAACTTCTATATATAACATAATTACGCTCATATTTAATCATTAAATATTACTTGACACAAAGAAAATGTTTTTTTTCTGCTTTTTTTTGTATTTGACTACACTAAGAAAATGTTACAAGACATTATAATTCAAATAAAGTATGCATCACATCACAAATTTCAATGAACAGTGCTTTGAGTCATATATGCCTTGTTGTTCCACTGAATTGTCCATCATTATCTAAGACCATGCTATTCATGATAAATCTGCTTAGTCAAAATTTGTATGAAAAAGCAAAAAAACAATTATTCAGCCTTGCTTCAATATAAAGGCTCTGTATATCTGTTGATTAATTATGCTCCTCTAAGAGAAGAGGAGGTATATTGCTTTTCACATGTCGGTCGGTTGGTCGGTATGTCGGTCCGTCAACCAGGTGGTTTCAGGATGATAACTCAAGAAAGCTTGGGCCTAGGATCATGAAACTTACTAGGTAGATTGATCATGACTCGCAGATGACCCCTATTGATTTTCAGGTCACTAGGTCAAAGGTTAAGGTCACGGTGACCCGAAATAGTAAAATGGTTACCCGATGATAACTCAAGAATGCTTATGCCTAGGATCATGAAACTTCATAGGTACATTGGTCATGACTCGAAGATGACCCCTAGTGATTTTCAGGTCACTAGGTCAAAGGTCAAGGTCATGGTGACTGGAAATAGTAAAATGGTTTCCGGATGATAACTCAAGAACGCTTATGCCTAGGATCATGAAACTTCATAGGTACATTGATCATGACTGGCAGATGACCCCTATTGATTTCAGGGCCCTCACACTACTTTGGGGGAAGGGGTCCGCAGCCCTTCGGAGGGGGAATTTTCGCGGCGTTTTCCTTTTTGGGGGATTTTTTTACTTACTCTCTCATTATTCCATTTGTACATTTTTGCACTATATTCATTGCATTTTTCATAATTTAGTATGTTTGAATATATTAAATTAAAATAGAATGGAGATATAATAATCATGAGACACATCTTTCTATAAAAAAAAAAATAATATTTTTTTTTTTTTTTTTTTAGGGGGAATTTTTCCCCCCAAAAGGGGAAAAAAGTATACTTTTCAGGTGGGGGACTGCCGCCGAAGATTTGATAGATTGAGGGCCCTGGATTTTCAGGTCACTAGGTCAAAGGTCAAGGTCACGGTGACCCGAAATAGTAAAATAGTTTCCGGATGATAACTCAAGAACGCTTATGCCTAGGATCATGAAACTTCATATGTACATTGATCATGACTCGCAGATGACCCCTTTTGATTTTCAGGTCACTAGGTCAAAGGTCAAGGTCATGGTGACCGGAAATAGTAAAATGTTTCCGGATGATAACTCAAGAATGCTTATGGCTAGGATCATGAAACTTCATAGGTACATTGATCATGACTGGCAAATGACCTCTATTGATTTTCAGGTAACTAGGTCAAAGGTCAAGGTCACGGTGTCCCGAAATATTAAAATGGTTTCTGGATGATACTCAATAATGCTTATGCCTTGGATCATGAAACTTGATAGGTAGATTGATCATGACTCGCAGATGACCCCTTTTGATTTTCAGGTCACTAGGTCAAAGGTCAAGGTCATGGTGACCGGAAATAGTAAAATGTTTCCGGATGATAACTCAAGAATGCTTATGGCTAGGATCATGAAACTTCATAGGTACATTGATCATGACTGGCAAATGACCTCTATTGATTTTCAGGTAACTAGGTCAAAGGTCAAGGTCACGGTGTCCCGAAATATTAAAATGGTTTCTGGATGATACTCAATAATGCTTATGCCTTGGATCATGAAACTTGATAGGTAGATTGATCATGAAACGCAGTTGACCCCTATTGATTTTGAGGTCACAAGGTCAAAGGTCAAGGTCACGGTGACCTGAAATATTAAAATGCTTTCCGGATGATAACTCAAAAACGCTTATGCGTACGATCATGAGACTTGATATGTACATTGATCATGACTGGCAGATGACTCCTATTGATTTTAAAGTCACTAGGTCAAAGGTCAAGGTCACAGTGACCCGAAATAGTAAAATGGTTTCCCGATGATAACTCAAGAAAGCATATGGCTAGGATGAAACTTCATAAGTACATTGATCATGACTGGCAGATAACCCCTATCGATTTCAGGTCACTAGGTCAAAGGTCAAGGTCACAGTCACAAAAAACATATTCACACAATGGCTGTCACTACAACTGAGAGCCCATATGGGGGCATGCATGTTTTACAAACAGCCCTTGTTTCCATTGGGAATGGATCCGGTTACCAGACCCTATTTTGAATGAAAAAATCCCAATGTTCATGTAAATATGAGAACATCCCCTTTAAGTACAAACACTCTGGTGCTTTACCATCTTCCCAATATAAAGGGGCACACACAAACCGTATTGATGGTCAGAGTTGAGTGTAAAACTGGTGTATCCCATATGCCTTTTTATTGGAGATAAAATTGTTAAATGCTGAACATTCAGTTAACATTGTTGCAATGTGCACTTGTGTATCCTTTTTCATACCCTATTCTTATCAAACGAGAAAGTAACCTCAATTATCTATAAATGTTAATGTGATATAACTGTTTGCTATTTAGAAAAGTTTCTGGCCTATGTCGAAAATTTTATTCAAATTTCATTGAACACTTATGAAGTTTAGCTTAGGTGAAAAGTTAGCATAAACAGGCTGTTTCAATTGCGCCAAAAATCTGATAGGACAACACAATTAACACACGCCATGCAATAATATTTACCCCTGTATGTAAATTTCGGTTGCAGCTGTTTTCATATAACTCTGTAAATTCAATCATTTAGGAATTGCAGGAATTAAGTAGTTATTTAGTAGTCAATTGTTTGTGTTAACTCATCTGTGAAATGGTTTAGCTCATCCATCTAATTTTTAGCTCATCTATTTTTTTTTTTTAATTATGAGCTATTGTCATCACCTTGGCGTCGGCGTCTGCGTCGGCGTCGGCGTCCGGTTAAGTTTTGCGTTTAGGTCCACTTTTCTCAGAAAGTATCAATGCTATTGCATTCAAACTTGGTACACTTACTTACTATCATGAGGGGACTGGGCAGGCAAAGTTAGATAACTCTGGCGTGCATTTTGACTGAATTATGTGCCCTTTTTATACTTAGAAAATTGAAAATTTTGGTTAAGTTTTGCGTTTAGGTCCACTTTTTTTAGAAAGTATCAATGCTATTGCATTCAAACTTGGTACACTTACTTACTATCATGAGGGGACTGGGCAGGCAAAGTAAGATAACTCTGGCGTGCATTTTGACAGAATTATGTGCCCTTTTTATACTTAGAAAATTGAAAATTTTGGTTAAGTTTTGTGTTAAGGTCCATTTTATTCCTTAAGTATCAAAGCTATTGCTTTCATACTTGCAACACTTACTAACTACCGTAAGGGGACTGTGCAGGCAAAGTTATGTAACTCTGACTGGCATTTGGACGGAATTATGGGCCCTTTATACTTAGAAAATTGAAAGTTTGGTTAAGTTTTGTGTTTTGGTCCACTTTACCCCTAAAGTATCATAGATATTGCTTTCATACTTGGAACACTCGCAAACTATCATAAGGGTACAGTAAAAGGACAAGTTGCATAACTCTGGATGTCATTTTTACCGAATTATGGCCCTTTTTTGACTTAGTAACTTTGAATATATGGTTAAATTTTGTGTTTCGATCCACTTTACTTCTTAAGTATCAAGGCTATTGCTTTCAAACTTCAAATACTTTCATGCTATCATGAGGTTACTGTACCTGGCAAGTTGAATTTTACCTTGACCTTTGAATGACCTTGACTCTCAAGGTCAAATTATTAAATTTCTCTAAAATTGCCATAACTTCTTTATTTATGATTAGATTTGATTGATACTTTGACAAAACTACTCTTACCTGACATACCACAATAGACTCCACCCAAAACCATCGCCCGTGCCCCCACCCAACCCCCCCCCCCCAATTTTTTTTTTTTTTTTTTTTTTTTTAAGATCTCTCACAAATGACCACCACACACGCTCACACTATACCCCCCCACCCCACCCCCTCCCCAATTTTGTTTAAACGGTTTAAAACAAAACAATTTATTTTGATATTTTATGTTTTGAAATACCGTCCCAACCATCGCACCCAAAATCCCCACCCCCACCCCCCCCTCCCCCCACCCGATCCCCCCTATTTTTTTTTTTTTTTTTTTTAGATCATCTCACAAGTTACCACCACACCCTCACACTATACCCCCCCACCTCACCCCCCCCCCAATTTTTTTTTATGAAACGGTTAAAAAAACACAAATATTTATTTTTATTATTTTATGTTTGAAATACCGTCCAACCATCGCACCCAAGAATCCCCCCCCCCACCCCAACCCCCCCCCCCCCCCCCCCCCCCCGATTGTTTTTTCCTTTTTTTCGAATTTTTTGGAAGAAAATGTAATATATGTCCACATCCCCCACACAATGCACCGCTCTTCACTCCACCCCTCCCTCCTTTGTGATTGAAAATGAGAGTCCCATCACCTTTAAAAAGAAAATAGATGAGCGGTCTGCAAGGGATTATAAAATATTGGCGCAAAGGGACACCTGTATATGAGAGAAGAGATAGAATGCAGTCAAGCATAAAAAGCATGAGAAACTCATGGAATAGAGCCTCAAGAATCTGTAAAAGGGCTGAAACTTTCAATTTGTTCAATTACACTTTTAGACTCATTACTGAAAATCATGTTAAAATGTTCAAGTGGGAAAATGTGAGAAACAATTTAAAGCAAGATGGACTTTGAACAGGCACATCAAAGACAGACATGAAATTCAACATTTTCATTGTTGTGTACAAGATTGCGACAGAACATTTCTGAGACGCTGAGTACTATTTAGTCAACCATTTAACCTCAAAACATATCTTTTCCAAAACAGAAGCAAGAAGATTGGCTATGGGAGAGCATGTTCAGCCATATCATGTCATTCCAATGAGGATGACATGTACATAATGGATGTCACCGAAGTTGATTTAGTATTAGATTTGTTAGGAGAGCAGGATGAGGATGAGAAATAAGGGTATAGATTTTCACTCATTTTTTAGGTAATTTTACATTTTGGCGCCCCTGGGTTAAACATGTGGCGTGGGGATACGCGTCGGCCTCTGCCGCGCCATTTCTAGTTACTTTTGCAAAACTGTATCAGGATTTTAAAAAGATATATTTATGTTTATGATGTGGGCCTTCATTTGTTTATATCAAAAAGCTGACAGCAGTCTATTACTTCCAATTTCTTACACATGACACATCATTACATGTAATATTATTGCATAGCTGTTTACAATCCTTGTTTGTTGTCTGTAACGGAGCGTCTCAATTTGTTGAACTACCTCATACTAACTATTGGTTCCCCAATATAGTCAGAAACATAAATATAATTGTATGTTGCTATGCGCACATGTTGCACATGTCATTATTCCAAAATGGCAGAGAAATGAATTCGCAATTCTCTTATAAAATGGCAAATAACGCTTGACTGTGCGGGACATCATATAATAAGTAGGCTATAATGAAATTTGTGTTTCCATCAACAATGGAGAATGTGCATAAGATTGAAACTCAAATGTTAATTAGAAATTGAGACTGTAAATGAATGCCATGGAAAAAGGTGTTTATAAATAACAATTCAGTCTACTCAGTGTATTTAGGTCACCTGAGCACCTTGTGCTCATGGTGAGCTTTTGTGATCGCCTGTGTCCGTTGTGCATTGTGCGGTGTGCGGCGTCAACATTTGCCTGGTTAACACACTAGAGGTCTAATTAATTGTCCGATCTTCATTAAATTTGGCCAGAAGATTTGTCTCCATGATATCTTGGACGAGTTTGAAAATGGTAACATTTGCTTAAAAAACATGGCCGCCAAGGGGCAGGGCATTTTTCCTTGAATGGCTCTAGTAAAACCTTGTTAACACTATAGAGGCCACATTTATTGTCCGATTATCATGAAATTTAGTAAGAAGATTGGTCTCAATAATATATTGGGCTAGTTCAAAAATGGTTCTGGTTGGTTGAAAAACATGGGCAACAGGGGCGGGGCATTTGTCCTTATATGGCTATAGCAAAACCTTGTTTACACTCGAGAAGCCACATTTATTGTCCGATCTTCATGAAACTTGGCCAGAAGATTTGTGTTTATAATATCTTGGATAAGATCAAAAATGGTACAGGCTGTCCGGCTAGCGCAGTGGTGAGCACGCTCGCTTCTCACCTAGGCGACCCGGGTTCGATTCCCATTCCCGGCGCATGTGAGTTTGGTTGGTGGTCATCATACCGGACAGGTGGGATTTACTCCGGGTACTCCGGTTTTCCCCCACTGCACAAGACCACCTCAAAATTAAAAATATTTTAGTAAAAACAATAAATAGCTGGAAATTGCAGCTATCAGTCAAAATTCGCCCCAAATTTCTAAAATCAGATTAGGAAGGAGTGATGGAACACACTCCGGGTCCTCACCTAATGCAGCCTCGGGCGCGGAGGGACCTCATAAACATGGAAATACACACACTCAAAAATGGTTCTGGTTCGTTGAAAAACATGGCCGCGCGGGGGCGGGGTAGTTTTCCTGATATGGATCTAGTTAAACCTGGTTAACACTCGTAAACTCACATTTATGGTCCAATCTTCACTAAACTTGGTCAGAACATTTGTTCTAATGATATTGTGGATGTGTTCGAAAATGCCTCTGGTTTGTTGAAAAACATGGCCGCCAGGGGGTAGTGTATTATATGGTTACAATATAGTAAAACCTTGTTAACACTCTAGAGGCCACATTTATTGTCGGATCTTAATGAAACTTGGTCAGAAGATTTGTCCCAATTATATGTTGGACTAGTTAAACAATTGTTCCAGTTGGATGAAAAACAAGGCCTCCAGGGGGAGGGGCATTTTTCTTTATTTGGCTATAGTAAAACCTTGTTAAGATTCTACTAGAGGCCACATTTATCTTCGGATCTTCATGAAACTTGGTCAGAAGATTCGTCTTAATGATATCTTTAATGAGTTCACAAATTGTTCCGATTGGTTGTAAAGCATGGCTTCCAGGGGACGGTGCATTTTTCCTAATATGGCAATATAGGGCTATAGTAAAACGTTGTTAACACTCTAGAGGCCACATTTATTGTCCGATCTTCATGAAACTTGGTCAGAAGATTTTTCCCAATATCTTGAACAATGTTGGTTAAAAACCATTGCCACCAGAGGGCGGGGCACATTTATTTTCTAATCATAATGAAACTTGGTCAGAATATTTGTTTAATGATATCTTGGATGTGTACGAAAATGGTTCCAGTCTGTTGAAAAATGTGGCTTCCGGGGGCGGGGTATTTATCCTTATTTTGCTATAGTAAAACCTTGTTATAACTAAAAGTTACATTTATTGTTTTCACTCTTCATGAAAGTTGGTCAGAACATTTTTTCTAATGATATCTTTGGCTTCACAGAACTTGGTATCTCAGGTGAGCAACTTTGGGCCTTTCAGGCCTTCTTGTTTTAAACCATTTTGGGAATGGGGCCGGGGCCCTTTGCATTGGGAAAAAATTTCATTTTGACTAAATTAGGGAATTAGTTTTGATGATTTTTTGCTAAAAAATCATTTAAAATTGTGAAATAAAAGTGATTTCAATATTACATTTACTAAGGTTTAACTTATTGAACTGGATTCTAGATACATTATATGTTGAGGATTATTTAACATTTTTTTAAATCTTCAATTGTGAATTTTTAGGTCTCATTTGGGAAAAATATATACTTTTTTCCATCGGGAATGGGTCCTTCTAACAGACCCAAATTTGATCTGAAGAAACACTTCTTCTTGTAAACAATAACATATTTAAGATTATCGTTTTCAAATGAAATCAGCCAAACATGGTTTGATTTGTAATAAAGTGGATTTATGTATTTACAGATTCATATGCATATTCTTCTTTATTATGCCCCCTTTGAATTGTTTTGCTGGATGTTGGTCTGTCTGTCTGTAGACCAGTTCGTTTCCGATTAATAACTCGTCATCGAATCGACCGATTGGCTTGATACTTCACATGTGCATTGGCCTGGGACAGTGGATGACCCCTTTTGAAATTGAGGTCACTTGGTTAAAGGTCAAGGTCACTGTCACAATAAGTGTGAAAATCGTTTCCAATCAATAACTCATCAGCAAATTTACCGATTGGCTTGATACTTCACATGTGCATTGGCCTTGAACAGTAGATGACCCCTATTGAAATTGGGGTAACTACATGTAGGTCAAAAGTCAATGTCACTGTCACATAAGTGTGAACATAATTTTCGATCAATAACTTGTCAACCCTTTTGCCGATTTGCTTCATACTTCCCATGTGCATTGGACTTGGAGAGTAGATGACCCCAATTGAAATTGGGATCACTAGGTCAAATTTCATGTCAGTGTCACAATGAGTGGGAAAATTGTTTCTGATCAATAACTCATCAACGAATCAACCGATTGGCTTGATACTTCCCATGTGCATTTGCATTGGACAGTAGATGACCCCTATTGAAATCGGGGTCACTAGATTAAAGGTCAAGGTCACTGCCACAATAAGTGTGAAAATTGTTCCTGATCAATAACTTGTCAACGAATTGAACGGTTGGCTTGATACTACACATATGCATTGGCCTTGAAAGGTACATGTAGATGACACCTATTGAAATTGGGGTCACTAGTTCAAACCCATGTATGGGGGCATATGTCTGTAAGTGTAACAGAAGATATTGAAATGTAAACGTATAAAACATATTAATTAAAGCCACACACCTTGAAATGAAAGTAAATTTAAGTATAAATAAGAGATATATTTTATCTATGCCAATTAGAATATATCAGGTGGTTACAAGGTAGAAATCCGTCTTTTTTGGCTCTTTAAAACTTCAAAATAATCAAGTTTTTTGTAATGGACGTAAACGTCTAGAAATCCTCCCTTCGGTTTTAAAAGCGGTTTCGTTTGAAAAATAATAAATTACTTGCTAACTAGGCTATAGATTTAATTTTATGTATGCCAATTAGAATATATCTGGTGGTTACAAGGTAGAAATCCATATTTTTTGCGCTTGAAAACTGAAAAATAATCGTGTTTGTCGAAATGGATGTATAGTAATAGAAATCCTTCTTTCGGTTTTAAAAGGTAAAAAAATAATAAATTACTTGCTAACAAGGCTTTAGATTTAATTTAATTTACATGTATGCCAATTAGAATATACAATCAAGTTACCATTACCGGATCAGTAGCGTAATAAAGTTTTTCTGGTGAAAAGCAATAAATGTTTTGAGACTTCTTTTACACCAGTTTGATTAAATATTACTATTTGCTTACTGATTCAGCACATAGTCTTATTTTTAAACGCAGGCAAAATGTATTTGTGATACCTTTTTATGCCGCAGTATTCATGCATTAACGGATCAGTTGTAGCCATAACGAATCACATGATCGAAACCACTCAGGGAGCATCTAGCACGCTATTTAAACTGTCGATACACGAACTGTGTTGTTTACAATGACCTGAAGTTACATATCCAGTTATAAATTATATTCATTTTTATGCCCCCTGATTGATAGATCGAGGGTATATTGTTTTTGGCCTGTCTGTCTGTCATTGTGTCATTGTATGTGTATGTCACAAAACTTTAACCTTGGTTAAACTTTTGTAACTTTTGCAATATTGAAGATAGCAACTTCATATTTGGCATGCATATGTATCTCATGGAGCTTTACATTTTGAGAGGTGAAAAGTCAAGGTCATTATTTAAGGTCAAAGGTCAAATTTCATTGTATTTTTCATTCCTAAAACTTAAACCTTCGTTAAAGTTTCGTCATAACTTGATATTTGGCATGTATGTGTATCTCATGGAGCTGCACATTTTGAGTGGCTAAAGGTCAAGGTCATCTTTCAAGGTCAAAGGTCAAATTTATGGCTTCAAAGCGGCGAGAGAGGGGGCATTGTGTTTCTGACAAACACATCTCTTGTTTGTTATTAATTGTTTCCTATATGTGATCTTGTATCTACGCTTTACGCATGGTGCTCTTGTGTGCATTATCTGTTGAAAATCCTAAATAGATCTAAAAGATAAATTGTTTGAATCATATCTAATCATCGATAATGAACATGGAACATAAATAAAACACTACTAAAAGACTACTAAATGGCCTTTAAATTAATGCGTTAACTTCTTACTTTCCAACAGAATTATAGCATGTGGCCGCGAAAAATGTTCAACCTCGATTTGGAAACGAGATAGAAGTAAACACAGTCATATATACATGTCAGCAAAACATACCAAAATGTTTGACAAAGAGTAGCTCCGATTACGACTCAATCAATGCGATTTAAAGAACAGGCCTTGAAGATACTGTGTGCAAAATATCATCTAAAAATATCAACTATGTATCGCGATACGCAGTCTTGACCATCAAAGTGGTCCGCTATGGGTAATGTACCGGTAATGGTAACTTGACTGTATCTGGTGGTTACAAGGTCAAAATCCGTTTTTTTTGCGCTTTAAAACTTAAAAATAATTGCGCTTGTCGAAATGGACATATACGTATAAAAATCCTACTTTCGGTTGTAAAATTTAAAAAAAAATACTTTCTAACTAGGCTATAGATTTAATGACGATTTTTCAAACTTTCAAATTGCATCTATATGTATTGATCAACATGTATTTCGTTTGAAGATGTGTGGCTTTAAACTCAGTTAAATACATTGACAAAACTATACTTCAGTGCTTCATACAAAATACAATAATTTCATTTTCATGGACTTTAAAGTTTGCATTTTATGTGACTGTCAAGTTAATAAATGAGGTAGCTATTTATCCCTTGCTAAAATTAACATGTGCATTTTGCATCCATTTGTTCTGGCTGAAAGGATTAAATGAATGTAAAAGATATTGAAATTGTTTAAATGATATCTTTGTGATTAACAGGGTGTACTCAAGCCACAGCATGTACGTTGTTCAATCCTTCAATTGCGTACTGGGATAGAAGTGCAAGAAATACTATGGAGAACCTTTTTTTTTTTTTTTATTCAATATCATACATACAATGTAAACATGTATATGATCATACAATATAGTGATATACAAAGCAATAAAGTTCAGACATGTTTTACAAGATATGCTAATATATATTTATTTTTTTTTTAGAGAGAAAAGAAAAGCACAACAGAGTAATAGTTATGAAAAATGATGAGTTGTATAAAGTCGGAAGAAAGCATACTGGACTTGTGTTTTTTGTTTTATATTCACAATGATCTTGTCAGATTAAAAAATAAAAATTAAAAAAAATAAATAAACAAAACTATTTTAGAGAGATAAACTAACATTAGGGTAAAATGTATATAAGTGGACAAAACATTATGAGAATTTAATCCGATTCCATTTTTGTTCAAAGATTTGTAATGTGTCATTACTGAGGGCTATTTCTTTCTCAATCTGGATTTTTAGTTTAAGACTATGGACAAAGCATTAAAATTTGGTACTTGTTTTTTGTACTTCATGTTTAAGATAAAATATTTCATCAATATAACCATAAAATTCACAATATTATTACAGTCTATTGATTTCAATGAGTTAATTCCGAAACTTACATTTAAGAAAGATAGTTTAACGTTAAGTTGTTGTTGTTCAAGAAAAGATATTAATTGATTCCAAATAGGCTGGATGTGTTTGCACTCCCAAAAAAGATGTTCTATAGTTTCAATGTTTTCAAAGCAGAAGTCACACAGATTTGAGTTAGATAATTTGCATTTAAAGAGATATTTATTTGTAGCTATAATTCTATGGATGTATTTATATTGAAAATTTCTCAGTGTGCTTTCAATAGTTGCTTTATATGGCATGGTAAATATGTGTTTCCAATTAAGTTCATTTTCTTCAAAAAGGACTTGCCATTTATTTTGGATTTTGGAGTTTTCTGTAGGGTTTTTAATTTGTAGTGTGTAAAATATTTTATTTGTTTTGTTTTTTCTTCCAAGTATGTTTTCTACAAATGTTGTTTGAGTACATGGTGTATTATTTGTATTGATTTCAGATTTAATATGTATGGGTATACTTTTGATTAGTGTGTAGTACTTCAGAAAATTATTTGAAGGTATTCCGTATATGTAGCATATATTATCAAAAGAGTAGAAATCCTTAATTCTGTAGTCATATAATTGGTCGACATATTTAATGCTTCGTTCAAACCAGTCTTTATAGAAAAGCGTCTTATTGTTTGAAGTTATGTCTTTATTGTTCCATAGAATTGTTTTACTGCTAGTTTGGGTTTCTAAGTTATGAGTGACATCACTCCACGCTGATAGAACATCAGATAGAAATATGTTTTCGTTTGCAATGTCATGTAAGATAGTATTGCTGATGTTACATTCAAAGATTAAGGAGTCACCATATTTTTTTAGGATTTTCTGGTAGAATGCAACTTGGTTTGAACATTTTTTGTATAATATCTTTGAAGAAGTTGAAAACGGTTCTGGTCACTTGAAAAACATGGATGACAGGGGGGGGGGGGGGGGGGGGCGGGGCAGTTTTCCTTATATGCCTTTAATGAAACTTTATTAAGACTCTAGAAGTTACATTTTAAGTCCAATCTATATGAAATTTTGTCAGAACATTTGTTCTTATGATATCCCGGCAGAGTTTTAAAATGGTTGCAGTTTGGTGCAAAACATGGCCACCCTTTAGCATGGCAGTAGTAACCTTTTGAACGTTCTGGAAGTCATTTTTGGTCCAATCTTCATGAAACATGGTCAGAACAATTATTGTTTGAATGATTTCTCAGCCAAGTTTAAAAAAATAACCTTATGTGCCCAAAAACATTGCTGCCAGGGGGCGTGAATGTTTTTCTTATGTGGCTATACTGAATTTAAATTTGAAAAATTGTCGTCACTTAAGAAAATTTGCCGCATATTGCGACGATGGCATTTGGCAAGGAAACCCCTAATTGAAACTTTGTAAATACTAATTTTTGCATATTTTTTGCCCAATTTTCATGTCATTCACTAAAAATATTCAGTATTTGCCTATTTATTTTAGCTCTATTGCATCAAAGGCTTAAGGCTTATTGAAACTCTCTTGAGTTGGTTTATTGGGTAGAACCAGTACTTGTACTTGGTGGCTTTGGGGGAGATCCGTGACCCTCTGGTTGCTAGGTAGACACCATACGAACTACGCCATGGTGACCTATATTTGTTCTTATGATATCTCAACTTAGTTGGAAAACGTTCAGGTCTCTTTAAAATATGGCTGGCTACCAGTCAATGTGTTAGTTTAGCTCATAATTTGGCCAATTGCAACCATTTAACTTTAAAAATATTTCCTATGGAAGTGTAAGATTGAAGTTGATTTTGATAATGATGTGATACTGCCTAGTGATGGATGAAAAAAAATTAACAACAACCCAAATTTCTATTGATATTGAACTACTAAAATGAAGTATTTTCATTACTTAAGATTATTATAATTATTTTTCCAAAATATCCCTTTGTGCGTATATATATCACATAATTATATATTGTTGCAGTAATTATATATTATGATAACTATTGTATGGTTTTACAGTAACATTTAACAATTTTATTTGTCTTTTCTAACAATCATGTGTAATATTACTAAATGTGTGCCCTTTGTTGATTTTTAGCTCTGCTGTGTTTGTAGAAAACACGAGGTTTTGTCATGGCCTGCTCGTCGTGTCCGTCGTCGTGTAGTGTCGTCCACATCGTGCTTAAACCTTAACATTTTGTCAAAATCAAAGTGCTTCAATCTACAACTTTGAAACTTTGTATGTAGCTGCAGCTTGATTAGTTCTACACGCCACACCCATTTTTGGGTCACTAGTTCAAAGGTCAAGGTCACTGTGACCTCTAACAAAATAATTCTAACAAGCTTTCATTTATTCAAAACTGCACCCGCAGCCAAATGTGGCACCCGTTATGCGGTGCTCTTGTTCATGCCCCTAAAAGGTACATATAGCAGTCTCACTGTCTGTCCATCTGTCTGTCCACCCTTCTCTTTTCCGGATTTTTTTTTACGAAACACATTAAGATATTGAGTTGATTTTTGGTATGTGACTCCGACTCAGCGCTATAGATAATTTTTGGGGTATATTGGGTTTTTCACCCCCTGTTTTGACAACAATAGGGTTTTATCAAAAAAAATTACCCCTTACTTTTGAGCTTAATTGGGTTTTTCACCCCCGGTTTTTAACCTCAATTGGGTAATTTAGGGAATGACATATATAATATAATACAAATCTACTAAGGTTACTATATTATTTATACAAATGGAATTCAAAAAGGTCCCTGTACGTAACAACAAACAATTACTGAATTTCTGATCAAAGTTCATTCATTTTTGCGTTGGATAAGGCCGAGTTCGTGAAAATCGCTGCACAATTGATGCAGTTATGGCTGTTCAAAACGATGCATCCCGTTTTCGGGTCATTTTGAGTTGAATATCTTGAAAATGAAAGTAGAAATTGGACGGTTCTACGAATAATTACGATAATACCCCAAAGATTGATAACGGCTGGAAAGACTGCCTTCTTTTCTTCATAGGACGGCATATAAACTATCTGGTACATTTTTGTATGGAAAATAAACAGTATAAAAAATACGCCCGGTGTTCTTAAGAATTGCCTTTTTGATGCACGTTTTTTTACGAGAATTACGTTATTAAATTTGTATTTGCGTTTTTGTACACTTTATTTTGAATTTTATTACGTTTTTGTTTATTTTAATTGCGTAATAACGCAAATACGCTTGTTATCTATAGCCCTGCCACCTACATGACCTACAGATGAAGTGTAAAATGCGTTCTTGTCTTTTGATGTTTGACGAAGATACAGGCCTTTGACTGATCTAAATTTGTGCCAAGGAAAGCTTTGAAGGGAAATTTGTTTTATTTATCATTTGGCAGGTTCAAGGTCATTTTTGACAAGGAAAGTAATATTTTTTAAATGGATATAATCCAAGGTAGGAGCTTCTATAAATAGAAAGTAAAAGGCACGGAGATTTGAGACAAAAGTGCATATAAAATTTTCTCTATATTAACCGTTTTGCAGATGTTTTTTATGCAACGCTTTAAGATATCGAGCTGAGTTTTGGTATGTGAGTCTACCTACATGACATTCAGATGAAGTGTAAAATTCGTTCCCATGCGTTGATATTTGGCAAATTTATAGGCCTGGGACTTGGAAATTATTTCCATAGATAATAACCATTTTCTGGAGTATATTTTTACGCAACTTTCAGATATTGAGCTGATTTTTGGTATTTGAATCTAACTACATGATTTACAGATGAAGTGTGCATTTAGTGGTGATTCATTGATTTTTGGCTAAGTTATGGGCCTTGTTTTCTCTTAAATAGCTGCTTTGGGACTTCAAAGCGCAGTAAGGGGCATTGTGTTTCAAAAAACACAGCTCTTGTTTTTTGTTATTTTACATATTGTGAATATATAAGTAAACATTGGTCTCTTTTTTTGTATAGGCTCGTGAATTGCGGAATGAAATCTGTCACCCGCCTTCATTGGAAATCTCAGACCAGAAGCTCCAGGAATATTTTACGACGCTGATCAAACTGCTGAGTGATTCAAAGTGCCTTGCGCAAGATAAGGAGGCCAACACTGCGGTTTTAAAATTAGATGAGGTATTATGTTAGCGGAGCATTAGTTTTATTTTGTGGTAGTAAAACCTTTTATTATACGCCCATTACCATTCGTAATGGGGACTATATAGGAGTCACTTTGTCGGTCTGTCTGTCTGTCCCGAAATGTCATGCAGTCTTCACCAAACTTGGTCAGAAGTTGTATCTAGATAATGTCTAGGTCACATTTGAATATGGGTCATGCCGGGTCAAAAACTAGGTCACGGGGTCACTTAGTGCGTTTTTAATTGAAAGTTTGTCTGGACCATAAATGTGTCATTTATAGTTAGATTTTAAAATGATTTGGTACATTTTTTCACCATCATGGGACATTGTGTCGTGTGTAAAAAGTATGTCGATATCTCAAAAATCAAGGTCACACTTGCAGGACAATGGTCAAATGCTTGTCCGGACCATAACTTGTCATTTAATGTGAGATTTTAAAATCATTTGGCAAATTTGTTCAACATCATTAGACGGTGTTTCTCGCAAACGATTTACGTTGATATCTCCAAGGTCAAGGTCAAACTTCGAGTTTAAAGAACAAAAATGGCCATACATGAGCTTGTCCGGGCCATAACTATGCCATTCATTGTGAGATTTTAAAATCATTTGGTGCATTTGTTCACCATCATTGCACAGTGTGTTGCGTGAAAGAATTAGGTTGATATGTCCAAGATCACACTTTGAGTTCAAAGGTAAAAAATGGCCATAATATTAGATAAGCTTGTCCGGGCCATAATGATGTCGTTAATTGTGAGATTTAAAAATCATTTGGCACATTTGTTCGCCATCATTAGAAGGTGTGTCGCGCGAAAGAATTACGTTGATATCTCCAAGGTAAAAATCACACTTTTAGTTCAAAGGTAAAAAATGGCCATAAATGAGCTTGTCCAAGCCATAACTATGTCGTTCATCGTGAGATTTAAAAAAATCATTTGGCACATTTGTTCACCATGATTGAACAGTGTGTTGCGCGAAAGAATTACGTTGATATCTCCAAAGTCAAGGTCACACTTTTAGTTCAAAGGTCAAAAATGGCATAAATGATCTTGTCTGGGCCATAACAATGTCATTCATTGTGAGATTTTAAAATGACTCTGTACATTAATTTTGTTCACAGGCATTGGAGGGCGTGTCATGTGAAAGAATTCAATAGTTCAACGGTCAAAATGGCTATAAATGATAAACTAATTCTTAAAAATTGCCATAAATTAGATTCTCTTGTTTTGTGAAGACAGCATGCAAAATAGTCTGTGTCAATGCGGCACGTGGGGGTATACGTCATGTCTGTGACAAAGCTCTAGTTTATCTTTTCATTGGGTTCTACCCACTTAACTCTAATTTGCTCTTTTTTCTTTACACATCGCACCAGCATTATTTATTTTTCCAGTCACGTTAAAGAAACAAAATACCACATGTTTGAGTCATACTTAGGGGTCAACTGTCAAACATTGACATGATTCAGATAGTTAATTGAGCTCTCTGGACAATATGCTTGACATGCTGCTGATAAGAATCTAGTTGAAAATACATTTATTATAAACATTTATTTTTAGGTCATCAAAATTAATTCATTGATTTTTGTAACCATTCTTTTTTAAAACCTATAAAAACTGGTTGTTAAAACCAGTTTGGATAAAAAAGTTTACTTAGAATTTATTGAAGTGACATTTTGTGAATCTAATGTTAAGTTGCCAAAAAATTATGTTATACCATCTCCATACACTAGGCTTACTTGTACACATTTTGCAATGTTTGCAATGGTATTTTGTCAAAATGTGTGGTTTTCTACAATAAAAATACACTTGGAGACTTTTCTAATGCAACACTTTTCAAATTTGAATATCTCAGTTATGAGTTAAGATTATGACTCTAAATCAATCAAAGTACTTCAAAATCACTTCGGCATATTACGCAGGCCTGCAGTGATACGTATGATATATTTGTACGCGTGCAGATGTTTACTTGTGTCAAACTTTTTCTTTATTTAACATGTATTAATCAAAGTACTGAAAGTACTGGTTTCACGATGCTTCTGAAGAGGATGGATATATAGAGGATATTTGTTGGATTCGGTGGAATATCCATTTTCCCAGAAAAACAGCAAAAAATATCGATATTTGCACTGTTATTTTTCACTGTTTAAAACAGTGAAATACCAGTTTATTTCACTGATTTTTCTTTATAAATCATCGGAAAGCATAAAATAAATAAGCATCCATTTAAGTTAATCTACATCACCGCAATTGTGTAATTTTTATTGCTTGTCATTTATCCGCAGGTCAATAGTTGATGGTTGTGGTGCAATCGTTTTCATTCTTGGACACTGCACTCCCTTGAATGAGATTTATTTACCTAAATATCTCATATTTGAACTTACAATTCTTTTCGGAGTAATGGTCCAGACGACTTGATAAAACGGTCAGCAACGATATGTTAACCCATTATTTTTCGAGGAACATAATTGAGAATTCCTGTGCTAGCCCCCAATCACAGTATGTTGGGGTATAATTATATTCAAATTTTGTTTTTCTTCTCAAAAGATTGTCGTAGATTATAAGTTGAGGAATATATCATCCAAGACTACAACTTTAAGAAAGCCATTTTTATGTCCCCCACTATAGTAGTGGGGACATTGTTTTTGCCCTGTCTGTTGGTCTGTTGGTTTGTTTGCGCCAACTTTAACATTTTGCAATAACTTTTGTTATATTGAAGATAACAACTTCATATTTGGCATGCATGTGTATCTCATGAAGCTGCACATTTTGAGTGGTAAAAGTTCAAGGTCAAGGTCATCCTTCAAGGTCACGGGTCAAATATATGTGGCCAATTTTATTAATTCTTTTGCAATATTGAAGATAGCAACTTGATATTTGGCATGCATGTGTATCTCATGGAGCTGCACATTTTGAGTGGTGAAAGGTCAAGGTCATCCTTCAAGGTCAGAGGTCAAATATATGCGGCAAAAATTGCTTATTTTATAAATACTTTTGCAATATTGAAGATAGCAACTTTATATTTGGCATGAATGTGCATCTCATGGAGCTGCACATTTTGAGTGGTGAAAGGTCAAGGTCATCCTTCAAGGTCAGAGGTCAAATATATGTTGCCCAAATCACTTATTTTATGAATACTTTTGCAATATTGAAGATAGCAACTTGATATTTGGCATGCATGTGTATCTCCATAGAGCTGCACATTTTGAGTGTTGAAAGGTCAAGGTCATCCTTCACAAGGTCAAGGTCATCCTTCAAGGTCAAACGTCATATAGGGGGACATTGTGTTTCACAAACACATCTTGTTTTCATTTATTTTTAATGATTAACACAATTTTGTAACAATCTATACTATACATAGATAGCTTTAACAGCACAATGTGGCTCACCTGAAACTGATTGTTTCCTAGTGGTGTTTACTAATTTTTTATGAAGATCTAGAAAAAAAAGGCATTGTGAGTATGAACAAACTATTTGCGTCTATCCGATCTAGTTGAGCCTTGTTACCAAGTTCCTACTTTTATTTATTTGATTATTCTGATCAACTGCCATGAAGATCAGGTAAAAAATGAAAGTGTTAACATAGATTTTAATGATTTTAGTTATTGATCAAATGCTTGGAAGCACATCACCCACTTTGGAACGTGACCTGTTAATCACTGAGACTAGACCTTGTGACCTAAATGTTGAATATGCTACTTTCAAGCTTGACTTTGAAATCATTTAAAATAATGTTCTAACCAATTTACAAGTGGATCAAAGAGAGAATGTGACCACTAAAGTATTAACAGACCTTTTCTTATATTTGACCTAGTGCCCTTATTTTTGATAGAATATGAAACCCAAAATGACATAGAGGTGACTAGTTTCATAAGAATCTGGCAAAGAGGTGACACCCAAATTTAAACATTGTAAAATGATATCTTAGGTGTCACAATAAACTTTGGATAAAATACAACAGACAAAGAGTGATAACAAAAGCTCACCTTGTTACATCATAACAAGTGAACAAAATAACCAAATCTATGACATCATATATAATTGCTCAGTTACTTCCAATAACAATAAAATGTTACTTTTGAAACAAATACAATACCTTCCCTTTCTTACTACAGGCTGTTCTAAAACAAGACAGCCCTGTATCGCTCACCCAAAACTCCTTCTATAGTGTCAAAAACTTGTGTATGATTTGACTTAGTTGTAACCTAGCTTTAGCCTGCACATGACCAACTTGCAAATTCAGCTTTTGATTTGATAAAGATGGACATTGTAAGCAATTTTCATGAAAAGCAGGAAGATAATGTGACCTGTAGAATGGTAAAGGAAGTTTTCTATATTTTGACCTAATGACCTAGTTTTTGACAAACTACCAACTTTCAAACTGAAACTTTATTTCATCGAGATAACATTCTGTCCAATTTTCATGAAGATCTGGAAGAAAATGAAATGTGACCTCTGGAGTGTTCACTAACCTTTTCTGTGATTTGGTTTGTTGACCTAGTTTGGGCCACATATGACCTACTTTCAAACCTAGAATTGACCGAGATAAACATTTACCAACATAAGACAAACAAGGGCTGTTTGTAAAACATGCATGCCCCCCATATGGACTGTCAGTTGTAGTGGTAGCCATTGTGTGAATACATTTTTTGTCACTGTGACCTTGACCTTTGACCTTGTGACCTGAAAATCAAAAGGGATCATCTGCCAGTCATGATCAATTTACCTATTAAGTTTCATAATCCTAGGCCTTACTATTCTAAAGTTATCATCAGGAAACCTTTTTACTGTTATGAGTCACTGTGACCTTGACCTTTGACCAAGTGACCTGAAAATCAATAAGGGTTATATACCAGTCATGATCAATGTACCTATGAAGATTAATGGTCCTAGGCGTAAGCATTTCTGAGTTATCATCCGGATACTATTTTACTGTTTTGAGTCACTTTGACCTTGACCTTTGACCTAGTGACCTAAACATCAATAGGGGTAATCTGCACGTCATGATCAATGTACCTATGAAGTTTCATGATCCTAGACATAAGCATTCTTGAGTTATCATCCGGAAATCATTAAACTGTTTTGACTCACTGTGACCTTAACCTTTGACCTAATGACATGAACATCAATAGTGGCCATATGCCAGTCATGATCAATGTACCTATGTAGTTTCATGATCCTAGGCTTAAGCATTCTAGTCACTGTGACCTTAACCTTTTATCTAGTGACCTGAAAATCAATAGGGTTCATCTGCCAGTCATGATCAATGTACCTATGAAGTTTCATGATCCTAGGCCTAAGCGTTCTTGAGTTATTATCCAGAAATCATCTGGTGGACGGATCGACTGACGGACTGACCGACATGTGCTTAACAATACACCCCGAACAAGCCACATAAGAAATGCAGCATAACACATTCTAAAAGTAAAATACATCTGTGCAATGATATCTTTTCTTCAAATGGTAAGATGAACAAACAAGAGGGCCTGAAAAGCCCAAAGTCGTTCACCTGAGATAACAAGATATTATTGGGACAAATATTGTGACCAAAATTCATGAAGATCGGAAAATAAATGTGAACTCTCGAGTGTTAACAATGTTTTACTATAGCAATATAAGGACAAATGCCCCACCCCCTGGCAGCCATGTTTTTTAACCAATTGTAATTGATCCAAGATATCATTGAGACTTATATTCTGGCCAAATTTTATGAAGATTGGAATATAAACGTGGCATCCACAAAGTTAACAAGGCAAATGTTGACGGCTCACGACGGCCATAAAGCGATCACAAAAGCTCACCATGAGCACGTTGTGTGATTACACACAATACGTTCAATTTTTTCTCACAGGCTTTGCCATTGACCTTTATAGTATGGATGGCTTTGTTATTATTTATTGCTATCATGTACCTGCAATATTGTGTGTATGTTTGCAATACACAAAGCATATGACATAAATAGACTAATTGAGCTTATAATAATCTGATTACTATAGCCAGGTCAATTACATGTAAGGACTTAAAAAACATTTTTTTTGTCCTGATTTCATGAAGACTTGAGATATTTATGCACATAGCGTTTCAAGATATGGGATTATCCACAAATAAAAAGTATTTTTGATCTGTGTTATGCAGGCTCTTTTTCCATGACTTTAATAGTGAAATTGCCATGTAAAAAGGATGTCATTTTTTTCATTCAACCATTGTGTATAAAGAACGGTTCTGCATTTTATTTGCCATTTTGATAGGAGATGACCAGGGTGACAGAGAAAAGGGATATGCATTTGAGATCTGGTCAGGACCTTATATAAAAGTGGTTATATTTTAAAATGTTTAATTACCACATGACCACGGACTCTAGATCTTCGTGACATGACTAAGGTTCTAAATTAATCTAGTATGAACATTTGAACTATATCTTTTTAAAACAATTAAAAAATAATATTTGATGTACAAATTTAATCTACCGATGTGTACAGATACTACTTAACATATATTTGACTGTATTGAATGTAGGAACTAGCTAACATATCCATTAGAAATAGAGATCAGGATATGAAATATT
Source organism: Dreissena polymorpha (assembly GCF_020536995.1). Classification (NCBI taxonomy): domain Eukaryota; kingdom Metazoa; phylum Mollusca; class Bivalvia; order Myida; family Dreissenidae; genus Dreissena; species Dreissena polymorpha. The sequence continues at coordinate 20,942,203 of NC_068363.1, forward strand.
CATTGCCTGAAGCAAAAACCCTGGAGCTATGTTTATATATCTTTAAGCACACTTATTAAAGAAGTAAAACCATACATTGATACAACAGAGGTAAAATCATCCCCTCTTAACAAACAAATGATACATAATTATGTATCATATCTTTTTACTAGACTTGCGACACCTTAAGGGTTTTGCGTGATGGAATGAGTTGAGAGATGAAATCAAATTAAAAATCGATTATTTCTAAAAAAAAATTGGTACGAAAAAATATGTGGGTACGAAAAAAAAATAATTTGGGTACGAAAACAAATTTGAGTACGAAAAAAAAGGGTACGAACAAAATAAGGGTACAAAAAACTGTTTGGGTACGAAAAAAATGGGTACGAATTAAAAAATTAGGTACGAAAAAATTCGGGTACAAAATTTTTTTGACTAGGAACAAATGGGTACGAACATAATTTGGGTACGAACAAATTTGTATACGAAAAAAATGGGTACGAAAAAAATGTGGGCAGGGAAAAAACGATTTGGTTACTAAGACAAATTAGAGTATGAAAAATATAGGGAACGAAAAAAATTAGGTTACAAAAAAACTATTTGGGTACGAACAAAATGGGTACGAATAAAAGTTTGGGTACAAAACAAATTTGGGTACAAAAAAAATGGGTACGATACAAAATTTGGGTACGAAAAAATTTGGATACAAAAAATATTTTGGTACGAAAAAGATGGGTGCGAAAAAAAAATTGGGTACGAACAAATTTGGGTACGAATAACATTTGAGTAGGAAAAAAATGGGTACGAAAAAAATGTGGGTTCGACAAAAATTGGTAACGGAAAACATTTGGTACAAAAAAAATGTGTACGAAACAATTTGGGTACGAAAAAATTGGGTAAGAAAAAACATTTGAGTACGAAAAAAATGGGTACGAAAAAAAATGTGGGTACTAAAATATTGGGTACGAAAAAAAATTTGGGTATGAGAAGAATGTAAGGAAAAACATTTGGGTACGAAAAAAAAATTGGGTACGAAAAAATGTGGATACGAAAAACATTTGGGTACGAAAAAAATGGTTACGAAAAAAAAATTGGTACGAACAAATTTGGGTACAAAAAACAGTTGGGTACAAACAAAATGGGTACGAAAAAAAAATGGATACGAAACAAAATTGGGGACAAAAAATATGGGTACGAAAAAAATATGGGTGCGAAATATTTGGGTACAAATTGTTTTATATTTTAAATCAATTTTGAATTGTCTAGCGGGTGAAAAGTCTCGTGGGGGTGAATTGTCTTGGGGTTGCTATTAACGCTACATGTACTTCCAACAAAGCCAATTGTTTATAGTGATTCGCAATAAATAACACCACTTTTTCGTCATTAAATCAAAAACTGGATTTTTCCCAGATATGACGAAAACGCCATCGTGAAGATCGCGTTTTGGTCCATAAACACGTTAAATTTCAGCACAAGTGTCCGGCAAGTTTTCAACACTCTCAAATAGCTGCTATATGCTGGAGCTTATCGAATTTTAGTCGCCATTATCATTCGTTCAATTGAACGTCATCAAATGATAATATCAATATAGCACTCATACCATAAAAACCAGGAGTCAATGAACCCTGGACTGAAATTTTGAGGAGTCAAATTGAAAAATTCTGGGGTCAATTTTGAAGCGCGTTAATTGTGTTTTTGTCTGTATTATTCAATTTTTTAGATAAAAACATGCTCCAAGAGTTACGCAATATCTAAAAAGTTATACTGCGTTATTAAATAAAAATACCATGATACATAACATAACATATTTTAATGAATTGGTACACAAAGATAAGGACAAAATATCAATAATTTGTGCGAACAATATCGACTTCAAGTTTTTCAAAAACAAGACATGTTCATTTTACAACTTTTATTATTTCTATCACTATACTATTTTTATTTGTAAAAAAAAACAATAAATGCTCATTAAAATCTACTTCATCATAACACATTTAAGTAAGTTAAGATATGTACCTGTAGCACCTTTTCATCACATATTTTTCCTTGTTACATTGCCATCATCCCTATGATAGCTTTTGTACAAAAACACAATCTAAATGCATGGAACATCTAGTATATATATTACTGTTTATCCGAATATATACACTTAAGAATGCCTTACCAGTAGTAGTTTAACTTTAATAATCCAAATTTTCCTTGTTGTCATCTGGTTTTACAAACCTTATGTAATATTTGTTAAATCCAGTTAATGCTATCTCCATTATTGAATCATAATTACTTGTAATTTGAATTGTTGTTGTTGTTTGAATCGCCATTTTTTAATTGAAAGCCGGTTTAATGTTAATTTACAATACATCCGCCATTTACAAAAAAAAAAGTTAAATGTCAAGACGTAGCAATTTAATTCTACTCGGATAATTTATATTTAATCTAGGAAATGTGTTTTCTTTATGTTTATGTGTAGTATTATGACTTGTGAGTATAAAAAAACAACGCCCGGGGTAGACCTATTCCGTTGATTATAGACCGGGTTTCAAATACTGAAACATTAATTTTGATTTATTGCCATGGAACTCGAGATGTTAACTGACTGACACACGGGTTAAATTTTTGATGCGTCAAAATGGCAGAAAAAAGGGTTGCGTCAAAAATGAATCATTTTTAATTTGCTCGCGTCAAAACGCAGGATTCTGCGTCTGTTGAAATCCCTGGTCCAATATTTGTTTTGAAGTTAGATATTCATACCGACGTTGATGAAGATTAGACTAATAATGTGACTTCTGTGGTATAAACATGCTTTTTTTTATTTAATATATTAACCAATTTTTTAGCTCAAATGAACCAGTGTCAAACTTGGCTGAGATTGATACAAATGTTCTGACCAAACTTCATTAAGATTTGCGAATAAATTAAAGAAAGCGAAACAGTTTTTAAAATTCAGCCAAGACATCATTGGAACAAATGACCTGACCAAGTTTCTTGAAGGATACACAGTAAATGTGATTTCTAGAGTGGTAACAAGATTTTACTATAGCCATTGGCCCATATAAGGAAAACTGCTATGCCCTCAACGGCCATGGTTTTAAACTGACAGAACATTTTTAACTATACCCAAAATTAATAAAACCTTATCAAACATTAGTAATTTGAATGACTATAGATGTATTAAACACCCCAAAAAATTATGAATGTAAAATCAAACCCTGCTGTTGTTTACTTTACAACCTCAGTTTGTGAGAAATAAATGGGTTTCTAAAATTTATCGCATGGAAATGGTATATACAATAATAATAATTCAACTCGTCATAAACATTCCAGTGCACAACTATACTTACATTCTGTCATATCTATTACCTGTCAATAATACCCGAAAAGGGAGTTAGACAGTGTACAGTCTCGGCTAAACATGGCCGGACCGACGGACATGTCCTGTAAAATTGTGTAAGGTCCGGCCTGTCTGTCAAATTTACAGGACCGATTGTCCGGTAAAACAAACACGAATTCATAAGTTTGTATAGGATTGTTTATGGCTCCGAAAGTTTTCTGAGGTTCAAAAATAGCAATAGCGTCTTTATTTTCTGTACCAACGCTCTTTCTGCTGACAGAATTTTCCGAGGGCACCTGATTGGTCTATTTATGTGCATCTTACAAATGCGGGTCAGGACGGTCCAAATCCATGACGGCCTAGTTGCTTAACAAGATAATCATAAATCTGATTATACAATTTAAATGATGCAGATATCAATTTGTGTGGTTTTAATAGCAATAGCAATGTATAATAATGATCATTGTCATTCAAACCGTTATTATCTTGGCTATCAATGTCCATGCGTGAAACAGGCCGGTTGTCATTTATCGAGGCCGTTGTCGGTTTAGGCTGTATTGACCAGACTCATACCTGACATGCGCGCTAAGCGTAGCTTAGTTAAACAAGTATCAGCTACTTTTGTTTTGGAAATTGTTCTTAAGATATTAAAAAGAAGCGATTCCTGTTTATATTTACTGTTAACATGCGTTCAGCATTAAAAAAAAATTTTTTTAACTAAACAAGACTAGTACCATGTATGGCGTGTATTATTATTTAACGTTAGATACAAATGAGTGACCTTAAAATTAATAGCTATTCAATAATTTTATCATTTTTATGTCATAAACACCTTGATCCCAGCAATGAAACCAAGTTATTTTACTATTATATTCTGTAGCCAGTAGGTCCTATAAAAAAAGAGGACGTCCTGTATTTTTCCCATTTTACAGGACCTACTGTCCAGTAAATATTTGCCTAGTTTGGATTTGACTGAGTATATATAGATATATAGAAAACCCACACGCTTCACATATTACAGGCTTTTGTATTGCTGATATTTAATTTCTTCTTTGCATATTCAATTGATAAAAAAACTCAAATGGATGTCTATTCTTAGTTTGCTGTCTTATTGTACCCTCAATTTATCAATGTTTCTGCAATAATTGAATTTTCAGAAACCGCATTCTTTAAAAGAAATTTTCAAAGTTATTTGGTTAAAGCCAAAAACTTTGAAATGAAATACATGTTAATTAATACATAAAGATGCAATATGAAAGTGTGCAAAATTTTAATTAAAGCTATAGCCTAGTTAGAAAGTAATTTTTTTTATATTTAAAAACCGAAAGTAGGATTTCTATATACATATACTCATATTTTGACCAACGCGATTATTTTTTAGTTTTAAAGCGCAAAATAGACGGATTTCTACCTTGTAACCACCAGATATATTCTGATTGGCATAGATAAAATTAAATCTATCCCTTCTCGAAAAAGTGCACTAAATGCGCATTTAATGCGCATTAAATGCACATTAAATGCGCATTTAATGCGCATGTTATTGGCACCGTATTTTTTGCTTAACAAGTGCATTTTAATCTGTTAAAAAAAACACTTTTAACTAGTGTGTTTATACATTTAAGTGTATTTTTTTTCCACTAAATAATACACTTAAGTGCGTTTATTAAGATAATAAGTGCGCTTAAGTTTATTTTTAAGTGCATTTATACACTTGAGTGTATTTTAAGACATACAAATAATACACTTCATGGTCAAAGTAAATTTTTTAAAACGCATTAATAATTTAATACACTTGAGTGCATTTCCAGTCATTCAAATAATACACATTACAGAATTAAAAGCAAATTATTTAAGCGCATTAATACACTTGAGTGCATTTCCAGTCATACAAATAATACACTTCATTGAGTATTCAAAGTGAATTTTTGTAAGCGCATTAATACACTTGAGTGCATTTCCACTGATACAAATAATACACCTTACAAAATTGAAAGTGAACTTTTTTAAGCGCATTAATACACTTGAGTGCATTCCCGGTCATACAAATAATACACCTTACAATATTAAAAGTGAATTTTTAAGCGCATTAATACACTTGAGTGCATTTTCAGTCATACAAATGATACACTTTTTGAAGTGTTGGAAGTGAATTTTTTAAGCGCATTATACGCTCAAGTGTACTTTTCATCACTTCAAATTAATATGCTTAAAAATTAACCAAATTAAACAAAAATCCCAGCATTTTGAAGTCAGCATTCATTCTTTAAATGAAAGGTTAGTGTAAACACATACATAAAAAACAAAAAGTACAATTCAATAGATAAATACACACTTTTATTAGAATGTTAAACCTTAAAAAACAAAAACAAATGTTACATATCTACATAAAAAAGAGGATTCAAACGGGCTATTGCCTATCTGGAATTAACAATTGAAAATATCAAGCTCATACCAGTGATTTTTCTCCCCTCTGATTATCGGTAACTGATTAACAGCCAAATACAGGTGGTTTCCACTTAAAAAAATATTAAAGATTTCCCCTCCTTAAGCTGAAATGTTTTCCCTATCATTTACTAGATTTTTATATATTACATTAATTCCAAATCCCTTTTTAATATGGACAAAAGCAGCACATTTAATTCAATCATATTCTGGATCCTAATATATGATAAATGAACAGTATTTATGAAATATATATAAATCTATACCTTATTTTTAAGATCTTCCTTTTTTTGTTCATTATTGCGCTAAAACATGCCCTTCTGAGAGCCAGTACGTACAGGTTGTTTTGAATTTCCAAAGAAAATCACTGCATACATGCTGACAATATTTAGCAGCTTAGCCCCTGTCACTATATTTGTTGTTATACACTGTTCCTTACAAAGAATGCATTCATAAGCAACCCTTTATAGAGCACTTCACCAGCTGATCAGGTCTGAATACTACTGTCATGGTCTGCGAGGCGCTTCTCGTGCATGATCTCATTTGAGATCAGGTCCTGAAAGATATTTTATAATTTAAGTGTTAAATATTGCTGTTATGGTAATCTTGTTCAACAGTTGCTATAAATATCATAAATTTAAATCAAAACAAGTTTGTTGGCTTGTTGTTTTTGTTTGTTTATTTTTGCAATTTTAATCTCGTGATCACATGTGAATTAACGCTTTTCATAAATAATTTAAAGAAATTACGTTTGATAGAAAATACTGTTAATAAATGTACTAATATATGTGGTCTCCTTTGGCTGTGTGGACTGGTGGGAAGTGTGACGTCTTTGAATTGCAATAACCTTTATTATATAGTTTTACCTCTCAACAAATCCATCTTTTCTTGGTCAAGGACAAGCTACAGGGCACGGTTTCCCACTCCTGTTCCCCTCAAGTTCGCCTGGTATACATGTCCATACATCAGGTAGTCCCCTTTTTGCTCCCTTTTTTGGCAGGCGATGATGCACATTCTGTCCAATTGATCTTCCGATCAATGTAAATTTCACCTTGGGGTTAAACCTTCAAATATAAAATATTAAAGTTCTGATTAAATATGGGGGAAAGAAATCTGTTCATTAATGACAAGAAATAGGTATAAATAAATTTTAAGATGACAATAACCATAAAATACAGCCATAATAATTCAAATGGTGTTTTTTTCCTTAAAATTGCATTACATTTACTCATCCAGTTACATTTCCCAGTGACAATACATAAATATGATAATGATCATAATTAATTTAATTAAAAAGAGATGCAGAAATGAAAATACAAACCTGTTACAGCTGTTCTTCAGCATTCCAAAAAAACAAAAACGGCAGTTGTTGATCACTTTAACCACCCACTTTGAATCTTCTTTGCAACAAACTTATTGTTGATTTACACATTGTAGTAAATACACATTGTTTTCATCACACAATAGTTCATGTGCTGAAAGAATTTCAAGACATTTGACACTAGAATTAATGTTGCTGAATTATACCTAAAAATTTAGCTCAATTTAAGTTGCTAAAACCAAATTGTTTACAAAAATAACTTCATGTGCTCCAAATAACTTGCTGTGCTCCAACCAATCAAAAGTGGTTTGTTTTCAAATAGATGGTCCCAGAACCAATCAAAATTCTATAAACACCCCTTTGTTTTGGCTAGATGGAGCACTGATAGAGATTAGTGTTTATGATGCTAATTGATCTCTTATCTGATCCTGATCTTATCTGATATTTTTTGAATAATACACCGCACACTTAGCATATTATATTTAATTGTGAATATTTCAATATAACATACTGAATGGTGTTAGGAAATAAATATAATATTATAAATATTATTTAAATTGTCTTTTAAAATGTATGTTAATAGTCAATGTGGTAGACATTAATTGAATTGGGGTTAAATATCAGTGTAAGAAAGTTCAAATACATGTTTTTTATGTTGTGAAGGTATAATTGATTCTGGCAAGCCCACATAATTTTTTTGACACTTTCAATATTTTTAATTATTTACCCACAGCCTGATTTAGTTGTACTTTTCCCTTTAAAAGCTGCTCTACTGATTCACATATTTTATGAGCAGACAAATTGTAATAATAAGACCATAAACATTATGTAAAGATAAAAAAGAATTCAGTACAATCCTCCTATTAAACACTATATCTCTGTCCTTTAACTTCAGTTATTTGCTATAGTGTTGCTCTTTTTTATGAAGATGCACTAAAACTACACTTGTACAGAAAGAATATTTTTTTTGCAAATCAGAAGATACACTAATATGCACAAAAAATGCACTTCATTGAAAAAATGCACTTATTGTATAAAAAGATGCACTTTGTCTACAGAAGATACACTTAAAGTACAGTAAAATACACTTAAAGATAATGAAAATACAGAAAAAATGCACTTCAGTGCACTTAATTATGAAAAAAATGCAGAAAAAATACACTTTTCGGTAAAAATGCAGAAAAAATACACTTTTTAAAGCGTATTTTGTTAAAAAGTGTATTTTATTTTGAGAAGGGATAGCCTAGTTAGAAAGTAATATATTATTGTTCCAACGGTACCGCTTTTAAACCGAAATTAGGATTTGTAGACATATACGTCTATTTCGACAAACGCGATTATTTTGAAGTTTTAAAGCGCAAAAACAGGGGTTTTTCTGCACTGTCTGCGCCTCCGGACAACGGAGGCATTCCCAAAGCAAACGGACCCGTTCCCAATCGAATTTTGATAACATATTTCCCAATTCCAAAAAAAAAAAATCTTTCAAAATCGTAAAAAGTAAACATAATTTATATCGAAAGAGTGACTTCCCTTCATCCGCGACGTAATTAAGCCTTTAGCGACTCAGATTTTAGCAGGTGTATTTGCCGGATGCATCTGCCAACATTGACAGCGATAAGGTTCGAACTGTTCCGCATTATAACAAGTATATAGAGCCGCACAATACACATTCTAGTCCAAATCTGTAGATGCTTATTTTCAATCATGGCTTCGCACACTAGTAAATATTACAGTAAAAAAAAACACGAAAAATAGACACTAAAGGATGTGTAACGATATCGATGTCTTCGAAACGCTTAGAATTTTCCGAAATTACTGTTGGAGTAACCCTGAACAGACAGGCTCGGACGATACGCAGCAAAATGTAACAGCAACAGAAGTAATGCCAGGGCCGTCAATCACAAAATCGGCAACTGAATGATCAGAGCCTTGTAAGAAAGTTGTAGCTCGATCTTTAATACATTAAAGTATGAAATGAAATACCCATGGCTCTATTTTAGCTCGGCCAAAAAATGTTGCTGGAACTTGTGTTTGGGCAGTGTTTGTTTTGCATGTGTTTATATAAAGAAAATTGTTAAACCACAGACTAATGGCATGATTAATTCTTTTTTTTTCCCAAAATGAGCCGTTTCACGAAACAAAAATTCCCAAAATGGGCAATTTTGTCGATAAAAATTCCCAATTTGGTCAGACTCCTTTTCCCAAAGTAGGCAGAAAAACCCCTGAAAAAAACGTTTTTCTACCTTGTAATCACCAGGTATATTCTAAATGGCAAAGATAAAAATATGTTTCTTATTTATACTTAAATTTACTATGCCATGCAGTTAACTTTAGGTGTGTGGCTTTAAGTCATTTACAAAGTTTAGCAAATATAATCATTTTTCTTAAAATAAATCATCCTCTGAAGCCCCCACTGAGATTCAAACTCAGACCTCTTTCCTCTGTGAAGGAAAGTATTCTATCTTGAAATACAAGGGCGTTAAGAAGAAAGTTAGCTATTTTAAATCTATCAACAAATAGATTTGAACAATATTTATATGGTATTAAAATATGCAAACATTCAGTAAGTTTATTTTTAACAAGACCTTCGAAACAGAACAGACATCTCTGAATCTGCAATACATTACATTCTTAAGTGTTAACAAGGTAAATGTTGACGACGAACAACAGACGACAGACAAAAGGCCATCACAAAATCCAGAGTTTAAAAGAATTTACGATACACGAGATACGTATTTCATACTTTACAAGAGTCATAAAACAACTCAATTTAGTAGTAATGACACGCTTACATGTACATCAATTTTAACTTTAATCCTTTGCTTAAAACAATAAAGTTACAAAGATATGAACCTCCAATTCTGGTCATCCTTCTCTTTCTCAAAATTTATTAAAAACCACACTATTTTTTTTTAAACTTGTGTATCAAATGCTAACCATTCTTACCTAAAACATGATTAAGGAAACCAAAATCTTCTTATGGAAGATTTAATTATGCATGACAAAATTACAATCGGAAATATTTTTACAATCTTTTGATGCTTTAAAAAATATTTTAATGTTAAGTAAAATAACACGTCTGACTTGTCGTCATTAAAATCCAGAGTTTGAATGAAATATTACACCTGATACGCATTTCATACCATATAAGAGCAAAGGAGACATAAAGAACTTAATTTAGTATAAGCGACACGCTTACAAAATTTAAACTTCAATCCAATTCTTAAAACAATAAAGTTGCAAGATACAGTAACATGCACGCACTTCCATTTTCTGTGGGGTTTTTTGCGTTCCATTTCTCAAACTTTATTTACAACCACACTAATTCTTAATAACATTTGTATCAAATGTTTACCATAACAAAGCCGTAATCCTGTTGCTGTTAGTTATTTTATTCCTATGAAAATTTAAATGATGCATGACAAACACAAACTCCAAAATAATTTTGGATTCTTTCTATACTTTAAATCATTTTTAACTGCACGACCGACTTGTAGTCATTAACATCCAGAGTTTAAATGAAAATACGCCACACAAGATATAGATGTATTTCATATCAATTCATGTGTGCTGAACAAAGGGGCAATTATACACTAGGCTAACAATGCTCAAACCAAAAGGTTCCAAATCGTTGCAAACAAATAAATTAAACATTCACATTAATGAATTATAATTACAAACTATTTGTTTTTGTACTTATATCAATTGTGGTGTGGTCAACCTATGAAAGAATCAGGTGAACCACTGCCCTAATCAGATATCATTCTGAATTAATTTTACTCAGCTTTACATATTCTACTAATTATTAATTAAATAAAAAAAATCTTGCCAGAACCTTGTCAAGTTGACGATGCTTATAATTTGAGAAGTTAATGATTTATAATCATCGAGGGGGGTATTCCAGGCGTAAAACATTGCATCAGTACATGGAAAACAGCTGCACAACTGTATGCGAAAAGGTAAAACAGTATATTCTATCGAGAACTAACTTGCATAGCAACGTCCGAAATTTGCAAACTCCGACTTCTATTTCGATAATCATGAAATCAAGATATAACGTTAACTGAACTGTTGTACAGAAATCAAACAATAAAACTTGTGTTTTGATAAAAAAAAATAAGCAAAGCAAACCCAAAAGAACTTACCCTTTTAACGGCAAAACAATTAATTTATCCAATATTCAACACATGTATTTCCATTCAAATTATGCCCTTGAACTTTAATGGTTGATTGTCGTTTCGTGCCACTACCAGTTCGTGCCACTAATATTTGTGTTCTTTTTTTTGCAAGGTAAGTTTCGTAAGAAATAAATGTGTTTGAAAACTTTCTCGCATGGTAATGGTATATAAAAACACTTACCAAGTTTTCTGAACAACCGTACATAGCGCAAAATGCGGCCAGATGAGCCGCGTGATGTCTGCAATTTTGTACGCTGAAGATTTCCATATCCACGGATGTGTTTATGTCAAATGCTAGTGTTTTTCAATAGATCGTATACTTATCTAAAACACAGCGAAGTAGCGTTCACTTTAATCATTTTTGATGATGTTATTTTGTAAATACTTTCTCGCATTCTTTTCGAACGTTCATTGGCAGCCATTTTGATTGTTGGTTTTAAACTTTAGAAATTATGTGTTTTAATGATTGTCATAAATGTTTTTAGTGCAGAAATTGTAATTTTAAGTATCGATTTCTCGGATGTTTTTATATATTTTGTTAACTTATTTGCGTTTCAATTTGATTGTTTGTTGCTTACTTGCGAACTATTTTTTATGTGTACGCTAGTGAATATGTAATCAGGTTACTGTCTCTACATCAATGAAATTTAACGGTTGTTTGTTTTTGTTTGTTTTGTTAATATTTTGTAAACGGGTTCAGCTTTGTATGTTAAACGCAATATGAACTAATTTATTAATTTGGGAATACAATCGCAATATGTATTAATTAAATTAAAATTTGAAGTGTCTATCGCGTTAATTGTCTCCTGGGGTTGAATTGTGTTGCTATTAACGCTTCCGGCGAGAACTCATTTTATAGCGATTGCGCAATAAAAAAACACCACTTTTTCGGAATTTAATCAAAAACTGGATTTTTCCCAGACATAACGAATACGCCAACAAGTAGATCGCGTTCTGGTCCATATACATGTCAAATTTCAGGCACAGTGTTGGGCCAGTTTTCAACACTCTCAAATCGCGGCTATACGCTGGAGCTTAACGAATTTTAGTCGCCATTATCATTCGTTCAATTGAACGTCATGAAATGATGACGTCAATATAGCATTCATTCCAAATCTGGATCTTGATAGGTACACAGCAGGATGTTTAGGTGTGCGCGCTGAGGGAGAGATATAGGAGTTACTTATATCTATTTAGATTAATTCACTGAAATTCATCACTGAAATTACTAGAGTTGCGACACCTTAAGGGTTTCGCGGAATGGAATGAGTGGGAGGATCAAATCAATTTGAAAACCGATTATTTTGAAATTTTTTGGGTATGAACAAAAATAGGTACGAAAAAAAATGTGGGTAGGTTAAAAACAAATTTGGGTACGAAAACAAAGTTGAGTACAAAAAAACTAGTGTGCAAACAAAATTTGGATTCGAACAACTATTTGGGTACGAAAAAAATGGGTAGGAATTAAGATTTGGGTACGAACAAATTTGGGTACGAAAAAAATGGGTACGAAAAAAAAATTGGGTACGAAAAAATTTGGGTACGAAAACATTTGGGTACGAAAAACATTTGGGTACGAAAAAATTGGGTACGAAAAAAATTGGGTACAACAAAAATTTGGGTACGAAAAAGTTGGGTACGAAATAAATGGGTACGAAAAAAATTTGGTTACCAAAAAAATGGGTACAAAAAAAATTGTTACGAACATATTTGGGTACGAAAAAATATTTGGCACGAAAAAAATGGGTATGAAAAAAAAATGGGTACGAAAAAAATGTGGGTACGAAAAAATGGGTATGAAAAAATTTGGGTACGAAAATATTTTGGAACGAAAAACATTTGGGTATGACAAAAATGGGTATGCAAAAATTGGGTACAAACAAATATGGATACGAAAAACATTTGGGTATGAAAAAAACGGGTACGAAAAAAAATTGGGTACGAAAAAATTTGGGAACAGAAAACATTTGGGTTCGAAAAAAATGGATACGAAAACAAAAATTGGGTACAAACAAATTTTGGTACGAAAAACATTTGGGTACGAAAAAAAATGGATACAAACAAAATATCGGTACGAAAAAATGGGTACGAAATATTTTAGGTACGAAATTTTTTATTTAAAATCAAATTTGAATTGTGTAGCGTCTGAATTGTCACCTGAGGGTGAATTGTCTTGGGGTTGCTATTAACGCTACATATACTTCCGGCCAAGCCACATGTTAATAGCGATTGCGCAATAAGAAAACCACTTTTTCGTGATTTAATCAAAAACTAGATTTTCCCAGACATAACGAATACGCCAACAGGTAGATCACATTCTGGTCCATATACATGCCAAATTTCAGGCACATTGTCTGGCCAGTTTTCAAAGCCCACAAATCGCGGCTATATACTGGAGCTTAACGAATTTTAGTCGACATTATCATTCGTTCAATTGAACGTCATCAAATGATGACGTCAATATAGCACTCATTCCATGCAGTATGATCTCATTTGATATAGATGTACATGATTGAATCAAGCAAAATATATTAAATAATTACCAGTATTAATTCACTGTCATGATTTCAGTATCATTAAAATTATTTTAGTAAAGTCTATCATTCATATGCACCAATTTTGTAAATATCAATATAAGTATACTACATGAAAACATTTTTGAAACAAGGGCTAGTTGTAAAACATGCATGCACCCCATATGGGCTGTCAGTTGTAGTGGCAGCCATTGTGTGAATACGTTTTTTGGCACTGAGACCTTGACCTTTGACCTTGTGACCTCAAAATCAATAGGAGTCATCTGCGAGTCATGATCAATGTACCTATGAAGTTTCATGATCCTAGGCGTAAGCTTTCTTGTGTTATCATCCGGAAACCATTTTACTGTTTCAAGTCACCGTGACCTTGACCTTCGACCTAGTGACCTGAAAGTCAATAGGGGTCATCTGCGAGTCATGATCAACGTACATAAGAAGTTTCATGATCATAGGCGTAAGCATTCTTGAGTTATCATCCGGAAACAAATTTTTCAAAGTTGAGTCACTGTGACCTTGACCTTTGACCTAGTGACCTGAAAATCATTAGGGGTCATCTGCGAGTCATGATCAATGTACCTATGAAGATTCATGAACCTAGGCATAAACGTTGTTGAGTTATCATCCGGAAACAATTTTACTATTTCGGGTCACCGTGACCTTAACCTTTGACCTAGTGACATGAATTTCAATAGGGATCATCTGCCAGTCATGATCAATGTATCTTTGAAGTTTCATGAATTTAGGCATAAGCGTTCTTGAGTTATCAGCCGGAAATCATTTAACTATTTCGGGTCACCGTGACCTTGACCTTTGACCTAGTGACCTCAAAATGGGTCATCTGCGAGTCATGATCAATGTATCTATGAAGTTTCATGATCCTAGGCATAAGCGTTCTTGAGTTATCATCCGGAAACCATTTTACTATTTCGGGTCACCGTGACCTTGACCTCTGACCTTGTGACCTGAAAATCAAAAGGGTTCATATGCGAGTCATGATCAATGAACCTATGAAGTTTCATGATCCTAGGCATTAGCGTTCTTGGGTTATCATCCGGAAACCATTTTACTATTTCGGATCACTGTGACCTTGACCTTTGACCTAGTGACCTGAAAATGAGTAGTGGTCATCTGCGAGTCATGATCAATGTACACACGAAGTTTCATGATCCTAGGCATAAGCGTTCTTGAGTTATCATCAGGAAACCATTTTACTATTTCGGGTCACCGTGACCTTTCTCTTTGACCTAGTGACCTAAAAATCAGTATGGGTCATCTGCGAGTCATGATCAATGTACCTATGAAGTTTCATGATCCTAGGATAAGCATTCTTGAGTTATCATACGGAAACCATCTGATGGACGGACATACGGACCGACATCTGCAAAACAATTAACCGCTCTTCTTAGAAGGGGGGCATAATAATACAATAGCATGAACCAACAAGGGTGGCAACTTGTTGTATCACAATTTGGCAGTGTATAAAAAGTGGTTCTTAATTATCTCGCTAAACATGGGTCTAAATTACGTTTAAAAGCTATTTTCTGATTGGATAAAACAGTCCGAAATCATCAAATAAATAAAGTCGAGATATTTATCTTGCGGAACATGCAATGCCATGCCGCATGCAAGCTATTTATAAAGTAAATATTGTAAATCAAAAAGTTTGTTATGTTGTTTTTTTTGCGATCATAGACAGTGTTCCTGGCTGAAAACGATGCAATATTACTTTTAAATCATTCATGTATTAGTTTTTAGCAAGAAAGAGGTAGAATATTACCGGTAGTGTAATACATAATTTTTTTAATCTTAACTTGTGTCTGCTTCAATTTAACGGTTGGTTACGGAAATTACCGATTGTACAGAATGATGATGTATCAACAGACATATGCAAAACGAAAGAATAGCTTGCATATTTCAAGTTTATCAGCCTTGAAATCACCTATTAATCAAATGAGAATCGAAGTTATTAAAATATAAACCAGTAATCTTCATTAACACCAAAATCTTTGGGCACAACCATCATATTTTTTGGAAACCGTGACATATTGTTTTTCGGAAACTGACGATCGGTAATTGTCATAACCATATGGAAAATTTCATCACTGACAAGTTTCGTTTCTTATGTTTTTCTCAAATATTCTTCCAAAAAATTATTGTATACCATTACACAAATGAATGACAAATAATAATTCCTTGATTTTGGGGAGGGACACTGTCTATAAATGCTTATAAAAACGCATTAAGGCTAAACTTTAATGCATCAAATATTGAAAAATAGATCATTATCCAAGTGTAGACAAGTTTTCGTTTTATCCGATATATTCATTCATCCACATTGCTCAGACACTCAATTATATTGGAAATTATTACGAATATCTGATGAAACTTGCATTATTTATTTTTATCTTTAAACTTCCATTTCATAAATGTTTTTGTTTTTTTATAAACGTCGTCAATTATTTATTGCATATAGATTTCTCTATAGTTTGAAAAACATGTAGGCAAATATTTCTCATGTAAGATTAAATGCAAATAATTAATAAAATATTCCCTTTTAATCTGTATGTTGGTGTATCTGTCAATAACAATATCACTTTGAACATTGAATTACTTAAAAGTTATAAGTTAACAAACATTAATGTTCTCCGAACAAATGATTCATAACACATATAACAGATTGATATGAAGATATGAACAAATCAAGGTTGCTAGGTTGCTCGCCTAGAATGGTCGTTTTAGTATGGAAGTACTTGATATATAAATTTATTAGCCTGTCGGTGTTGTAAAGGCATAAAATATTTTATGAATGTCTCAAAGTGTAGAATTATTTTGCATTTAGTAAAAAAAGGCAACATTTAACCCTAAAGTGGCTGACAATAACTTGTGTCTGAATACAACTTAAAAGAGGCATTATGCTTGTTGAAAATTAAAGTAAACATCATTATATATGAATTTTCTGATCAAAAGTGTTATTTTTAGTGAATAGGGGAAATAAATTTTCAAGAATAAACAATATAATTATAAATGTTTGGTGAAGTGCATCATAGTATTATCATAGTACCAGTTTTTGTCAAAAAATCCAGTAACATTTTTTAAATTTCATAACCCCTTGTTGCGAAAAAAAAAATCATGAAAAATAGAATTTTCAGAGTAACCTATTAAAATAAAATAAAAAAGGCTTAATTAGACCCTAGATATTATTTTTGCAATCATTTTTCATCAATTACAAATGTTTAAAAAAAATATTGTTTCATGCTACTCATGGTACCAGTTTTTTGTCAGAAAATTAATTACATTTTTTAAAAATGCGTTACCCCTTGTTGCCAAAAAATTCATAAAAAATATAATTTTCAAAGATATCCTTTAAAACAAAAAGAAAATGCCTTCTTAAACCTTAAATATTATTCCGTCAAGCATTTTACATCAATTATTTATGTTTGAAAAAATCATTGGTTCATGCTAAATACTGTTTGATATACTGTAAATAATGTAACTACACATCCAAGTAGTGAGTCCATCAAACTATTGCAACCGAAACACCTGGTGTGCCAAGGCACCAGCCGAAGTCAAATGCCTCCTGACTTAGTGCATTTTACTATTTATATTTGTATGCATTTGTATGTGTTTGAAAAAATGTATAATCTTAAATGACATCTTCTGACCATGCATGTCCTAGATTTCAAAATCCAGGCCCTGGTCTGACACATTGGTAACATTAAGGTCGCGGTGGTGTAGTGGATGAGGTGTCTGCCTAGCGATCGGGAGTTCCTGGGTTCGCTCCTTACTTGGGGAGCAATCTCATTATCTCCTCCACAGACACCAAGTACTGGTTCTTCCCAGGAAACAGACTCGACAATGTCCACATCTGCCTATAATAGGCCTTCCTGTAATAGTCAGCAATTGACTGTAGGAAGTACAAAGTAGAAGAAGTAGAAGTTAACGTTAAACTGTTACCAGGCTTCTGAATTTAATAAGCCAGGTCACAGGAAAAGGGCGGTCTAATCAGTATCCAATTGAAATATTTGTCATTGTCAGAAAACCGCTCTTAAGCAAACAGCTTTCAAGCGACTGCAGGCGGAACTGGATCTAAACTGGCGTCAATCGCCTTAATGTCTCTTTTAATGGGATACAGATCATTTAAAGTGATATTATGGGCATCTAACAGTTTATAGGTGTCTATCGCAACCGTTGTTTATTTTTGGTGTTTTCACTTCATATTCACTTATATGTTAATGCAGCATCAACATACTAAAACAATATCCCGGAGAGAGAAAAATAATGCATTTGTATATCGACTGTTCTTTCATTTGACAACTGATCATGCATGTACGTTTTGAACCTAAATTTAGTTTTAGTGCAGATTCGTTCATACGACACAAAGACACAATTTTGTTTTACGGATCATTTCAGCTTACAGGACTGAGTGGGTCACGTAAGAATATCGAATATAAAATATATTTTTATAAACAAGTGGTAGCAAGATGAGTTGCAGAAAATTGATCAGTAACCACAATTTAACTAACTCTTTTGATCTGTTAATTCTTTTCAGCTCAATTCAACAGTGCAAAATGCCCATACTATCAATTTAACTTTAAAGGGATTTTTCACGTTTTGGTACATTGACAAAAATTGAAAAAAGTTGTTTCGGATTCGAAAATTTTCGTTTTAGTTATGTTATTTTTAGAAAACAGTATTACTGAACATTTACCATGGTCTAATTTAGCCATTATATGCATCTTTTAACGATTTAAAAATTATAAAGCGTTGCAACGCGAAACGATTGAATAATTTGGAGAGTTATGTTGTTGTTGTTTAATTGTGTGAAACTACGAAGATTGCTTATATTAGGTATAAAATACGTCAACCATTTATACTTGGCAGAATAGTCGAGCAGGCTAATGCGTTTTTACTCCAGGACTAAGGGGGTCACTGGTTCGAGCCCTGCTGCGGACTACTTTTTTTTTAAAGAATTTTATGCTGGATTTTTATCTGGAGCTTTTAAGATCCAATGTTTACATTTATCAATATAAAGCATTTAATGACTAACTTCAAAACATGTCAAAATCTGTGAAAAGGCCCCTTAAACATAATATCTACTCCTATAAATATGAGGTCGATATACATGGACTAAATGGTAAATTACGTCTAATTATTTGGACTATGATGATATCAACTACTTTAAAATTGAAAGAAGAAAGAATTCATACATTGTAAACCAGTACTTTGAGTAAAGAGTTTGTAATCAATGTTGTATTTCAGGACAGCTTGGTGATATGCAAATCCAATATGACATGTTGATATCAGGTATCATATAGCCATTCAATAAGTCGCAAAATGCTCGAACAAAATTTATAAAGCAAAATGTGACTTAAATTAATAACTAAAATTACCAGTATCATCAGTATGCCAGTTTTGCCCTGTCAAGCTGTCGAGATCCAGAAAGTGCTTCATTCACATTGAATATATTCTTCGAATTCCATTTATTGTTGCATAACTAAATAGCGAAACAAGCCGATTTAAGCTGTAAGAAAGTTTTGACACGAGTGTTATTAAGTCTCTCATGGGCGAAGCCATTGTTGTAGAAAGTGATCCATTCACATCGAATATATCCTTCTAATTCCATCCATTGTTGTCATTAGCGGAGATTTAGTGAATAAATAATTCATATATCATAAATGACAGCTTCTAAATAGCGATACAAGCCAATTTATGCAGTAAGAAAGTTTTGACTCGAGACTCTCATGGGGGCGGCCGTTGTTGAATGTTGAAAATGTAACGACAACTCTGCTAGGAGAATGTTATCAATGAAAATCAACGAGGTCGAATTATTTCAATTAGAAAAATCGAGTTATCTCAATCGGACTGGCTCGGTCTTTTACATAGGTCGCCATTGTGAAGAATTTTTTTATGGTTATCAACATACCTTAGACGATGCTGTTCCAGCATCGTCAAAAAAGATGAAACCATACATTCTCCATGTGCTTAAAGTCCAATCGTCGCGGATGAATGATTTTATCATGATCTTTCCCAGAATGTAGTCAAAAGATCACATGTTAAATTTTTATGAAAAATCTTATCGTATAGCTGAGATATTAAAGTTTGAAAAGTGTTGCATAAGGAAGTCTGCAAGTGTATGATATCTATGGTACAGATCATGAGATGTGAACGCATGTGTTGTCGGATCATTGTAACACATTAGAACACACAAGAGATCACAATATTGGCAGTAATAATAAAAGGTTCCTGAAAAATGCTTTGATATCACTATAAAGAGAATTTTATTAACACATATTTGTTAAAATAAATATGTATACATTTGCATATTTATTTGCAACTACAAATGTTCCATCGCCCTTTGTAATTATGGTCATGCCTAAAAAAACATTGTACGTTTTTTCTGTGTCGAAAACTTTTTCTTAGAGAGAGAAAGTGTCGCTTTGAAGAATTGTATCATGGCGGAAAAGCAAGGCTTTCTAATCTGTGTTTATACACACCAAATATATTATTCAAATTGTCATGGATGTTAAATTTTAATATTGCTTCCAACATATTACTTTCAAAATATTTATCCTGCTAATGTTGTATGAATGCATGATTTGAAAAATGTAAACATTAAGAAGAATATTTTTAGCTTTTCTGTCATAGTTTAACATATTTGAGAACAAAAACACTAACATTATTTTTGATATAGTTGCAGAATGAGAGAATGTCTTTAAACGACCTGATCGAGCTGTTGAAGAAGAGCCACAAAACTTTAAAAGATGTGAACGAGCCTGGAGAGCTAAGATATAAAGAGATCGATGAGATCCTAGCAAAAGCTCTAAAGATATTAGAGGATAGGATGCAGGATTTAGAAAAACGCCAAGAAAACACTGAAACTGAGGTTACAGATTTAAAAGAACGCACTGAAAACACTGAAACTGAGGTAAAAGATTTAAAAGAACAAGTGCAAATTTTAAAGGATTTAAAAGAACCCTCTAAAAGCAACATACAGGCAGGGAAACAAATTGAGCAAGAAGAATATGAACGAGGCGTAGCAGGTTTGTACATGTAATTGGGTTTGCTTTTTACACATTCGTCTCAATATAAGTTATACACCATATACATGTACATTTTTATTATTTTATAAACTACAATAACTGTTTGCTGTGCTCTCAATATTTGACAATCCATATTTCATAAACGAATATAAGTTCATTTTAGTTATTGATCTACACTTCCGAACTGTTCATCAGCATTAAGTTCTGGTAATTCATCCAAATTAATAGGCAATATTAATTAACTTCTGATGGAATTCACTCTTAACTTTACATAAGGCTTATGTAATTTTACAGGAAAAGGCTCATAACTCTGTTCTGTAGTTATGCATAATTATAAACACTTAATTTTTCACCTGAGAAAATCAAGTGTACTGTACAAAACCGTTATAGTGGCTTATTAATGTGTACTTATTATATAAAAAATACCATTTGACAAATTCCGAGGACAATATAAATGCATTATGTCCATATATGTCCATATTTTGTACACGCTAAGATAACATTTAGAATGTTACGTTCATATAATATCTATTAATCAATATTAAAAAGTCATTAGTTATTTTTTTCAAAATTGGGGCTGTTATAGGGCCCCATTCCTAATGGTTTAGGTTTGCCGGTAAGAATACTATACTTGTGTTGGTACAACATGTATTCATTTGAAACTTAATACATCAATTTGTTGTCGTTGTGTAAGGCCCTTGCAAATAAATTAAGCAGAATTATGCCCCATAAAGGAACTCAGAAAAATATTGGCTTGTTAAAGGATACGTATCAATCAAGATAAATATAAAGCATGCTTATTATTTTACATTCATTTTTTGTAAAATGTTTGTAAAGTTTTTAAAAGGGGGACTTTATTTATCTAAAAGCTGTAATGTCAGAATGGTATGGTGTTAGTTTTTGCCTTTGATGGTCATGAATTCCAATTCAGGTGAAGGCAATATGTTTTGTTCTTTGTATTCACCCTATATTGTAGTCACCCTATTTCCCTCCTTATTATGTGTGCGTCGTCAAATTTAAGATTGTCATTGCACTAGAGGTCACATTTTCCATTATTCTTCATGAAAATTGCTCCAATGTTCATCTTGAAAAATATCGAAGCTGAGTTTGAACCTTGTCATGTGCTTTAAAAAAAACAGCCACGGTGATATCTCAGAAATATCTTGTGATCACTATATAGGCAACATGTATAGGCAACATATAACTCAATCTTGACACAACTTTGTCAGATTGTAAATCTTGAAATTATAATGCCAATTTATATTCTAAGTAATGTGCTAAAACTATGTCAGCAGGTCAAAATAAGTGTTATAACTTTAGATGTCACATTTGTAACTAAAATGTTGATGATACTTGGTCGGAATGTTTATCTTGACAATATCTAGGACAAGTAAGAATCTGATTAGCATTCATCCAAAAATTAGGTCACCGATTAAAATCTTAGAAAAACCTTGTTATCACTTTAAAGCCCACATTTAAGAATTTAATGAGACTTGGAAAAAGTTTTAAGATGATTAAGCTTTTATCAATAGTCAGTTTTAATGTATATCATTGAAAAAGTGTTGCTTTTACAAGGCTATTATTTAAAAAATTCAGATTATTGTAAGTGCCGAAAGTATAGTGGTTGCTTTGAAATCGCCGCAAACAGACTTACAACATATGGGTTTTCAAATCAATTCACTAATTGTTTTTGTCTATTGATCGGAATTTCAACTAAATGTGGATAAATTTACTGTACATTCTTAATTATAACTTCTTATAAAATGTGTTATAATTCCATCATCTTCAATTCCAGCATCTTCGCTATACAAATCAAATAATTAGTCAGTGTATAAAGACATTGTTGTACAAAATGTTTACACTATCTATAATGATTTTCTTGATATTTGGGCATATTCGATTCCTGGGTAATATTTGTATGAGCTTTCTATCTCGGGCCTATTTGCCCTTTATTAGAAATATACCTTATTTTCCGAGAAAAGCGTGGGGATCGCTTTTTGAAAAGCGTGGGGATATTGTGCTTATCTCCGCCGTCTGTCTGTCCGTCCTGGCCACTATCTCCTCCTACACTATAAGAACTAGAACCTTGAAACTTACACGCATGGTAGCTATGAGCATAATGTGTGACCCTGCACTATTTGGAATTTTGATCTGACCCCTTGGTCAAAAGTTATGGGGGTTGGGGTGGGGCCGGGTCAGAGAATTTCACTCATTTTTTCATGTTATTTTACATAAACTTCTTCATTTCTACACTGATTTACTTCAAATTGATACTGAACATCTCTTATGACAATACGGTCAATCTCAACTTTGCATGGCCCCATTACCAATCCTTGGAAGCCCCACCCACATAGACCAAACCCTACCCAATATTGACTTTTACTATAATTTCTTCATTTCCACACCGCTTCACTTCAAATTGATACTGAACTTCTCTTATGACAATACGGTCAATCTCAACTATGCATTGCCCCATTACCAACCCTGGGGAGCCCTGCCCACATAGGCCACACCCACCCAAAATTACCTTTACCATAATTACTTCATTTCTACACCGATTCACTTCTAATTGATACTGAACTTCTCTTATGACAATACGGTCAATCTCAACTATGCATGGCCTCATTACCAATCCTGGGGCGCCCCGCCCACATAGGCCACTCCAACCCAAAATGGCCTTTTACTATAATTTCTTCATTTTTACACCAATTCACTTCTATTGATACTGAACTTCTCTTATGACAAAACGGTCAAACTCAACTATGCATGGCTCCATTACCAACCCTGGGGCGCCCCGCCTACATAGGCCACACCCACCCAAAATTGCCTTTACTATAACTTCTTCATTTCTACACCGGTTGACTTCTAATTGATACTGAACTTCTCTTATGTATTGTCAATCTCAACTAGGCATGGCCCCATAACCAACCCTGGTGCGTCCCTGGGTCAAACATGCGGCGTGGGGATACGCGTCGGCCTCTGCCACGCCATTTCTAGTTTGATTGCTCAGGGAGCTTTTGTGACCGGTCTTTGTCCGTCGTCAGTCCGTCTGTTAACATTTGTTCGTAAACACTCTAAAGGGCACATTTCTTTTCTGATCTTCATGAAACTTGGTCAGAAGCTTTGCCCCAATGATCTCTCGGTCGAGTTCGAAAGTGGGTCATGCCGGGTCAAAAACTAGGTCACTAGGTCAAAAAAAAGAAAAACCTTGTAAACACTGTAGAAGTCACATTTCATGCCTAATCTTCATGAAACTTTGTCAAAATATTTGTCTTAATGATATGTTGGTTGAGGTCAAAAGTGGTTCTGGTCCGTTGAAAAACATGGCCGCCAGTGGGCGGAGCAGTTTTCCTGATTTGGCTATAGAGATACCTTGTAAACACTCTAGATGCCACTTTTTTTTCAGATCTTCATGAAACGTGGTCAGAACATTTGTCCTAATGATATCTCGATCGAGTTCGAAACAGGGTCATGCTGGGTAAAAAAACTAGGTCACTGGGTAAAAAAAAAATAAAAACCTTGTAAACACTGTAGAAGTTACATTTCATGCCCCATCTTCATGTAACTTTGTCAAAATGTTTGTCTTAATGATATGTTGGTTGGGTTCAAAAGTGGTTCTGGTCCGTTGAAAAACATGGCCGACAGTGGGCGGGGCAGTTTTCCTTATTTGGCTATAGAGAAACCTTGTAAACACACTAGAAGTCACAATTTTTGCCCAATCATCATGAAAGTTGGTTTAAACATTGGTTTTATTGATATCTCGGACGAGTTCAAAAATGGTCCAGAACGGTGAAAAAACATGGCCGCCAGTGGGCGGGCCATTTTTCTCTATATGTATATAGTGAAAACATGTTAACACTCTAGAAGTCACATTTTTGGCCCAATTTTCATGAAATTTGGTCAGAACATTTGTGGGGGGGGGGGGGCAGTTTTCTTATATTTATATAGTAAAAAAAGCTTGTGAACACTCTAGAAGTCACATTTTTTGCCCAATCATCATGAAACTTAGTGAAAAGATTGGTTTTATATACAGATCTCAGATCAGTTCGCAAATGGTTCCGATCGGTCAAAAACCATGGCCGCCAGGGGGTGGGGCAGTTTTCCTAATGTGACAAGAGAGAAACCTTGTGATCGATCACTATAGAAGTCACATTTTTTGCCTAATCATCATTAAACTTAGTCAATACATTGGTTTTATTGATTTCTCTGACAAGTTGGAAAATAGCTCAGATCGGTGAAACACACTTTTTAGCTCACCTGATTGCTCAGGTGAGGTTTTAGGATTGGTCTTTGTCCGCCGTCCGTCCACATTTGGTTTGTTTAAACGCTCTAGAATTCACACTTCTCAAGCATTCTTTACGAAAGTTGCTGAAAGATCTCAGTCAAGTTTGATAATGAGCAAAATCACATAATTAATGCCATAATTATTGCCCTCAGATTGTCCAAATTTTCATTTTATTATACAAAATCCTTGTAAACACTAGAGGTCACAATTTCAGATTTTATGAATCTTGGTCAAAATATTTATTTTTATGTCCCCCACTATAGTAGTGGGGGACATATTGTTTTTGCCCTGTCTGTTGGTAGGTCTGTTGGTCTGTTGGTTGGTTGGTTTGCGCCAACTTTAACATTTGCAATAACTTTTGCAATATTGAAGATAGCAACTTGATATTTGGCATGCATATGTATCTCATGAAGCTGCACATTTTGAGTGGTAAAAGGTTAAGGTCAAGGTCATCCTTCAAGGTCAAAGGTCAAATATATGGGTCAAAATTGCTCATTTAATGTACAATTTTGCAGTATTTCAATATTCAAGATAGCAACTTGATATTTGGCATGCATGTGTATCTCATAGAGCTGCACATTTTGAGTGGTGAAAGGTCAAGGTCATCCTTCAAGGTCAGAGGTCAAAATTATGTGGACAAAATCGCTCATTTTATGAGTACTTTTGCAATATTGAAGATAGCAATTTGATATTTGGCATGCATGTGTATCTCATGGAGCTG
Organism: Dreissena polymorpha; assembly: GCF_020536995.1. Taxonomy (NCBI): domain Eukaryota; kingdom Metazoa; phylum Mollusca; class Bivalvia; order Myida; family Dreissenidae; genus Dreissena; species Dreissena polymorpha. Next base: position 20,968,031 of record NC_068363.1, read on the forward strand.
CACATTTTGAGTGGTGAAAGATGAAGGTCAAGGTCATCCTTTAAGGTCAGAGGTCAAATATATGTGGCCCAAATCGCTTATTTTATGAATACTTTTGCAATATTGAAGATAGCAACTTGATATTTGGCATGCATGTGTATCTCATGGAGCTGCACATTTTGAGTGGTGAAAGGTCAAGGTCATCCTTCAAGGTCAAATATATGGGTCAAAATTGCTCATGTAATGTCACTTCTGCAATATTGAAGCTAGCAATTTTATATTTAAAATGCATGTGTATCTCATGGAGCTGCACATTTTGAGTGGTGAAGGGTCAAGATCAAGGTCATCCTTCAAGGTCAAACGTCATATAGAGGGACATTGTGTTTCTCAAACACATCTTGTTGTTAGCAAAGTTTGATGTTTGGTAAGGGGGGTCAACTCAAAATATAGGTCACCATGTCAAATCTTACAAAAACACTCCATACACCAGAGTTTTGGTTCAATAATGATAAAACTTGATATTTGTCTGGACATTATCTTGGTCAAGTATGACGTTAGGTAAAGATTTAATGAACTGACTCCTCTCGGGTGAGCGAACTAGGGCCATCTTGGCCCTCTTGATTGATTTATGATAGGTTTTAATTGAGCGAAACTATTGTATGTACTGAAGTCTGATATTTTATTGTATTAATGCACAATATACAGGAATTATTGTGTTAAATATTCAAGAATGTGTTCAACTCATATGATGTTTTAACTTATGATATATAATGGGCAAAATATTTATGCCTTCAATTTTAGACATTTATTGTATTATTTCATTATGTGTAATTGCAATTTCTTTTAATCATCATGTAAACGGCATGGAATCGTGGTTTTTTTCAACATGCATCATATAAATATTGCATTGAACTGCAATAAATTTGTTGGAAACAATTAAGAAATTTAAGTCATTAGACAATGCAATACTTTTAATCAGTTTGTTTTATGATTTCAGAAATGCTCAAAATTTTGAAGACACATTACAAAAGAAAACTGAGTAACTTGACCTTCTCACCATTGAATGATAGTGTTGCAGCCCCTTTAGATGATTTCTACATGCAACCAAATATTCAGCTCATGAAAAAAGACAAGGGGTGCTTTATCAAAACTGGTACACAAATTCTGTTATACAAAAACCTGTTTTCTAAGGACAGCAAATTAAACCAACAGACAGTTTTTATACAAGGCGAAGCTGGGTCAGGTAAATCCACTTTTCTGGCCAGATTAGTTATGGACTGGTGTGATTCACCTAAGAGAAGCGATAATTTCTTTCAAGATTTAAAAACTCTGAAAGATTACAAGTTCATATTTCTTGTCACATTAAGGAATTCAGTTCAGGAGTTTAATATTGAAGAGATTATTAAACAACAGGTAATTGACTCCCTTTATGGCAAAGAGGATTGTGAGAAAGCGAACAAACTACTGAATGAAATCATGAAACAGGAACATTGCTTAATACTATTGGATGGTCTAGATGAGTGGACCGGACCTGGAAATGATCACAACCTACCGGAATTAAAAGCATTACATTACACTGAAAGCCGCTGCGACCTGTTAATTACTACTCGACCTTGGAAATTGGCTGATGGAAAGATTAAGGATTCCGAGATTGACATATTATTGCAACTAGAAGGAATAAAATATCCGTTTGAGCTCAGCAAATGCATCCTTCGTAGAAAGTACCAAGATGAAAATGTTCTGGAAGCAAAAAACTCTGCCTTTACAGAGTACATACGGAAACAGAAGCTGGAAGAGTTACTGCAATCGCCAATGATGCTGTCTGTCATCGTATGTTGGCATGATGAAGGAGAGCGCAAACTAATTTCAAAGTGTGAAATTTACAGTTCTTTGATTGACAGTCTTCTAAAGAAAGTGAGCAATGAAGAGGGATACTTTGAAGATCAGCGGTTTAACTGTTTCGCTGAGACACAATACATACAACCAAATATTCACCACGTGAATCAAATAGCTGAAGCAGCATTCCGTTTGTTGTTTTCAGATATACAGGAAAAATCACTAGTATTTGGTGCCAAAGATCTCAAACTTGAGGATGCGCAGAGAAAGTTTGCCTTGAAAGCCGGTATTTTAACAAAAGCGAAGACATCAAGTCTAGCAAGATCATCATCAACGTTTTCATTTGTCCACAAAAGCATTCAAGAATTCCTTGCTGCATACTATATCGCATGTAATGAGAAAGTCATCAATGAAATCATTGCTGGATATTTTGAACAATATGACAAATCTTACCTTGCCATGACCCAACTCTTTATATTTCTGTGTGGAGTGAGCATCTCTGCAGGGAATGCACTCTCTGACTTGATGAATGAATCTAACGTGAAATATAACTCCTTCCAAGGAGACACCCTGTATCAGAATTGCGTCTTTGCTGGATATAGAGAGGCGGTTGCCAATAGTACCGGTAGTATTAACCTTAGACTCACACGTTTCATCATCAACGACATCAGTCTAGATTTAAAAAACCTCTGGAATATGAATGTGTCAAATGTCATGTCACTAACAATACGGTTACCATCTGTACCAGGATATAAGATTGACCTGTCATTGTGCCACAAGCTGAAGTCATTACAACTCGAGGGCCCAGGTATAGAGTTGAAAGGTAAAAATATACAATATTTTATTGTTAGCATCATTTTTAACAGGTGAAGTTTACCATTCACATGTTATGTTATATTTAAGATTTGCAATTGAATGTTATACGTATATGTATCTCAGATTGCTATACATTATGTAGTTCTGTACAGCGAACCTGTTTTACTGTATGATAAGACAATTAGCATACATCTCAAATATTGTTTTAATTGTGCGTGGTCATTTAGGTAAGGTGTTTATCACATGAAGCACAATGTAGAAATAACTTTTGATCAAATACCAACATGAGCATACTATATCCTGTTCTATTGTCGTTAGCATATGCATACAATTAACATGTAGTACAATAGAAATCCTTGCCAAATAAGTTGCACATTCTTGTGTTGGGCACAAGTCTCTTAAAGAAACTTTTTCAGTTTGGAAAAATGATTATCAAATAAGTGTCATAGATTCCAAACAGAATAAAAATATGTTTAAACAAGCAAAATAACACTTCAGAAGAAGAAAAATAGTAGAACTATTGGTTCTTTAATAGATAATCATCGTTCAAAATCGGTAAAATAATAAAGCATTTGAAACCATTTCCAACATAACTTGGAAAGTCCACTGAGAACTGACAAAGCATTAATGTCAACAGTGAAGCCAGTGTAAAAACCACCAAGTTTTATCAAATCATGCATTTTGGGTGAAAATTGGCCCTTCCTGAGGGTTACATGTTTTCCTAATATGTATATAGTAAAACTATTGAAAAATCTCTGAAACAATGGCTGTTTGTAAAACATGCATGCCTCCCATATGAGCTGTCAGTTGTAGTGGCAGCCATTGTGTGAATATGTTTTTTGTTACTGTTACCTTGACCTTTGACCTAGTGACCTAAAAATCAATAGGGGTCATCTGCCAGTCATGATCAATGTACCTATGAAGTTTCATGATCCTAGACCTAATTATTCTCGAGTTATCATCCGGAAACCATTTTACTGTTTCGAGTCACCTTGACCTTTGACCTAGTGACCTGAAAATTAATAGGAGTCATCTGCCAGCCATGATCAATGTACCTATGAAGTTTCATGATCCTAGGCATAAGCATTCTTGAGTTATCATCGGGAAACCATTTTACTATTTCGAGTCACTGTGACCTTGACCTTTGACCTAGTGACCTGAAAATCAATCGGGGTCATCTGCCAGTCATGTTCAATGTACTTATGAAATTTCATGATCTTAGGCATAAGCATTCTTGAGTTATCATTCGGAAACCATTTTACTACTTAAAGTCACTGTGACCTTGACCTTTGACCTAGTCACCTGAAAATCAAAAGGGGTCATCTGCCAGTTATGATCAATGTACCTATGAAGTTTCATGATCCTATGCATAAGCATTCTTGAGTTATCATCCGGAAACTTCATAGGTACATTGATCATGACTTGCAGATGACCCCTATTGATTTTGAGGTCAAAGGTCAAGGTCACGGTGACCCGAAATAGTAAAATGGTTTTTGGATGAAAACTCAAGAACACATACGCAGCCAACAGGGCGAACTCTGAACAATATAACTGAAGAAACTGGTCTGTAATCCTAAATCTATAATTATCAGTCCAATGAAACATCATCCTTTGAGTTAAATACACTGATCAGTAAAAATATTATCAGAATATGAGATTTTTTGTATATTTTGTATATTAAAGATTGTGTTGATGTTTAATTTTGTTGATTAATATAAATATAAGCAGGACAGGGGAGGTAATACTATATTATATCTTTCTTATATACAGGGGAAACAAATGCCATAAGTTTAAATTTCATGTTTAATAAGAGGATATTTGTTCATGTCAGTTTGAGATCATTTGTTATTTTTTATGATCACATTTTATTATTACTTTGACAAAACAACACTTACCTGAATACCACAATGGATTCCACCCAAACAATACCCCACGCCCCTACCAGAATCCCTTCCCCCCCCAACCTCACCCCCCCCCAATTTTTTTTTAAACATCATCTAATAAATTACCACACCCCACATTATACCCCCCACCCCCCTACCCCCCCCCACCCCCCCCCCCCAATTTTTTTTTTAACATCTAATAAATTACCACACTCCACATTATACCCGCCTCTCACTCCCCCCTACCCCCCATCCCCCCCCCCAAAAAAAAAAATTTTTTTTTTTGAACATCTTATAAATTACCACCCCCCACATTATACCCCCCTCTCACTCCCCCCTCGATCATGACTGGCAGATTACCCCTATTGATTATTTAGGTCACTAGGTCTAAGGTCAAGGTCACAGTGACTCAAAATAGTACAATGGTTTCCGGATGATAACTACATTAGGTCAAAGGTCAAGGTCACAGTGACAAAAAACGTATTCACACAATGGCTGCCACTACAACTGACAGCCCCTATGGGGGGCATGCATGTTTTACAAACAGCCCTTGTTTTTGAATGTATTAAATTAGTAAAAAACAAACGTTGAAGTTATGAACAATAAATCTAACAAAGCAATAGATGTTCCAATTACAAAAAAAGAAGTAAAATTACAGCATTTCCTTCATAATTACAAAACGTTACTTTTGACTTTAAAAACATGTTATCATTTTGCCTTGCATCCCCATGATATATTTATTTATATTTTCTGATATTGCACCACCAGGCCCCGTGTTCACAAAACTTTTTACTGACATCTAAAATCAATTTTGCATGACATTGAAAATCTATTTCAATTTGCTTCGTGACCACGGGGCCACATTTTGACAGTGCATCAACAACAGCCCTTTAACAATGTTGAAAATAAGAAACATAATTGGATAGATTTCAGTCTTTATTTGGCTTCAAACTTAATGTTTTTGAAGCACAGTAACTGAGCTGCATGCATCATTTTGTCTCACGAAAAGTTGTGAAAGACTCAAAGAGTAAAGTGAACTCCATGACCTTTCACAGGTATGTATATATTAACGATATACATATCAATATGAAAGGGGTGTGATTTTTCCGCGGATCATGTTGGGGTCATTTCTGAGATTTGCATAAATTCGTAAAAAATTGATATGGGTGGGGGGTAACGATTCTGTGGACGTATTTCATAAGCGGCCCAGAATAATTGCGGCCCGTGAAAGCTCTCCGCATATTATACTGGTAGATTCTGCCTAAGCATTTACTTTTATATAGAGAATAATAGGTTAGTGTTGATTATAGATCAGGTTTATCATGCGAGGCTTAGAAAACAAAAAGCACGAGCCTTGGCGAGTGCTTTTTCGTTTTCGTGCCGAGCATGATAAACCTGATCTATAATCAACACTGACCTATTATTCTATTTATCCCAATTTTTATTTAGTAAACTTTTTTTATTTAAACAAAATAAGTTTTCATGAGTGTTTGTCGTACTTTGATAATGACTGTAGTGTAACCAAGGTCAGTGTATTACTCCGCGTTCCAAAAATAACCGCTGATCAAATAATCATTTTTTAAATCAGAATATCGTTCTGTAACAAAGTGTCGAGCTTTATAAATTACAAATTTAATCATATTGAATTGCAAATCTTTAAGTTTTATGATATCAATATGACATTAAGTTGTTATATACAAGGAACTACATTTGTTTACAACGTAGCCTAACATCACACACAATTCACTTTCGATATCAAACTATCGAGTCGATCACGAGGTGCACACTATTTGCTTCTTTGTTATAATATGTGGTTATTTCGTGACGAAATAACAAAGATTACTTGGATTTAAGCTAATTATATACATTAACATTTTGAATGTTGAAAGTGGCACCAAAGAATTGTGAGGCAAAGTTGTTCGAACTAGAGAAAGACATTTGCTGGTGAAGTGACTGGGTGGGGCAAACATCAAGATCAACTTGTTCGACGGTAGACAGTGGTTGTCTAGGCTGCATTTCGGCCATAGTTTCGGTGCGTGAAGGCGAACAAGAGGAATCTGTTGGATTGTTACATTTACTGGACTGAGCAAGAATGAACACTTTTGCTGCTGTTCAACAGATATGTTGGAATAATTGGTTATGGACTGGACATTTTTGTGCCCTGTTATGACCATGGTTTCAGTGGGTGGAATGTTTGCATTTCGAAGTTTTTGGACCAGGAATTTGCGAACTGAGTGGTTCGTTATTCTCTTGTGCTTCAGCTTGAGAAAGCCGGCGTCTTTTCAAAAGACTTTTGCCATGGCCTTCAGCATCTTACCTAACTTGTTGACACCCAATTGTTGACGCATGAATCACCGGGATGCAGTGTCATTTGTGCGTATTGCCAGGTAGAAAAGATGCTTTGAAGAAAAATCAGATGGACGCATATCCGAGTACAGCTTGTAAATTAACACAGGATTTCTTGGTCCAGACGATTGTTTTCTACGGTCAAAGGGGAGCAACTCGAACTGACTTCTTCAAAGGGGAGCAACAACAACAGAACCTAGGTTTTAATGACAATAAATGACAAAAAAACACGTTTTTTGCTACTTTCCTTTCTTTTAAGGTCGTTAAGATTGACAAACTTTTGAGATTGTTTTTATTATTGATGCACTTGGCAAATACAGGTGACGAGGTGCGTGGGAAAAAGTAGTTCCGGTTCGGCAGTTAATGACGTCATTTCGTGCCATTGATTATAGCCTTGCCGTTGATTATAGATGAAATTTAATCAACGGGGCTTTAATCAACCGATTTCGGTGTAAAAGTGGGATAAAAAGAGCAATGTCATTGGCTGTTGTTTCCCAATCTTCAAATTGAAATGGATCTTTTAAAATGTGTTTGTTTTTTCTTTGTCGATTCATGCAAATGGCGATTTTGTGAAGCGAAAATTGAAATTACTGAAAGAACGAAAGAATCTCAAAAAATCTCAGAGATTTACTCTTAGGAGAAAAGCAAATTTAAATTTGAATAGTTTGAAACAACGTTGGATATAAATCAGAAAGCAATACCACTTTCTGAATGGGTTCTGAAGATCAACTGTCTTGGTTAGGCAAAGATTATTCCATCATACATGTGAACAAATCTTGAACTACTGATCCTCTGGTAAAGTGTTGAAAGTTGAACACTGACAGTGTTTACCATATTTTAACGGTAAAGACATGGAGCTCAAACGAAAGATTGCAGAAATTGTTCACACAGATTGTTGTTGATCACTGTTCACCTTGCATAATAATTAACAATAATATATTCAATTTGAAGTTAAATAGAGGATATTTTTGTTTTAATCCACTTTAAATTTGATTTCTTCCATAGTAAATAGGGGTAGATTGGTCACTGTCGGCTCTGGTACTACTTTAAAGTACCCCCAGTACTCTTTAAGTTCATATCAACGTACCAAAGGTACTAAAATGATACCTAAATTTTCCAAACAAATATCTGAATAAAGTAAATAAAATGTCAAACTAGCAATAATATCTGTGCATAAGAAGTAGCACAAGAAGGCAACTTTTCCTCCCAAACTTCTGAGTATTCTATATCTAAAACGACATTTGTAGCAGTAGTTCTATCGCCTAAGCCACATATGGTTTATCATATCGCCGATTTGCTGATTTTATCAGCATCTAAAATGCAGTGTAATGCACCTCTGAATTTACTTTCAGGATTTGTACCTTGACAGATAAACTTTATCTGTACAAAAAAACTATACTTGCAAAGTGCATGATATTTAATTGCTTTTTTAGCTCCATTGGCCAAAGGCCAGCGGGGCTTATGTCATGGTCCTGTGTCCGTTGTGTGTGCGTGCGTCCGTGCGTGCGTGCGTTAACTTTTTCTTTAAACATCTTCTTCTCCTAAACTACTGGTCCAATTCTGATGAAATTTCTCAGGAATGTTCCTGTGGTGAACCTCTTTCAAATTTGTTCAAATTATGCCCCTGGGGTCAAATTTGACTTTGCCCCTGGGGGTAAAAAAATTGAAAATTTGCTTATATAAGGCCTATTTTGTGCAAACTTTATAAATCTTCTTGTCAAGAACCATTGGGGCTAGGGCTACCAAACTTGGTATGTAGTGACATCTTATAGTCCTCTACCAAGTTTGTTCAAATTATGCCCCTGGGATCAAATTTTACCCTGCCCCGGGGGGTCAAAAAATTGAAAATTTGTTTATAAAAGGCCTATTTTGTGCAAACTTAAAAAATCTTCTTGTCCATAACTGTATGGCGTAGTGCTACCAAATTTGGTATGTAGTGACATCTAATAGTCCTCTACCAAGTTTGTTCAAATTAAGCCCCTGGGGTCAAATTTGACCCTGCCCCGGTGGGTCAAAAAATTGAAAATTTGCTTATATAAGGCCTATTTTGTGAAAACTTTTAAAATCTTCTTGTCCATAACCATTGGGCCTAGGGCTTCCAAATTTGGTATGTAGTGACATCTAATAGTCCTCTACCAAGTTTGTTCAAATTATGCCCCTGGGGTCAAATTTGACCCTGCCCTGGGGAGTCAAAAAATCGAAAATTTGCTTATATAAGTTCTATTTGGTGCGAACTTTAAAAATCTTCTAGTCCATAACCGTATGGCATAGGGCTATCAAATTTTGTATGTAATGACATCTTATAGTCCTCTACCAAGTTTGTCAAATTAAGCCCCTGGGATCAAATTTGACCGTTCCCCAGGGGTCACAAAATTGAACATATGCTTATATTGGGCCCATTTTGTGCAAACTATAAAAATCTTCTTGTCCATAACCATTGGGCCTATTTCTATCAAATTTGGTAGGTAGTGACATCTAATAGTTCTCTACTTAGTTTTTTAGCTCCACTGGCCAAAGGCCAGCGGGGCTTATGTTATGGTCCTGTGTCCGTCGTGTGTGCGTGCGTGCGTGCGTTAACTTTTTCTTAAAACATCTTCTTCTCCTAAACTACTGGTCCAATTCTGATGAAATTTCTCAGGAATGTTCCTGTGGTGAACCTCTTTCAAATTTGTTCAAAAGATGCCCCTGGGGTCAAATTTGACTTTGCCCCTGGGGGTCAAAAAATTGAAAATTTGCTTATATAAGGCCTATTTTGTGCAAACTTTATAAATCTTCTTGTCAAGAACCATTGGGGCTAGGGCTACCAAACTTGGTATGTAGTGACATCTTATAGTCCTCTACCAAGTTTGTTCAAATTATGCCCCTGGGATCAAATTTTACCCTGCCCCGGGGGGTCAAAAAATAGAAAATTTGCTTATATAAGGCCTATTTTGTGCAAACTTTAAAAATCTTCTTGTCCATAACCGTATGGCGTAGGGCTACCAAATTTGGTATGTAGTGACATCTTATAGTCCTCTACCAAGTTTGTTCAAATTATGCCCCTTGGGTCAAATTTGACCCTGCCCCGGGGGGGTTAAAAAATTGAAAATTTGCTATATAAGACCTATTTTGTGCAAACTTTAAAAATCTTCTTGTCCATAACCATTGGGCCTAGGGCTATCAAATTTGCTATGTAGTGACATCTTATTGTTTTCTACCAAGTTTGTTCAAACTATGCCCGTGGGGTCAAATTTGAACCTGCCCCGGGGGGGTTAAAAAATAGAAAATTTGCTTATATAGGGCCTACTTTGTGCAAACTTTAAAAATCTTTTTAACCATAACCATTGGGCCTAGGGCTACCAAATTTGCTATGTAGTGACATCTTATAGTCTTCTACCAAGTTTGTTCAAATTATGCCCCTGGGGTAACATTTGACCCTGCCCCGGGGGTCAAAAAATTGAACATTTGCTTATATAAGGCCTATTTTGTAAAAACTTTAAAAATCTTCTTGTCCATAAGCATTGGGCCAAGGGCTACCAAATTTGGTATGTAGTGACATCTTATAGTCCTCCACCAAGTTTGTTCAAATTAAGCCCCTGGGATCAAATTTGACCCTACCCCAGGGGGGGTCAAAAAATTGAAAATTTGCTTATAAAAGGCCTATTTTGTGAAAACTTCAAAAATCTTCTTGTCCATAACCATTGGGCCTAGGGCTACCAAATTTTGTATATAGTGACATATAATAGTCCTCTACCAAGTTTGTTCAAATTATGCCCCTGGGGTCAAATTTGCACCCCGCCCTGGGGGGTCAAAAAATCGAAATTTGCTTTTATAAGTCCTATTTTGTGCAAACTTTAAAAATCTTCTAGTCCATAACCGTATGGCATAGGGCTACCAAATTTGGTATGTAATGACATCTTATAGTCCTCTACCAAGTTTGTTCAAATTAAGCCCCTGGGATCAAATTTGACCGTTCCCCAGGGGTCACAAAATTGAACATATGCTTATATTTGGCCCATTTTATGCAAACTATAAAAATCTTCTTGTCCATAACCATTGGGCCTATTTCTATCAAATTTGGTAGATAGTGACATCTAATAGTTCTCTACTTAGTTTTTTCAAATTATGCCCCTGGGAACAAATTTGACATTGCCCCAGGGGTCACAAAAATGAACATATGCTTAAATAAGGCCTATTTTGTGCAAACTTCAAACATCTTCTTGTTCTTAATTATAGCGCCTAGGGCTACTAAATTTGGTATGTTGTGATATCTAATAGTTCTCTACCAAATTTGTTCAAATTATTCCCCAGGGCTCAAATTTGACCCTGTACCGGGAGGTCACAAAACTGAACATATGACGTTTACCAGGGGAGATTACTGCGGCCGTGTGGCTGTGACCAACAACAACAACATCTTGTAAACATGAGATAAAACTAGGGATGCAAGAGGTTACAAAAACCATTAACAGGTTAACCTTTTTACGTAACCGGTTATTAACCGGTTAACCGAAACGCCTTAAATAGTTAAAATGCAAATTAAATTAATTTTGAACGAAATGTAAGTTGAATAAATAATATAATCAGTACATTTATTTAATAGCGAAGTAACTAAGTATTATGATCTCAAATACTGATAGTTAAGTATGTTTGTTAACCTACTATAGCGCGCAAATTTTACGCAATACTAAATTTAACGGGTTTATTTTTTAGATATTTTTAAATGATGTTTAATTATTTAATTAGTTAAGAATTTGCTTTCTGAAATAAAACTTGCATAGGACGGTAATGGTCGAATCGTTGTACGTACATTATCATAATGATATTAAAATTTGATAAACAAAAACGACGTTAACTCGTAAAGATTGTAACTACGAATGCAATTCTTCATAAAATTGTTAGTTATAAAATGGTATTTTCGCGAGCAATCAGTGTTGGGTATTGGTTAACAAAACATCAAAATAAGCCGTCCAATATCTTAACTGTTTTTCATCGCGAGTTCAATAAACGTGTCAATTACGTCTTCGCTAATAGCTCACACTAACCGCAGTTCGCTATTTAAATTTTAGCGAGTCAAAAGACCAACAGTGTCAGTTTTCAAAACGCACCCCCTATTTGTTATCACAAAGGTATTAATTAATTGATTTATTACTTTGATTGTTGACACGTTATTTATTACCGGCGATGGCGCGGCATGTTGTTCTTACTAGTCGCCAGCGCAAGTTGGCAGTATGTCACGCGAAAAAAGTAAACTCGTACGAATTATTCCATGAAAAAAAATAATCAAATATTTTTTTCCAGGTTAACCTTTTCCGGCAAATGTAACCGGTTAACGGGTCGTTTCGGTAGGTTAACCGGTTAACCTCTTGCATCCCTAGATAAAACCCTGTCATTTAGTGCCATTTTAGATCAGATGGTGACTGCTTACAAAGGAATTGAAGTAAGTACATGTGTTCTGAATGTTTTTCTTATAAACTGAAAAAAGTCGGGATTTATTTAAATATGTCGAAAGTGACCATATATCCGGATAAAAAAAATTCGCATGACATGTTTATTTAATGTCTTTTTTGTAGTGTTTAAACCAGTTTAATAATATCTTATTGATTTTTAAACACAACTTCCATGAACATAATTATTTCCATAAAAGTCAATATATGATTCTGCATTGTAAACTCAAACTTTGTATCCAAGAGAAGATGTTGGAATTAATGAAGTGCAATGTTCTTAACTGTCTATATGCTGCTTTTTAATAACTAATGATTCATTGTTCCATTTGTGAATTGTGACTCATGAATTGTGGAGATATGATTGTCAATTGCTCAACGATCTATACAAATTTCTGATCATTTTATAATTTTCTTAATATAAGTTATGAATTGATCTTAGAAGTCATATGTATTACTTAATTAAATACATTTATAAATATAAGAAATAATCTTTAGATTATCATAATATTCTCAGGCCTGTTGGTCTAAGGGATGTGTGGGTTGTTAATTATATGTATGCCCCTCTTCGAAGAAGAGGGTGTTTATTGTTTTGCACATATCGGTCCGTCCGTCATCCGTATGTCCGTCCACCAGGTGGTTTCTGGATGATAACTCAAGAACGCTTAGGCCTAGGATCATGACACTTCAAAGGTACATTGATCATGACTCGCAGATGACCCCTGCTGATTTTGAAGTCACTAGGTCAAAGGTCAAGGTCACGGTGACCCGAAATAAAATGTTTTCCGGATGATAACTCAAGAACGCTTATGCCTATGATCATGAAACTTGATATATACATGGATCATGACTCGCAGATTACCCCTATTGATTTTCAGGTCACTAGGTCAAAGGTCACGGTGACTCAACTTAGAAAAATGGTTTCCGGATTATAACTCAAGAACACTTACGCCTAGGATCATGAAACTTCATAGGTACATTTATCATGACTCGCAGATGACCCCTATTGACTTTCAGGTCACTAGGTCAAAGGTCAAGGTCACGGTGACTTCACACAAAAAAATGGTTTCCGTATGATAACTAAAGAAAGCTTACGCCTAGGATCATGAAACTTCATAGGTACATTAATCATGACTCACAGATGGACCTCTATTGATTTTCAGGTCACTAGGTCAAAGGTCAAGGTCAAAGTGCCAAAAAATGTATTCACTCAATGGCTGCCACTACAACTGACAGCCCATATGGGGGGGGCATGCATGTTTTACAAACAGCCCTTGTTTGAGATGATTCTTTACAAAGAAAGATGCTACTATTGTATTTTTTATAAATGTGTGAAAGGCTCTAAGAAGGAACCAGAGATTATTAACCCTTTACCAAACACCAACAGGATTTTACGGGTTTATAGCTGACGACTTTATAAAAAATTATGATAAAATGAGAAATTGCTCAAGATGAGCAATTTCTCCTTTTATCACAATTATTTCTACCCTACCTGATTATTTCTTTAATATTCCATTACAATTTAATTGTCGTCTGCAACCTTTTTCAAATTGGGAAAGTCCAAAATGTGTCGTTTGGTAAAGGGTTAAGGCATTTTGATTCCTACGGGTCTTGTGAATCTGTTTCAAATCAAATGCGTATATTTGATCTTCAGCATCTAAAAATATGTGAAATAGAAAGAACGACAATATCTTTTGGAGAGATGAATGTACCTACGTTATAAGCAATGGGACTGTGTTTCAAAGGAACAATTCCCGGGCTATTTAGTCTGTTTAGTTAACACGGTAGTAACTTTTTCCATATATAAAAATGCTCACCCTTCCAACTTTAAGCGCCCAATGGGACGAGGGATAGACAGAGAAAGTCACATGCTTGAGTACATTTCAACCCATGCGCATTGCGCGTTTTTTTCGCATAAAAAAACAGTGGAGCGATACAGGGCCATCATGGCCCTCTTGTTTTAACATAATGTATGACATGCACATACCAGCAAGTCAGCAATGCAGGCGTATAATCATATTCCTTGGAGACATCAAAACGAAGCAAAGACCGATTATTTTTCCATGACGTTTGGAATTATTTTTGTTTCGTTGTTCATATTTTGTGTTGCTTCCTTCATTCTCATTTTGCGGTTGAAGTTTTGGCGATGCGCGCTCAAAATAACACAGAAAATACATTAAAATAAATGAATGCCGCAAGTTCTACACCCAGTAGTAATAATTGTTAGAGCGTCTCGTGAGATCGTCTTACAACACTGTTCGATAAGCGTCTAATCAATAAGTGCACAAGGGAAACAACCAGTGCAGTTTTTAATAAGCGTCTTTATGAAGCTTTTTCGGACTTGTTACTAAGTTCGGACATGAAAAAAAGCACTCGACCCATCGGGCTATACCGGCTTGGAAATTTCACTCGACCAACGCAAAAATCACTCGACCCGGTTGACAGTCGAGCGGGTTACGGCCAAAACTGAAAATCAGATGTTGTAAAACATCACCAAACAAAATTATATTTGAACAAAACCTGCCTCAACATGCATTTTGTGTATAAGTTTGGATTTTTTTTAATTTTACAGAATATTGGAATAAACACATAATGAATATGAAAAAATGAGATGAAAACTACCGATTGAGCATGAGTATTCTTACTCTTAGGAACGTTTAAGTATATTTTCCATACTGGGATACATTTTAGTATACTTAAAAAGAAGCCTTGGTACTTGGAACGTAAAATGGCATGATACCATGAAATCTGCAAGCAGTATGCATTTTTTTTTTTTTAGAGGGTGATGAGAATGTGCTTGATGACATATTGACTGGCAACCAGGATGCTGAATTACTTAATGCTGAAGATTCAATGGACATTTCACCGTCCAAAGTTGTAAAACGTATGTAAAATGTAGTATCACATTCTATATATCCTTCTCATTATCATGAATTGCAGGCTTATTTAAAACAAAACATTTAGATGTTTAGCCAACCTGTGAACAATAAGCTCATGGTGAGCTTTTGTTATCGCCTTTTATCCATCATGTGGTGTGCATCTTGAGCATTTGTCCTGCATTGTGAAAACTCGTGCTGCCTCATTTTGTGCCCAATCATTTTTAGCCGGATTTTTTTCGAAAAAATCTCGGCTTATAGATTGATGTTGTCGGGCGGGCGGGGGGGGCGGGCGGGCGGGCGGGGTGGCGGCGTGCTCGAAAATGTTAAAGTTCTTATTTCATGGTATAACTTTGGTATGCTTGGACCTAGAGTCTTCAAACTTGACATGAAGGTTGGCCAGGATTAACAGATGACCACTGGTCATTTCAAGGTCATTCATTTGAAGGTCAAGGTCACTGTGACCTTCAATATAAAAAATGTTAAAGTTCTTATAACTTTGGTATGCTTGGACCTAGAGTCTTGAAACTTGACATGAAGGTTGGCCATAACTAGTTAGTAACCACTGGTCATTTCAAGGTCATTCATTTGAAGGTCAAGGTCACTGTGACCTTGAATGTAAAAATGTTAAAGTTCTTATTTCATGGTATAACTTTGGTATGCTTGGACCTAGAGTCTTCAAACTTGACATGAAGGTTGGCCAGGATTAACAGATGACCACTGGTCATTTCAAGGTCATTCATTTGAAGGTGAAGGTCACTGTGACCTTCAATATAAAAATGTTAAAGTTGTTATAACTTTGGTATGCTTGGACCTAGAGTCTTGAAACTTGACATGAAGGTTGGCCAGAACTAGTAAGTAACCACTGGACATTTCAAGGTCATTCATTTGAAGGTCAAGGTCACTGTGACCTTGAATGTAAAAATGTTAAAGTTGTTATAACTTTGGTATGCTTGGACCTAGAGTCTTGAAACTTGACATGAAGGTTGGCCAGAACTAGTACACTGGACATTTCAAGGTCATTCATTTGAAGGTCAAGGTCACTGTGACCTTGAATGTAAAAATGTTAAAGTTCTTATTTCATGTTATAACTTTGGTATGCTTGTACCTAGAGTCTTCAAACTTGAAATAAAGATTGGCCAGTACTAGAAGATGACCACTGGTCATTTCAATGTCATTCATTTGAAGGTCAAGGTCACTGTGACCTTAAATGTTAAAATGTTAAAATTGTTATAACTTTGGTATGCTTGGACATAGAGTCTTCAAACTTGACATGAAGGTTTGCAAGCACACTTAGATGACCACTGGTCATTTCAAGGTCATTCATTCTAAGGTCAAGGTCACTGTGACCTTGAATGTAAAAATGTTAAAGTTCTTATAACTTTGGTAGGTAAAAATGTTAAAGTTCTTATTCCATGTTATAACTTTGGTATGCTTGTACCTAGAGTCTTCAAACTTGACATAAAGGTTGGCCAGTACTAGAAGATCACCACTGCTCATTTCAATGTCATTCATTTGAAGGTCAAGGTCACTGTGAACTTAAATGTTAAAATGTTAAAATTGTTGTAACTTTGGTATGCTTGGACCTAGAATCTCAAACTTGACGTAAAGGTTTGCAAGCACACTTAGATGACCACTGGTCATTTCAAGGTCATTCATTTGAAGGTCAAGGTCACTGTGACCTTGGATGTAAATATGTTAAAGTTGTTAATACTTTGGTATGCTTAGACCTAGAGTCTTCAAACTTGATATGAAGGTTGGCCAGAACTAGTAGATGACCACTGGTCATTTTAAGGTCAAGGTCACCGTGACCTTGAATGTAAAAATGTTAAAATTCTTATTTCATGGTATAACTTTCTTATGCTTGGACTTACAGTCTTCAAACTGGACATGAAGGTTGGCCAGCACTAGTAGATGACAATAAATAGTATTATTTCATCTAAGTTTATTTTCTTACATTTGATAATGAAATTGATGGAAACTTCAAACAATATCTTACTAATTTTCTAATAAAAAAATTGAGATCAAACTTTCCTAATTGTCAATTCAAGTTCATATTTGTGACCTTAAATGTTATTGTTGTTCATGTATATGCATGCATTCAAAACATAACACAAGGTTTGCTCATGCCTTGAAAAGTACTTACATTTCATTTTGACCTTTGAACAATATTTCAGTAATTTAAGTATTGCATTGACAAAAACACGAAAGGTACTTTCCTGTCATTTAAATCAAAAATCCGGCTTTAATGCGGTCATCTCCGACCGCGGAACTCTTGTGTCTGTATTATATCTGTGCGAAAGTCAAACCTGGGTCATGTGGGGTCACAGAATAGGTGACTTGGTCATATTAAAGAAAAACAATTGTTAGCTCTTCAGAGGCCGCATTTATTGCCCAATCTTCAAACAATTTGATCTGAACTTTTGTTCGCAATGATATCTTTGCCAAGTTGGAAACCAGATCACACGGCACAGTAAAAATAATTCTCGAAATCGGCTGCGCTCTTTTCGTAGGTGTCAGTGCTCTTAGCTAATCGATTAAAAATTTAAAAAAAAAACAGATAAATATATTGGTCATTCTGTGAAGAATAAAATTTCATTTTAATGTAAATATCAATAAAAAAATAATACATTACTGGTTGATTTTTATTCTTCTTATATTTAATTAAAACTAAACAGAAACAATAATTATAAATAAACAGAATAATTTGTGATCAGAAGCCTTAGCCAAAATTTACCAAATTGTAACCATTTGTCAATCAAGCGCGTGTTTCAGTAAAAGTTTGTCTGAAATATAAAAACTCGGCATGGAAAAAGGTTCTATTTTAAAATATCTGCAAGGTGGTGGAGACAGGGAACAGAAAGAAAGGTCATCAAAACGAGAAGCGCAAAGTATTGAGAAAAGTAAACAGGTGCAGAAATCGTAAGGAAAGCAAATAAAATCCATCAGATAATGTAGTTAATTTGTTTGCAGTTTAGTGTCACTATGTTACATAGGTTAAAAAGGTTCTGGTTGATCATAACTATAAATATAGGTATATATTTTTTTAAATGCAGGGCGAGTAAATTAAAGTGAAAGGCGAGTGGATTGTCAGGCCTACTCGCCCTGCAGGGCAAGTGGCTCTGGAAAAATTCTTCAAGGCCAATTAATAACAAGCATGGTTATAATACTTGTCCAAGTGATATCTCTTTTTACTGGGTTTTCTGGGATTAAAAATGTCATTACATCAAATAATAAAAATCTTGTGAAAACTGTAAAATTCCACATTTATGGTCATATCTTTTTGAAACGTGTACAGAGCATTTTCCCTTTCATATCTCGGCCTAACTCACAATTGACTTACATGGGTTCAAAAACTGGTTCACCTGGTCAAATTAAAGAAAAAGCTTGTGAACAATTGAAGGCACATTTATTGCCCAATTTTCACTAAACTTTGTCAGTACCAATGATATCTGAGCCTGGTTCAAAACTAGTGTAAAAAAAAACAGGTAACCAGGTCAAATTACCTTCAATGCTTGTGAATATTTTAGAGACCACATTTATTGCTTTATTTTCAGAAAACTTTGTGAGAACAAACGTCCACATCATATTTTGGCACCTAGTTCTAATTACAATCTTGTGAACACTAGAAGTCAATTAGTTTGCACAGTCTTCATGATACTTGCTTTGTACATTTGTTTAAATGATCACTCTTGGGCGAGTGAGATTTGGTTCCATGAAAATATGACCACTATGAGACCACAAAGAAATCTCCTGTGAAAAAATCTCCAGCCAGGTGCACAGCTGTCAAATGTAAAATAAATGTTTCATTATTCTTTTATTTTGGCCATATTGAAGATGTCGGCATAAAGTATTCGTACTGTCAGTTTGTGCATTTCATGATTTGTGGAAAAAAAACTTCCAGTTTTTTTTTATAACTTTGCTGTATATCGATGGATTTTAAAAGAATTGGGTACAAATGTCAACCATTTTAAGACAATGAGTCCCATGTTACTCAGGTACAATGTATTCTTACTTCAAAAGTGAAGGTTACTCTTTAAGGTCAGTTGTCAATTTGGCTATAAAACACCTTGAAAATTCCTTTCACACCCTTTCTTTGCCATTATAATTATGAGTTTTAAATGTCTTCACACAAATGAAAGCGATCATTAAATTTCTGAAATTTCATAACATGTATGTTCAAGGGGAGCTAATCCATATGTTGATATAAACATTCAGAAAAGTCGCCCTTGGTAAAACTGGGGGTCACAATATGGAAACCAAATATATCTAAAAATAGCTGTAAAACAATGAAAATTATAATTATGTTGACGGACAGACGGACCGACATGAGCAAAACTATATACCCCCTCTTCTTCGAAGGGGGGCATAAAATGTCTGTAAATGTCCACAATCTATGAATATATTTAATTTACCTAAAAACCTAAAACCACTTATTATGCCCCCCTTCGAAGAAGAGGGGGTATATTGCTTTGCACATGTCGGTCTGTCGGTCGGTCCGTCCACCAGGTGGTTTCCGGATGATAACTCAAGAACGCTTGGGCCTAGGAACATGAAACTTCATAGGTACATTGATCATGACTCACAGATGACCCCTATTGATTTTGAGGTCACTAGGTCAAAGGTCACGGTGACTCGAAATAGTAAAATAGTTCCCGGATGATAACTCAAGAATGCTTAGGCCTAGGATCATGAAACTTGATAGGTAGATTGATCATGACTAGCAGATGACCCCTATTGATTTTCAGGTGACTAGGTCAAAGGTCAAGGTCACAGTGACCCGAAATACAGGCTTTCTACTGGTCCCTACTTTTCCTACTTTTCCCTACTTTTTTTTCTTAACCCTACTTTTCCCTACTTTTTTTTTAAATAGCCCTATTATCCCTACTTTTTCATTTTGCAGGTAAAATAAATAAACTGTAAAATGAAGGCTTACATGATTCTTCTTTAGATATTTTGCAGAATTTCCATTCATTATGACTCTTTTGTAATGAGTCCAGTGCAGATGTGTTTGGGGGATCACCTTGTGATGTCCATCCTTGAATGCACCATGGTCCCTTGGCAATTGACCAGTACAGATGTCTTTAGGTAAGATAATATCTTTTTACACTGTGAAAATATATGTATGTTCTATTTAATCATAACATATGTGCTTCTTGAAATAGAGGTGACAGATATGCACGCTTCATCTAGACTTTACACTACCAAGTTTCTTTTTTTCCCAATGATGGAACTAGCTGAGGGAACCTACAAATTCCATGCTGTGTTTTAAACCTTATGGGTTAAATTTGTTATTGCAGATTCTGCTTTCCTTTCTTACAAAATACATTTAAGTTTATATGTAAAGCTTGCTTTCCCTAACTGTCATATTAATCATAAACAATTTTGTATGACCCCACAAAAAGGGAGGGGGTGATTTGCCATTGTTTGTCTCTCTGTCCATCTGGCTGTCCATAGCCCAAAGTTTGTGTCGCTGAAAAGTATAACTGCTAGAGCCATCTTTCTGTGAATAGTTGTCAGCATTTGAACTTGTATACCTGAGTATTTTGATGCAAGTGTATCAGATATCTACAGAGTTATGACCCCTAATTTAGCAAACTATAGGAATGTTTGTGACAGAGCCATTTGTTGGGGCATCTGTGTCCTATGGACACACATCTACTTTAAAATTAGAATTTGATTAACACAGTGGCATTTGTAATTTGATATAAGACACTGGATTGACCAACTGCTTTGACCAGCCTTGATTTGCTTTGTGTCAATACTATGTTGCAGCAGTAACATACTAACAACTTAGATCCATACAATGTCAATTTTAATAGCTTAATTACGTTACCTGATATCATATGCTATTTACTCCGATAGGATCGTAATTTATCCGGAATTTTTCGTCTGAGGAATCCCACACTTTTTGAGAAACCCGTCTAGTAGGACAGAGCGGTCACATAGTGCCGTGTAGCCGCACAACCAAAACGGGACATTACCCATAATTCACTCTTATTCCGGATGGCGATATACAAAGGCCGACATTTTGTTATAAACTTAATTGTTGCTTCTGTTTCGCTGGATTCTTCTGTTTAACAGAATAGAGAAGTTTTGTATTGTTTTAAAACATTCTCCGTATATATATCCGTGTATTTCTGTATCGTTTTGTGTATTTGTTTGTTTGTTCAAGGCAAAGTATGCCTCAAACACGTGGCTCATGTGGACACACAAAGGCAGCATGGGACAACCATGGTAGCTGCCTGTCGTGTTCAGGATGTACCCAGGATAACTGCTGCCCTTTCTGTGAGCATTGGTCTGCTGATACCTGGGCCATTAAGCGTCGACCCTTCAAGAGTCGTGGACGCAACAAGAATAGTTCAGATCAAAGTAGGGAAAGTTCCGTGTGTCGGGACTTTTCACCACAGGATCTTGACCATACTACACCAGTAGCTGCCAGGCATCGGTCCCTACCCCGTGACGAAACTGGACAAAATTTGCCCGGTCCGTTCATCGGGAATGACCATTTGAATGACTCGGCATCAGATCAACGTAGGAAAAGTTCCGTGTGTCGGGACTTTTCACCACACGATCTTGACCATATGCCACCAGTAGCTGCCAGGCATCGGTCCCTACCCCGTGACGACACCGGACAAAATTTGCCCGGTCCATTCATCGGGAATGACCAGTTGACCGGTCCGGAGACTTCACCGGGCACCGGTCACCGGTCAACATTGACCGGTCCGGTCACCAGTCATGCTCTGACCGGTCACCGGTCACTGACCTGTCCGGTCACCGGTCATGCTATGACCGGTCCGGTAACCGGTCCGGTCACCGGTCATGCTGTGAGCGGTCCGGTCACCGGTCATGCTGTGACCGGTCCGGTCACCGGGCACCGTTCATTGACCGGTCTGGTCACCGGTCATGTAATGACCGATCCGGTCACCGGGTTTCGGTCTGTGCCACAGACCGTTCCGGTCACCGTAGATGTTGACACTACCTTGTCAGTACTCCAAAAAGGTAGACGCAGCCGCGTTTCTACTCTGAGTCACAGACGTAAACGTGTAGTGTCTGATGTTTCTGACTACTCCTCCACCTCGGGCTCGTCGTCGTATGACTCATCCTCTACTTCAAATAGCCCTCATCATTACCGGAGGGGACGTCGTTCACGCTCACCGAGTGTTTCTCGGCGTAGATTGCCTCATAAAGAGCGATCACGCCAGCGCTCGGGGAGACGTTCGATCAGGAAACATCATTCCCAGCGCCTCCAAACAGTGTCTCGGCGTCGCAGGGATAAGGGACATAGACATTCCTCTATTAGGCGCTCTCGGACTCCTAGGTCCCCTAGTCGATCCTTCTCTGAGGAATCTATTGACACCCTTCCACGTGTGTCGGCCTCTATGTTGGCCTCAACACACACTTCAGCCGTTCCTACAACCACTGAGCATAACTTGTATTCAAACACTAGTTTGCATACATATCAGGCTCAAGGTACAGGGGTTAATCTAACCACTTCGGCTGCGTTTTCAGCCTCACGGGTCTCTTCCACATTGCATAGAAGTATACCCCGGGCTGCCGCTACACCATCAAATCCCAATACTTTGTGGATCCAACAGTCGCCGGGAATCTTTGTCCCATTTTCGACTGATCCTTTACCAGCGACCTCTGGTATTCAAAGTGAGTCTGCTGACTTGATCTCTGAGAGACCTAACTCACCAGCTATATCTTTGATGGTGCCGAAAAACGATTCTCTCATGATAGAAGCGAATGAATCTATTATTCCTTCTCCTATATCCACCGGTTTCAATCAATCCAATGCTCCCGCATATGGTTCGATTGAGGTGGGTTCGGAGTCTAATGAGGCCGAACTTTATTATTTGGCCTCCATCAATCAGGTATACAAACTTATGTTCAATACCTTAGATGAGGACTTCTGCCCCCGCCCTTCCTTGTCTCTCACAGGATCTGCAGTTACCGTTACAGAACAGGTAGCACGCAGACGAGAGCCCAGCAGGATAAGTAAGGCTACTTCCCGAGTGGATCTACGCCTTCCTATTGGCTCTTCCACAATGGCTGTTTTCCAGTCACTTGAACCAGCTAATAAGCCTTCGCCATCTCCATGGAAAGCCCCTAAGGAGCTGACGGAGCCTAAACAGATGGACGGCGGGAAAAGTTATAAGGCCCCGGTACCAGATCCTGCTACCGGTTTGGACCTTTCCAAACTTCCGGTTCCTGATGCTGACATTAGTAAGCTGTCACTTACAATGCCTTCATCATCTACCCATACATCAGTCCCTCTTTCCCTGTTGGAAAATTGGGAGCTGAGAGAACGCCGTTCCATAGGTCTGGCTAACCAGCTAGATCTCATGGCAGCCACAACCTTAGACTTGGTTTGGGAGCTCTCTGATTCAATCCCAGAGGAGCTCCGGGCCTTGTTAATACATCTTTCACGTACTATGCAGTGTTTATCTCACAATGCTGCGTCTTCTATGTCTGAGATGTTAAGGCTTCGGAGAGACCTCATCCTCTCTTCCTTGCCCAATAATTTCCTTTTGGAAACAGGCGAAAACTCCCTTCGAACTGCTCCACTAACAGCAGAGTCTCTTTTCGGAGGGAGGATACAGTCGGCACTTACTGCTGATCATGAAGATCAGATACATGCCTCTTAAGCTAGGAGCAACTCTGGCCAGCGCCCTGTGGTTTTTAAGCGCCCTGCTTCTAAGCCCCCAGGAGCCCCACCGGCCAAGAACGCTAAAAGGGACAGTTTCCCTACTAAGCGTCCGTCTGCTCCACGTCAGCCCACTAATAGGCCTCCTTTTCAGAACAGAACAACTTCCTATCGGAAGCCTTCTGTAAAACAAAAATGGAGTAAGGGCAAACCCAATGCGGACAAGAAGTCATTTAATCCTTCTTCCGGCAAGGGTGGACCTCCTAAAGGTCAGCCCTAGGTCATACCCCTTTCTACCGCCACAACCTCTGATGCCGGAGGTATCAGTCGGGGCCAGACTTATGCACTTCGCAAATCGATGGCTCCAAATAACTTCGGACGCGTGGGTTCATTCTCTTGTCACACAAGGCCTCACTTTTCAATTCAAAAAAAGGCCCCCACTCTCTCGCGTCCAAATAGATCTGGTATCTCCGCATCCACAACTTCCAGACTCCATTCTCGGACTCCTGGAAAAACAGGCGGTAGAAAGGGTTCACGACCCTTGTTCTCCAGGATTTTACAGTCGCCTATTCCTTGTTCAAAAGAAAAGCGGCTCCTGGAGACCAGTCATAGACTTAAAAGTGTTCAACACGTTTCTAGTCAAACCTACTTTCAAGATGGAGACTCCTGCCTTCATTCGGCGCTCCATTAAACCCATGCAATGGGGGGTTTCCTTGGACCTGGAAGATGCATACTTCCATGTTCCTATCCATCCCAACTACCGAAAGTACCTGCGCTTCTCCTTTCGAGGCCAGGTCTACCAGTTTCGGGCGATGCCCTTTGGATTGGCCACGGCTCCACGAGTTTTCACCAAACTCATGGCTGCAGTGAGCGCTCACCTCCGATTACACGGGGTTCAACTGCTTCAGTATTTCGACGATTGGCTCTTACACCAGCTCGATCGTCAACTGCTTCTGCTACACCTAGAGTTCTCTTGGAAGGAGCTCCTCTCTTTAGGACTCCTTCTCAATGTAACCAAGTCAGACCTCATTCCCTCTCAGGATTTCATATTCGTGGGAATGAATTTTCTGACCCACATCAATCGGGTCAGGGTCTCACCACAACGTATATCAGACCTCCTTTTGAAGGTCAGATGGGTGCTGTCCCAATCTCATATCACAGCTCAAGATTTCCTCTCACTCAACGGTATCCTGAGCTCTGTAGCAGACTTCGTGCAGTTGGGACGTCTCTTCTTACGTCCTCTTCAGCACTATCTCTCAGCTCGATGGAAATGGTCTCCAGACAATCTGCTAACAC
Source organism: Dreissena polymorpha (assembly GCF_020536995.1). Taxonomy (NCBI): domain Eukaryota; kingdom Metazoa; phylum Mollusca; class Bivalvia; order Myida; family Dreissenidae; genus Dreissena; species Dreissena polymorpha. The sequence goes on from NC_068363.1 coordinate 20,993,133, forward strand.
AGATTCCCATCCTTCCGTCCTTAGTCCCCCACCTTCAATGGTGGCTAGACGAGGAGACCCTGTTGGCAGGAGTACCGCTTCTTCCCCCGCAACCGTCTACATCTCATAACGGATGCGAGCATGGAAGGTTGGGGCGCTCACCTGGAACCCAGCAGCCTAACATTATCAGGATTGTGGTCTCCTCAGGAGTCTCTCCTGCACATAAACAATCTCGAAATGCGAGCAGTCTTTCTAGCTGTTTCTCAATTCCAATCACATCTTCGGGACTCCTGTGTGATGGTATCGACAGACAACACATCAGTCGTGGCTTACATCCAGAAACAGGGCGGGACACACTCTCACTCCCTGTATCTGGAAACAATGAAATTACTTGTTCTTTGCAAGAGTCTAAACGTCTCTCTCTTGTCCAAACACATACCAGGTCGTCTCAACGCCCTGGCGGACGGTTTGTCTCGCAAACACCAGTTACTTCCATTGGAGTGGACACTTCATCAGGAAGTGGCCAATCAGATATTCATCACATTCGGTTATCCACTGGTCGACCTGTTTGCGACCAGAGACAACCACAGACTTCCTCTGTATGTGAGTCCAGTGTACGAACCAGCAGCGTGGGCGGTAGACGCGCTTTCGTTCGATTGGGATCAACTGGACGCTTACGCTTATCCCCCACCCATTCTAATTCCCCAAATCTTAGGGAAAATCAGGGTGAGCTCTTGCCGGATCCTCCTGATAGCCCCTTGGTGGCCCAGGAGATCCTGGTTCAACGACCTTCTCGGTCTCCTGTGCGAATTTCCCAGGGAACTCCCGCACAGGTCAGATATCCTATCTCAGAGAGGCAGACTTCACATGGATCCAGACATGTTCCACTTACACGTCTGGCCGTTATCAGGCAATCCCTGCAGAAGAAACGCTTTTCTGTCAGGGCTTCAATGCTCGTTGCCTCTGCAAGGAGAAAGTCCACCAGAGCAGTCTATGATGCTCGCTGGAAACTCTTCTCTAATTGGTGTGTTCGAGGGAAAATTGATCCCCTCAATCCCTCTGCTAGACGCATAGCGGATTTTCTAATCTATCTCTTTGATGATAAGAAACTTTCTCTTAGCTCCATCAAAGGATACAGATCTGTGCTTTCGCATACCTTGGCTTTTCGTAAGTCATCACAAGTCTGTTCTGACCCAGCCATTTCGGAACTGATCCGAGCCATGGAACTTAAACGTCCTGTGTCTCGTTCTCTTACCCCCAAATGAAATTTGGCTTGTGTTCTTGGATCGCTTATCAAAGCTCCCTATGAACCCCTTAATCAGGCTTCTTTACAGTTCCTAACCTGGAAGACCGTTTTCCTTCTTACCATGGCTTCATCTAAACGTAGAAGTGAAATTCATGCTCTTTCTATCGAAGAAAGCCATCTTCGTTTTGATTCCTCCGATGGCTCTGTCACCTTGTTGTGTCAGCCAGGATTCCTTGCTAAAAATCAACTCCCCTCTATGGCTTCTAAACCCTTCAAGGTCCCAAGTCTTTCTAGAACTTGTGGTAATGAAGATGAAGATAGACTCCTCTGCCCTGTCAGGTCTTTGAAGTTCTATCTTAGTAGAGTTAAGTCTATTCGAGGTTCTCGTAAGAGACTCTTCATTCCCTTAAAAGGGGGGGGGGGTGATGTGTCTGCGTCTTCTATTTCCCGTTGGGTAGCCTCGACTTTAAAAAGGGCTTACTCTTCTCTTTCTTCAAGGGATTCATCCCTTTTTAAGATTAGACCGCATGAATTACGAGCAATGTCGGCTTCGTGGGCATATATTAATCATACCCCACTCTCTGACGTGCTTCAAGCTGCTTTCTGGAGGAATCAGACTACTTTTTCATCTTTTTATCTTCGTTCTCTGGAGTGCCAACAGGACAACTTATATTTGTTGGGCCCCCTTGTGGTTGCACAAACGGTAGTATCTTCTACGGCATAGGTATATTACGCTTATCCGTGAATTAAGTTAATACCGTAATAACCAAGATTAGCTGAGAACCCGAGATATGGGTTCCGCTGTGATGGGGAGATTTTCGCGAACCTTCCCGCCTCAGCTGCAAATTCAGCATATGATATCAGGTAACGTAATTAAGCTATTAAAACAAATTTTTCTAGTAAAATTCATTTTAATTAGTAATTACTTACCTGATATCGGTAAGTCCCACCTCCCACCCGGCTCTTGGTCTAATATTTCATATTTTTTATTGGAATAAGAGTGGATTATGGGTAATGTCCCGTTTTGGTTGTGCGGCTACACGGCACTATGTGACCGCTCTGTCCTACTAGACGGGTTTCTCAAAAAGTGTGGGATTCCTCGGACGAAAAATTCCGGATAAATTACGATCCTATCGGAGTAAATAGCATATGATATCAGGTAAGTAATTACTAATTAAAATGAATTTTACTAGAAAAATTTGTTTTAGTACTATAACTAGTCAGTTTCACTAGCATAAAAATTACTCGTAACCACTCTTAATAATTGTTGCAGGTGCTTAGTGTACTTGTCAATATTGTTTCAAGTGCTTTAAGTGTGGATGATTTAGGGAACTGATTATTTTGTGATTTTGACAGAAGATCAAGGTTGGTTTCCTTATTAATACAGTTTGTTTCTTATTGAGTTAATTAGCGAACAGGTGATCTTGCTCTTAATAGCAAAAATATCAACTTGCAAACAAATAATGTTGACATCAGTTCACTAGCATCTTGTAGCTTGTCTGCCTGTGCATGTTTATTTAGCTAACTGTCATTACAGGTATTAGATGCATAAGTTCTCCTGCATGCTAGTCAATGCTAACCAGCTATAATGCCACATGGAAAAACCAAATTTAATGCTTCCTGGCTTGGGAAAACTGACTGTTATGGATATCAACTAAATACTTGGTGTGAAAAGGACTCTTCCTCTGACTTTGCTAGTTACTGATTTCTTTGTAAGAAAACTGATTTCTTTGTAACAAAACTTTACAGTGTGGAAATACTGGTGCAACACAAACACTGAACCACACCCAGGGCCAGAAACACAAAGATGCTATCAAGACAAATGAGATTGAAAGCAAAAAGAGCAAATTAATTGCCAGTTATTCTCAAAAAGAGAAAAGACGTATCTCAGGCAAATAATATGGTTCATGTAGATATTGTAGGCCTATAACTAACTGAGTATATTACTTAAATGTTTGGCGAGTGTATTGAAGGGTGCATATCCTATTCCACCTCATTGTGTCGTAGATTGCTTTTTATGTATATTAAATGCTAAGCTTGTGTTTTTTTGCATACTTTTTGCATTAATGTAACCTTGCAATCAATTATGTTTTCTTACTGCTTATTTTCATGGATACAACACACAATGGTACACGCCAATACCCATTGCTTATGTAGTATCTGTTTAGCTCTAACACTTACTAACATGTATGCTTTGAAACTAATTTTACTTTAACCTTTTATACTCCTTGTATACTAATTTTAATACCTTTGCAAACAGAATAGACTTTAGTCTCTGTTTGTTTATGCAATTATAATAAAAATATAATTCTTCACTATTGCTTGTGGGGAGAACATTCTTTGTTTTAGTACTAGTGCAAGAATACTTATATATTTATAGCGGGTGAAGTTTGGTACATATTCATGGACAAAAGGGTTAATACTAAGGGCTTTTGTACTTAGCTTTATAAGATTAGTTTAGTTTAAACCTATTTATTTTAGCTCGATTGCATCGAAAGCCTTAGGCTTATATAAACGCTCTCGAGTCCGTTTCCTGGGCCTAGAACCAGTACTTGGTGTCTTTGGGGGAGATCTAAAGAACGCTCCCACGGTGGGGATCGAACCCGTGACATCCCGGTTGCTAGGCGGGCACCATATCCATTACACCACGGCTTTATAAGATTTACAGTGTATGTTTTGAATGCCATGTTCATTATTGTATTCCATTGTGTAAATTGTTAAATGAGAGATAAAAATTTCAGGTGCCTGTATTTCAAGGATGGGCAGAACAAGGCATTCTCACAGCATTAGATGGACTAGGATATGTATCAATTTAACTCTAATTTCAGCTAAAAAATGGTAATAATTTTCTTATTTAGCCCTACTTTTTAACAGTAAAAATCCCTACTTTGCCCTACTTTTTGCTAAAATCTTGCCCTACTTTTGCCCCAGTTTTTTGTGGAGAGGCAGTAGAAAGCCTGGAAATAGTAAAATGGTTTCCGGATGATAACTCAAGAACGCTTAGGCCTAGGATCATGAAACTTGATAGGCAGATTGATCATGACTCGCAGATGACCCCTATCGATTTTCAGGTCACTAGGTCAAAGGTCAAGGTCACGGTGACCCGAAATAGTAAAATAGTTTCCGGATGATAACTCAAGAATGCTTTTGCCTAGGATCATAAAACTTCGTAGGTAGATTGATAATGCCCGGCAGATGACCCCTATTGATTTTCAGGTCACTAGGTCAAAGGTCAAGGTGACCCGAAATAGTAAAATGGTTTCCGGATGATAACTCAAGAACGCTTATGCCTAGGATCATGAAACTTCATAAGTGCATTGATCATGACTCGCAGATGACCCCTATTGATTTTCAGGTCACTAGGTCAAAGGTCAAGGTCACGGTGACCCGAAATGGTAAAATGGTTTCCGGATGATTACTCAAGAACGCTTATGCCTAGGATCATGAAACTCAGTTGACCCCTATTGATTTTCAGGTCACTATATTTTCCCTGTAGACTAGAGCGCCTTGAGGCCTTTGTCCCTGTTTTTTAAAACAAAGCTTTGTTGTTATGTTTGATGATTGGCATTTTACTATAAATTTTCTTATTTTCTCTTATTTTATGGGAATTATTTTATTTTGTATGTCAACTATACAAACTATAGGGGCGAAAATTGTTTTGAGGTGTTAAGATATAAACCCATGATTGTCTTTTATTTGTGTATAAAGATAAGGAAATGTGCTATAATAAAAATATGTATATCATACGACAAATGCAGTGATATAGAATTTCAATATTTATATCAACAAGTACATATATAATTTAAATTAATATAGTATACAACACAGTGTAAATATAACACTTGAGTACACATATGCTAAACGTATATGTATTAATAATTTGAGTGAACCATTCGAACAATAAGATTAATGCAATTGAAAATATCAAAACAAACGGCACCACTTTAATGCTTCATATTTAGAGGTATTGGAATATGATCTGATGATTGATTAATGTCAATGTTTTAATTTGTAAATATACAAGTAATGTGATCATATTCACTAAATATTCACTTTTTTATTTTGTTTTGTTTTCAGATTCTGCCAGTGTGACCTCATTGGAATTTCCAGTCTGGATTGTTCAAATCAGTACCGATCCAAGCCAGTGCACAGCACTGCCCTCTATAGAATATATTAGATTAGAGGGTGTCAAATGTTCCTATACGTTGCTATGCAGTCTACTCAGCAGTCTGCTGACACTTGATCATCAGGTGCAGTTTGAGCTGATTTACTGTGAAATAACGTCCTGCGTAAAGGGCGCAGTCAGCACATTATTTAATACTGGCGATTTAAAAATAACAACAGAAAATAAAAAAATAGCAGTGTCCTTACTTGATGACAAATTGTGGAATGCCCTCAATGGTCTGAATATCAATAGTCTGAGTCTGGATGATCGTTGTAAAGCTTTTCGAGAAAATCATAAAGAGTCGTTGTCTCAGACGCTTGTATTGCTCTCACATCTGGACAAACTTAGTATTGTAGTGGATTATGACACACCTGATCAGTGGAAGACTCTTCACGGTTTGAATATTAAGAGTCTGAATCTACATATCAGAGGAGCGAATCATGCAGAGTCGTTGTCTCAGTCGCTAGCCTCGCTTAAACAGCTAGAAATGCTTAGTATTGATGTGGACGAATGCAATCGTGCTCTGTGGGAGGCTCTTCATGGTTTAGGTATCAAGAGTCTGAGTCTGAGTGGCCTCTGGAGTGGTTTTGACCATGGTTTGACAGTGAAGAATGCGAAGTCTCTGAAGCAGTCGATATTATCGCTCAAACAGCTGGAAACACTTAATGTTGATGTGTATGATGACACTCCTGGTTTGTGGGAGGCTCTCCAGGGTCTGAGTATCAAGAGTCTGAGTCTGAGTGGCCAAATTATTGAATTTAAGAATGCGACGTCTCTGAAGAAGTCGATATCATCGCTTAAACAGCTGGAAACACTTGATGTTAGTGTGATAGAAGCATATTCGAACACTGTTCTGTGGGAGGCTATCCAGGGTCTTAGTATAAAGAGTCTGAGGCTGAGTTGCTTCAGATTAAATTTTGAAGAGAAGTATGCGACGTCTCTGAAACAGTTGATAGTATCGCTCAAAGAGCTGAATACACTAACTGTTGATGTGAATGCACACAATCCTAATATGCGGGTGGTTTTCCAGAGTCTGAATATCAAGAGTCTGAGTTTGAATCTGAGTAAGAATGAAGGATTTGGACTGAAGTATGCGACGTCTCTGAAGCAGTTGATATTATCGCTCAAAGAGCTGGAAACACTAAGTATTAGTGTGGATAACGACAGTCCTGGTCTGCGGGAGGCTCTCCAGGGTCTGAGTATCAAAAGTCTGAGACTTCGAGGTATTGATGGAGGTTTTGAAAGGAAGTATGAGGAGTCTTTGGAACAGTGGCTGTCATCGCTCACAAAGCTAGACCCACTTAATATTAGGAGTATGAGTATGAGTTTGGGTAGCAAGTAAAGAGATTGTAATCTAAAGTATGCGAGTCTATTAAGAATTCGCTATTACCGCTCACACAGCTGGACACACTTAGTATTATCGCCAAAACAGACAGCCCTGGCCTGTGTGAGGTTCTGAATGGTCTGCACATCAAGAGACTGAGTCTGAGTGGCGAAAAGAGAGGTTTGAGAGTGGATCATGAAGAGTCGTTGTCTCAGTGGCTATTATCACTTTCACAGCTTGAGACGCTTACACTACATTTGAATACATACATTGCGCTGCAGGTACCGCGATCATTGAAGTATTTGAATATCTACTCTAAAAAATTGCTTCCCTCGGAATTACGGGACCTTGTGGGCAGACTGGCAGCATGTCCGCATGCAATTGATATTGAGCTAGAAATCGGTTGTGCTTCAAGTATTGATCCCCCAGAACAAATCCTACTCCAGGAATACATTCTAGTTCAACAGGAACTGGTTTCTCGGCCGAATGTTGTAGTTAAAAAATTCAGAACATATGAATCTGAATCTAATTCTACCATGCCGGTACATTACCCTGCTCACTGTGACTTAAGCATTAAAGATTATGCATATGACATATTCGCTAAATTAATGGAAAGATTCAAATATAGTCGAATTTCAATTGGACTTCAGATAAATCCAGACTCATTCTTATAAATAAGTGTGTGTTGTTGTTTGACATTTAATTAATATGAAACTAGTGTTATTGAATCGTTATAGTGTTTGTAATACTTTGTAAAAATCGAAACTTATTTTACATTATGCGTTCACTGATGTTGTGTTCATTCTATTCATGCACTTTAGCTATAACATTATGCAAAGTGTGTTGTTGCATTTCCGACAAGTGTTATTTGGCAAGCAAATATAGTGGAAACAACAATGTTTCTATTTTATAACGATCTGAACTTATTTGTATCAAGTCAAATGGCACGTATACGATTCTGTTCCACACATCTTTAAAAGAGATTCATTCGCCGGAGTTTTTCTGTAACAATAATGGCCTCTTAAAATGAACAAAATGACGGAAATTTCTCTCCTAAATAGTAAACTATTTGATATGTATTTATTAAAATCAAGATACATAGGCAGCGATGCTTCGTGTCTTACTACTAAACGCAATAAAACGGCATTATCACATTACGTATATATTTTGTGTAAATGTTATGTTATATGTTTTAATTTAAAGCTTGTCTTTGTTTTCATGCAATAAATAATTTCAAACACGGTGTTACAATTTAAGTAGTACGCGTTGAAGCATGAGTATTTAACTGTACACTTTTCATTCCGTTGACTTTACCTATAAAGAGTGCATTGCATCATCGTTTCGATTGTCTTCCTTTCTACAGACTTCAATACACTCGGATTATTGAAATACATATAAAGTATTTTTATTTGCGTTTTTTGCACAGTGCGTGTCAAATCCAAAACTTTGAAGAGTCTGGCTGTTTTTGCCTGTTTTGCCATGTCTGTATGTGACATTGTTGGCGTTGATGACACTGCCCACGATGACCTTAGAGTTAAAGCTGATGTTTGTTAAAGATTCTTTGATTGTATGAATGAAAATTAATCGACTTTGTATACGTCCAGACTCAATGTCATAAATGCGTTTACATGTGTTTGTTGTTGTTAGGCATTGTATTAGTATAAATCAATTGTTTTTAATGTCCTGAAGTGCATGTGGCACTTTGTAATCATCGAAAATTTGTTGACACTGCTTGTCAAAATTATATGTTGTTTTTTGTTTCATGCATGCAATTAAGCTAAAGCATTATGCTTTCATACTGTGTTGTTGAATATACCACTTGTGTTTTTTGACAAAACAATAGAGAAGAAAAATAATATTTCGATTTTAAAATGATCTCGGTCTAATTTGTGGTGACATTCAATGACAAATTCATATTTTAAATATACATCCATCTTTAAAAGATACACATTCGCACGAGCTTTGCTGTTCAATTGATGGAATGTTTTAATAAACAAAATCACGTCAATTAAGCTCCGAAATTATAAATAACTTCAGATTCATGAGTTCAAATACACGAAAAAAGATTAGGCGATGTTTCTTTTTGCTACACAGCAAGTATCACACTACTAAATGCAATAAGACTTTTAATTACATTGAGATAACGTTTTGTGTACATGGCATTAATGTGTACATAGCTTAATTCAATGCTATCTTTTGTGCTGAGGAATTATATAATTTAAGAGTTTGATTCAGTTTTTCACATGCGCGTAAAAGTATGCGCAATTAACTGTACATTTATTCCGCAATATACTCAAAGCAGTAGACTTCATCTATTACTATTGCATGATTTTTCAGTTATGATTTCCGTTTTTTTCTTTATAATTAACACAACTTGATTAGTTAATATTTTAGATATAAATGTGTGTATATTTGTTTGTGTGCAAAGGGCGTGTCGTTTTGATCGTCTGAAATAACTATGCTCTCAATAAATGGTCAATAAAATTTACGTTTCAATGAAAATAACAAAATGAAAGTATTTATTTGTAAAATGTATATAGATTCAACAGTTTAGATGCATTTTCTCACATATGTTCATTTGACATATAATTATTATGCCCCCCTTCGAAGAAGAGGGGGTATATTGTTTTGCTCATGTTGGTCGGTCCGTCGGTCGGTCCGTCCACCAGTTTCCCGATGATAACTCAAGAATGCTTTGGCATAGGATCAAGAAACTTCATAGGTAGATTGACCGTGTCTGGCAGATGACCCTTATTGATTTTCATGTCACTAGGTCAAAGGTCAAGGTCACAGTGACTCAAAATAATAAAATGGTTTCCGGATGATATCTCAAGAACACTTTAGGCCTAGGATCATGAAACTTCAAAGGTACATTGACCATGACTTGCAGATGACTCCTATTGAATTTGAGGTCACTAGGTCAAAGGTCAAGGTCACGGTGGCCCAAAATAGTAAAATGGTTTCCGGATGATAACTCAAGAACGCTTACGCCTAGGATCATGAAACTTCATAGATACGTTGATCATGACTCACAGATGACCCCTATTGATTTTGAGGTCACTAGTTCAAAGGTCAAGGTCACGGTGAACCGAAATAGTAAAATGGTTTACGGCTGATAACTCAAGAACGCTTACGCCTAGGATCATGAAACTTCATAGGTACATTGATCAAGACTCGCAGATAACCGCTATTGATTTTCAGGTCAAAGGTCAAGGTCACTGTGACCTGAAACATTAAAATCGTTTCCGGATGATAATTCAAGAATGCTTACACCTAGGATCACGAAACTTCATAGGTACATTGATCAGGACTCGCAGATGACCCTATTGATCTTCAAGTCAAAGGTCAAGGTCACGGTGACCCGAAACAGTAAAATGGTTTCCGGATGATAATTCAAGAACGCTTATGCCTAGGATCATGAAACTTCATAGGTACATTAATCATAATTCACAGATGATCCCTATTGATTTTCAAGTCACTAGGTCAAAGATAAAAGTCACGGTGACTCAACTTAGAAAAATGGTTTCCGGATGATAACTCAACAACGCTTACGCCAAGGATCATGAAACTTCATAGGTACATTGATCATGACTCGCAGATGACCCCTATTGATTTTCAGGTCACTAGGTCAAAGGTCACAGTGACATAAAACGTATTCACACCATGGCTGCCACTACAACTGACAGCCCATATTGGGGGCATGCATGTTTGACAAACAGCCCTTGTTTCGAATTAATTACGAGTAATCGGTTGTTTCGGATTGTTTATTAATTGTGTGAGCTTTTTGTTGCTTATATTGTATAATACTAAAGATTATTAAACACCATTCAATAGTTAAACAGTGTTGTTGTTGTCTGTGTAGGCAGTTATAATGTTTCTTAGCTTGATTGCGATGATGTTTTTGTAAACTATCTTTCGATAATGCTTCTACTTATGATGATGATGATGATGATGATGACGATGATGATGCCGATGATGATGACGATGATAATTATTATTATAATGAACATGATGATGATTGTGATGATGGAGTGATGATTACAATGATGATGATAACATTGTTTAAAAAATGTTACTTTGTTAGTCTGTTCAAAAAAATAATTATCACACACTTAGAACTACGCGCATTATAAAATAATAACTTTACCGTCGACAATGCAGATAGAAACTGCATGTTTTATCTCGGCATGGTTTATGAAATCAACGAAGACAATTGCAAATCGCTATGATGAATGCATTATTAATTAGACATATGTTGTGAATAATGTTGTTTTTTACAAGGCTAAACATAGGACGGGTAGGACTTACAGGAAATGATATACGTAAACAGACATGCATACAGCTCATTAAATTGGGTATTTTAACCAAGAGAGAGAGAGAGAGAGAGAGAGAGATGAAAAAACATACTACAATGTTTTGGAATTTAGGTGATTTCTCATACTATGCTGAACATAAATTAATCAATCGAACCAAGTTTAGCGCATTATCAATGTGTCATGTAAAATCGAATATGCAATGTTCATCTCCTGCATCTAATGACGACTCGGATACGTCTACTGCATCTTCTGTTACTACTGACCACTCGAATATGTCTTGGGCATCATTTGAAACTACGGAAGAATCTTAATATTTCTTGGTTATTTGATTCTTCATCAGAAGATAGTGACTCGTCAGCCTACAGCGAGGCTATTGGTCATACTAATAACAGCTCAAATATATTCTTCAAGACTATATGTTCGTGTTCTATATTACATTGAGAAATTCTGTAAAACAAGTTGACGTATATACCATGATTAAAGAACAAATTATAGACTTAATATTCTCCTAGGACGACCGTGAGAAGCCGTACAGACTAGTGAATGAGATAATGAAACGTGAACGTTGCTTGGTACGACTTGATGGTGTAGATGAGGGGACCGGACCCGGAGATCATCACAACCTACCGACATTGGTATCAGTTTACAACCAAACTGTGATGTTAATAACAACACGGCCTTGGAAATTGGCTGAAAGTAAAGTTAAGATTTCGGACATAGACGCAGTGTTGCAAATGGAAGGAATAAATGAGCCGTTGGAGCTTAGCAGCATTATTCTTAGCCGCTTAGTAGCTAAGGCAGAGCTTGAAATAAACAATCCGCATTTAGGCGTTACATATGGAATCAAAAGCTCGGCAAGTTGATATCATCACCCATTATGCTTTCTGTGATTGTATGTTCATATGCTGATGGAATAGAGTTCAAAGGCTCTAAATGTGAAATATACATTCTCTTACTGGAAAGTCTGTTTAAGAAAGCAAACAGTAATACGTGTACATTTAAACAGCCCATCTTTCCGTTCTTCACACCGACTGAATACATAGAGCCAAATTTAGAACTCCTGAATCGTCTTGCTGAAATGGCCTTCCATTTGTTGTTTGTAAATGACAAGGCAAATTCAATAATATTTAGCATTACAGAATTGAATAAATTCAAGATTGATGAAATCAATTGCTTTGCATTCAAATCAGGAATTTTATCGGCGCAACGAACTGCATCTGCACTGCGATCATAGTCATCATGTATGTTTATCCTATTGAGCATGCAGGAATCCCTCGCTGCGTATCATATCGCCCGCAATACGAATCGTATTGATGATAGTATTTCTTTCTACCTTAACCGTCACTCGACATATCACAGGTGTTTATATTCCTGTGTGGACTGGATGTATCGTGTGCGGAAAGGCTATCAAGCATGACAGATGAACGCGATGCTTCTAATACTACTACTGGTACATCCCGTTATTCAAGTCACGCAATGTTTAATAGAATCATACTGGCAGGATATAGAGAAGCTAATGCAATCGGACATTCCGACATTTCCCTTAAACACAGTCAATTCTATTTCGATAATAACAACATCATTGATCTTCATAAGATTTGGAAAAATAATGCAGTTTATACCATTGCGTTGAACGTTGACATGAAAGTCTTTGAAAACCGAAGAATTTCACCTGCCAATGACGTGTGCGTATCTCATATTGCATTTGACCTTCATTCGTGCATGAAAATGACACATTTAGAGCTAACTGGACATTGCATATTGGTTAAAGGTAAATATAAAATAAGGTACTTTTGTCAAATGTTGTTTCGTTATGCATAAGGCAAAATATAATGCTATATTTTTGTATTGATTGCATTCCGATAAAATGTTTCCTGATTTTACGGAATTAGCGTATTAGACACTTTTTAAGCGGTCCATTGACATATGATATATCAAACAAAGAGCATGACTTTTACTTCTTGTATACAGTACTAAGTTAACACAATATTTATTTTTAAACATATGTGAACGTGCCGTCATTCATTAGAATCATTAGAGAAACCGATTAGCCCCACGCAGTGATGTGGTTTGCTTTTCGTATTTAACATACTGGTGCGTTTTGTTTGGGGACAATTATCGTTTTGAACCATGAAAATCGCAAACAATCATATCTCAAGCAACATAACACGATTATTCGAATAGTCGTCAGTAAAAAACATAGTACACTATAAATCCACTATTATAATGATTTTATGTTTCTCAATTATGTTCTCTCCTATTGTGTGGTAATTTGTAGGAAACAAAATACTTTAAATATAAAATTAATGTTGCAAAAATAATTGACCGGCTTAGAAGAACGTTTCCATAGTATTTACGGCACTATTGTAGTGCATGTTATCCCTACTATTTGCAGTCATAAACTTTCAGTTTAGATTTAGACCTACATATTCAGTTCTAGTCTGTGATGAACGGACATTTTTCTTATCATGAAAAAACAAGAACAATATGACCAAACCGTAAAACACCTCAGGTACTGTGTTGTTTGTGTTTATCTTTTCTGAGCACACGCATTTTTATCCCAATGCTGTCGGCCAATATACAAACTAGGCCATCTGATGTAAAAAAAACTAGTCCACTGTTTAAAATTCAAAAAAACAAGTGTGTTTACATCATAAAAGTCACATGTATGTGCAATCTTCATAAATCTTTGTCAAAACATAAGTTTTAATTACATCTCAGTTCAGTTTGAAAAGTATTTTGTTTGTTTAACAATACGGCCGTAAAGAGGCCATGCAGTTTACGTTATATGATAAAATTAAAACCATGTTTACACTTTATTTATCAAAAGTTAAGTCAAATATTAATGCCCATTGGTCGGATATGTGTTGTTATGATACTGGGTGCTCGACCACGTGATTTAATGGGGTTCACAAACAATTAAACGTTTTTGGTAGTAAACGTGCAGTTTTGTTTATTATGACATTTTAAATAACAATTTTTCTTAAGAATTTCATCAAGTGCATAACATGCAGTTTTTATGCTGCGTATGGCAGTGTGAATACGTAATAATTAATTTATTTAATACGCCTGTGTCATTGGCCAATTTTTTAAGTGTACCGCATTTATGTACACGGTTATGCTGCACGCAACGTGAAATGTGTGCACCGATTTCAGACCCATTCTAGGATGTTTTATTCAATCGGTACTAACTGCATGAACAACTTTCTTTTAACCACTAAATAATTTCGCAAATGTATTCCAAAAATATTTGCAAATTGAAAATCTTAACGGTGGGTTAACATTAAGTCCAGACCGTGTTTAAACCACTGCTAACCCCGTTGATCCTGCACTCTTGATATCTTCGCCGTATTGCAAAATGGTATATGTCTGAGGAAAAACAAGGCCACCAGGGGCGGGGCAGTTTTCTTTATATGGCGATGCAAAAACCTTGTCAACATTTTAAGTCTTATCTTCATAAGCTTACTCAGAACCTTGAATGTATGATATCTCGGCCAAGTTTGATCATGGTTCTGGCCCTGTATGATATTTCGGCCAAGATTGATTATGGTTCTGGCCCGCCTTGAATGTATGATATCTCGGACAAGTTTGATTATGGTTCTGGCCCTGTATGATATCTCGGCCAAGTTTGATTATGGTTCTGGCCCTGTATGATATCTCGGCCAAGTTTGATTATGGTTCTGGCCCTGTATGATATCTCGGCCGAGTTTGATTATGGTTCTGGCCCGCCTTGAATGTATGATATCTCGGCCAAGTTTGATTATGGTTCTGGCCCTGTATGATATCACGGCCAAGTTTGATTATGGTTCTGGCCCGTTGAAAAAAACATGGGCGCCAGGAGGCGGGACACTCTTCTTACATGGCTATATTAAAGCCTTGACAATGCTCTATAAGTCTCACGTTTAGTCCAATCGTCATAAACGCAATCAGAAGATTGCTTCTAATGATAACTCTGCTAAGTTTGAAAATTGTTTCGGTTCGTTGATAATCGTGGCCGCCAGGGAATGGGGCAGATGTCATTTAACGGATATAATGAATGTGTGTTAACACTAGAGGAAACATGTTCAGTGCATTCATGACACATGGTAAACAAATGTGATGTTATGATATCTTTGCCGAGTTCTAAAATTCCGATCCGTTGAAAAACATGGCAGCCAGGTGGTGGGTAGTTTTCCTGATACGACGCTTAGGCAACCCTGTTAACGATCTAGAAGTTACATGTTAAGTTAAATCTTCATGCAAGTTGGTAATATATGTGTTTAAATTATTTCTCAGCTGAGATAACAAACATGTTTAGTAACATGGGCTCCATGGGGATGTAAAAAAAAAATTTATATAGCGATTGCGAAACCTTTTTGAACACAAGAGGTCGTGTATGTAGTCAAATCATCTCGTTCATGAAATCATCTCTGATAATTAGATGTTATGATAGCTGGTGCGTTGAAATGCAGTGGCGGGGCGGTTTCCATTATATGCATATAGTGAAACATTGTTTACGCTCAAGACATCATATTTTTAGTCCAATCTTCATAAAACGAGGTTATTGCTCGAATAAGTTTTTTTCAATGTTGACGGTTCGTTACAAAACTTGACAGCAACGAAATTTTGCAGTTCTCATAATATGTCTCAAGTGAATCCTCTTTAACACTCTAGAAATCGCATTTTAGTCAAATCTTTATAGAGCCTCATCAGACCATTTTGTGTTATGATTTATCGGCCTTGTTTAGAACGTGTTTTGGTGAGCTGAACAACATATACATTGAGGGGATGGATGTCAGTTTCCCTTAAATGACATATATGAAACCATGGTATCGCTCGTGAGGTCATATTGTGTGTTCAATCTTCATGAAACTCAAGCCAAACAATGGTGCACAAGTTAACCTGCCCTGGTTTGTAAACGCTTACCCCTGTAATAAAAGGCTATCCGGGTTACTACAGGTCAAAATGCTTTTTTTACTTCATATAAGGCATCCACGTATTATCGCAAAATATAACGATAACAACATAACTTTCTAAAGTTTGTAACGCTTTATAATGTAATCATTTTCTAACGAATAAGTTTCGCAGACGAACATGTATTTTCAGTATGAGTCTTCGTCGGTTGAATTATTTCGCTCACAGATTTATATAGATTATTTGTTGGTTTATCCTGTGACAATCTGAAAATTCTCATTTTGGCAATCTGTGCATGTGGATCTATCGTGATGTCTTAAACATGTCTTCTATACTTAATAACACAGTTCAAATTGTACCAACTTCCTTGTTTTTATCTATCAATATACACAAGTGAAACTCCAGCTGCTGGAGCAGTATTGCATTTTCATTATAAACAATTAGTTCGTCCTTTATGTAAGGCAAGTGACCAACTGTCAAAACAGTACGAAACAGCACAATACGAAACAACATACACACATAGAAGAATAAAGCTTGGGTCACCGCCTTGGAACGGTCAATGCAAAGCATTGGGGTTTTTAACCGGTTTTAGAGTGCTCAACCTCACACTTGGCCCAGCAATATTCTTTATACAGATATTTGTAAATAAAATGTATGTATAAGTAGCATTGCAACTCAAATTTAACAATTTAATTACCATTTAATTACTCAATGGTAGGAAGGAGACCAGAGCAACAGAGTTACAACTTGTTGAGGAACGATTAAATGAAATTACGAACACGTGTCAACTATATCACTTCTTTTTAAAACATAATATTTTGGTATGTTTTGTTATTTGCAATAGACGAGATAATTGTTATTGTTTACATTCGGAATTTTCCGCGCATGCGCACTGACTGGTTGGCAAAAACACTGGTTACAGTCAATTAAAACATGTATAAAGGGCTTTTGTTTAGTCAATTAAACGAAAAAAATCCGAAACAAACATTACAACTCTTAAACAATAGTGCAAGTATACCATATTTAGTACCAATAAATGTATATTCATATATATAATTTCCTCTTTATAAAAATACAAATTAGTTATTTGCATCAGAGTAAACGTGGTCGGAAGACTAAATACTAACAATACCACACAACAAAACAATAAATAAGACGTATTCTTTTTTATAGTAAGACTTTAAAAATTGATATTTCAAAACTTATAAAACATATATTACTTTGATTATAACTATAAACGGTGTGGATATTGTTATTGCTCATCAGCGATCAAAAGTGCATTATAAGAGGCGCATTTAATCAATTATAAAACAAAGCCATACAAAACGGAATACATTACAATCGTTAAATATTGAACAATATTTTAAATTTAAAGTTATAAATCACTGTATAATTATGATTAAACTGGCTAACATATAAATGCACATGTTCCTGTTAATTCGTTTCGCACAAATATCTTCTTTTTTAATATGTTAAATTATTTATTAAAGCAAAAATTACGTATTTCGGCTTTAATATTTGGCTTGCTCAATATGACTGCTCAATATGCCAATAGATGACATGGAGGTATCATAAAGTCTGCCACATGCGGTCTATGCAAGGACCCAATTAAAGTATAGGTCCCTATGTTTATGACACCGGCATGTTTTCTGTGTAATTGTCTGGGCAGTCTCCGATCATAACGAGATAATATGCTTGTGACGAACAACGGTGCAATTAAACACCAGGTTAGAAATGCTGAAACAAAAGTGTCAAAATTGGTGTGCAAAATTAAATAAAACAATTAGATTTATGAATTTATTTGTTGGGTAACAAGGCAAGTTTGTACAGATATATTAAGGTTAAAATCAGTTACTATATGTTGCGAACAAAAAGCGATCTATTTGTTGTTTGTTTTCATCCTTATTTGTGTTATTTCATTAAATTTAATTTATTCTAAAAGAATTTCCATTTCTAAAATTTTGTATCTAAGTGGACGTGAAAATGCGTTTAGTAAAGATTTTTGTGGTAACCACATATCGAGCTCGTCGATAGTGTACGCTCCACTCCAGAGCTCGTTTTTAGTAAAAATAAATAATTTCAACAATATAATCGTTCCAAAAATGAACTTCCACGCATGCTAATGTTTTATTCAGACATAAATAGTAAAATTATATTTGATACAGTTCATGATTATCAATAAAAACGATTATTATGTCAACCTTCTCTATATGCGCTTATATGAATTCCAACTCTGTTTGCCAACCAGTGGGAGCAGTCTAAACTTTGCAGGTGCGTATGACGGCACGCGTTAACTCGTTTGTATGATCTTTTTTTATTTAATAACTATTCTTAACAAACTGGTATCTTCTCTAAATAGTATTTCGAAAAAAAAACCCAGCTCGGACGCCATGAAGGATGTTTAAAGAAAAATAGTTATATTCCGGAAACTTTCGAAAAGTAACAAGTCAAAAGAAACTTGCACTATAACAAGACATTATTTTCGTTCTAAAAGTAATGACGATCCACACGGTTTAAACATGCTAGCCACATTTGTCAGAAAAACAGTAATATTCACTTCAGCAAAGTGTTCTTGTGAGCTGAAAAACATTTAGAGGCGGGCAGTTACCCTAAAATGACTGTAGTGAAAACGTGGTAACGATCGTGAGGTCATGTTTTTTGTTTAATCTTCATGAAACTCTGCCAGAATATTTTTTCCAATGATATCTCAGCTAATTTGAAATATTTCAGGATCGTTAACACAAATGGCCGCCTTATGGTGGAGCATATTCCTGAAATGGCTGAGGTGAAACTTTATGACCGATCAAGCCGATTGGTTTGTCAAATTTCATTAAATTCGGTCATAACAAACGTTCTTATTATATCTCAACAGAGTTCGAAATTTGTTCCAAAAAGATGAAAAACATGGCCTCAGTAGGCCTAGTAATTGTTCTTATATTGCTAAAGTGAAAGCTAATTATCTCTCTCGTAGTCATATTTTAATACAAAGAAGTTAAACTACAGCTGCTGAAGCAGTCTTGCATTCTTATTATATAGAAGAAAAAAGTTAAATGCCCGAAGCGTTCGAGTAGACTCGAAATATACCAATATTTACCAATTAAGTACCAATATCAAAGTATTGGTACTTAATATGCAATATGGAAAGCTTTAGACATTTTTACGGTATCAGAGTATTGGTACTTAATATGCAATATGGAAAGCTTTAGACATTTTTACGGTATCAGAGTATTGGTACTTAATATGCAATATGGAAAGCTTTAGACAGTTTTACGGTATCAGAGTATTGGTATTAAATATGCAATATGGAAATCTTAAGACATTTTACCGTATCAAAGTATTGGTACTAAATCTGCAATATGGAAAGCTTAAAAAAACAATGCTCAATTCATTTTATTGTTATGAGTTTAATGTATTAATATATAATTTATATAAATTTAGAATATATAAACATATACAATTAAGCAAATAACAAATTAACTGTATGCACTGGCACTTAACAGTTTATCGTTTTACAAAACTATGACCTCCCTCCCCACAAAACAACATCAACTAAACTAGCACTGATTTATCGTTATGATCCATGTGCATGGCAGTTTGATCATGATGAGCAACGCCAGTGTTTGGCAGGTCATTATTAGATACGTCAATGCTATCCTGGTCAGAAAGATCAGTGATGTCAATGTCCTCTAGCGTGTCATAGTCTGCTTCAATCTGTTTTGCTCTCACAGATGAATTCCTCACCATAGTGTACGCTTTCAACCAACGACGTCTCGGCCTTCCTAACGCAGTCCAAGAGCTGGAATAAGTGACGTCTGTTGAAACGTCATCAACGGTTCCGTATGTGTTAAGGCGAGCCTGGTTCCGGTCGTGTGGCATACCATCAATCAGAATGTCACAAAATACCAACAAGACCGGGTGTCGATGGCACTCTTCGAAGTGGAGGAAACTAACGTAGTTCATATAACCTAACGAACAAAAAAAAAACGACTTTATGAATTATAACAAACAACAGTATTTAGAGAATATTGTATTTTCGTGTCAGATTCTCGCCTTTGTTAATAAACACCCTACCGGTAATTATTCGTTAACAACGTAACAACTATTAAGCTACATCACAAACATTGGTACGCAACATCAAAACTATCCGTAAACTACGTCACCACTATTCGTGAATTACAGCACAACTGTTCGTAAGCAACAGTACAACTAAATGCAAACTACAGTATAACTAAACGAAGGCTACAACACATCTTAACGCAGACTATATAACAACTAATTGAAGACTACAGTATAGCTAAGCGTAGGCTACAACGCAACTAAACGTAGGCTACAACATAACTAAACGATGGCTACAGTAAAAACTAGAGCCTTGACACAGACGTGACGAATACCCCCACATGCCGCATTGACATAGAATATTTTGCATGTTGTCTTCACAAAAAACAGCGGACACCATGCTCAATGTTTAAAACGCACTAATTGACCCCGTGACCTAGTTTTTGACCCGGCATGGCCCATGTTCAAACTTGACCTACACATCATATAGATACAACTTCTGACCAAGCATGGTGAACATCGGATAAAAACTACTTGAATTAAAGAGCGGGCACCACGCTGAATGTGTATAACGTACTAAGCGACCCCCTTGACCTAGTTTTTGATCTGGCATGACCCATGTTCAAACTTGGCCTTAAGGTCATCTTGATAAAACTTCTGACCAACTTTGGTGATGATCGGATGAAAACTACTTGAATTAGAGAGCGGACACCATGCTGAATGTTAAAAAACGTACTAAGTGACCCCGTGACCTAGTTTTGGCCCAGCATGGTCCATGTTCAAACTTGGCGTAGAGATCATTTAGATACAACTTCTGACCAAGTTTGGTGAAGATATTGGATAAAATCTACTTGAATTAGAGATCGGACACAATGCTGAATGTTTAAAACGCACTAAGTGACTCAATTACCTAGTTTTTCACCCGGCATGAACCATATTCAAACTCGGCCTAGACATCACCTAGATACAACTTCTGACCAAGTTTGGTGAAGAATGGATAAAAACTACTTGAATTAGATAGCGGACATCATGCTCGATGTTTAAAACGCACTAAGTGTCTCCGTGACCTAGTTTTTGACCTGCCATGACCCATGTTTGAACTTGGCTTAGACATCATCTAGATACAACTTCTGACCAAGTTTGGTAAAGCTCGGATAAAAACAACTTGAATTAGAGAGCTGACACCATGCTCAATGTTTAAAACGCACTAAGTGACCCCGTGACCTAGTTTTTGACCCGGCATGAACCATATTCGAACTTGACCTAGACATTATCTAGAAACAACATCTGACCAAGTTTGGTGAAGATCGGATGAAAACAACAGCTCAATCCTATATACCCCCTTAACTTCGTTTGTGGGGGTATGAAAACGAAGGCTACAGCTCAACTAAACGAAGGCTAAAGTACAACTAAACGTAGCATAAAGTACAACTAAATGAAGGCTACAATACAACTAAAACAAGGCTACAGTACATCTAAACGTAGCGTAAAGGACAACAAAACAAGGACTACAAAACAACTAAACAAAGGCTACAGAACAACTAAACGAAGGCTCCAGTAAAAATAAGCGAAGGCTACAGCACAACTGAAGGTAGGCAACATAACATCTAAACGTAGGCTACAGCACAATTAAACGTAGGCTACAGCACACTTAAACGTAGGCTACAGTACAAGTAAACGAAGACAGCAGTACAACTAAACGAATGCAACAGTACAACTATACGATGGTTCCACTATAAATAAACGACAACTTTTAAATACAAAAAACAACTTAACGAATACCTAAGTACAACTCAGGCTTCAGCACAACTAAACGAAGACTACAATATAACGAAACGAATGCTACAGTACAAACAAACGAAGTTTGAAGTTACAGTACAACTGAAGGGAGACTAAAGTACAAATGAACGAAGGCTACAGCAAAAAAACTAAACAAAGTCTCCAGCACAATTACACATAAGCTACATAACAACTAAACGAAGGCTACAGCAAAACTAAACAAAGGCTACAGTACAACTAAACGAAGGCTACAGCACTACTTAGCGTTAGGTACAGCACAGTTATTCGTAAGCTAAACCACAACTTTTCTATTCGTTGGCTAAAACACAATCATTCTTATGATAAAAATTTGGACATTTTCATTCGGAAGTGATATACAATGCTAAGAATAAAACATAATATTCACCTGAACAATTGTAATTTTTAGGATAAATCTACATGATTTACATGGTAGACGGATGAGCTTTACATTATTCATAGATTTCACCTAATGACCAGGTAGGTTTAAAGAGCAACATGTCATCGTATAGATCATTTCTACAAATGCATTTAAATATCATTTGAAATACCCCAAACAAGTTTCTTACCTTTACCCCAGGTAATTGTTATTGTATTAACAGAATAAGAACATTAATATAATTATTATCAACACTTGTATATTTTACATTTCGTTAAAGCTATGCGTAAGCTACATAACAACAATACGTAATATACAGTACAACTATTCGTAAGTTACAGCACAAATATTCCCAATCTACAGCGACCTTTATCCCATGTTTCGAAGCCATTTACGAGACCACACTTGTCCAGCCTGGAGAGGTACATGATGCCCAGGATCATGCCCTTAATAATGGTGAGAAGACAGCCGAACAGGCCGAGCACGATGTAGAAGAAGAACGTGAAATAAGTGACATTGTGGAATATCTTCCTGAAAATATAACCGAATACAGACGTATAGTTCGAGGACGATGTAGAAGAAGAACGTGACATTAGTGACATTGTGGAATATTTCCCTGCAAATATAACCCAGGGATAACAAATAAGTGTTCGCAAATTCGCACGGGTGAATAGATTGGAGTTGGGGCTAGTCAATGTCAAAGACAGGGTAACATTTTTAAGCTGGTAAAAAATTCACGCAATTTATCATAAATACCTCTGTATTTTAAAGTAGCTAAAGCTAACACAATTAAAAATCTACGATTTGGGCCAATCAAAGCAAGTATATACCTATGTCATTTTCCTGGAATACGCTATAGGTTTTGATACTGGGCAACCAACGGTAAGAACTAACTTTCTATAACTGTAACCGGTGAATATTATAACAGAATAAGACCATCAATATTCCAATACCGATATACAAATAAACCTACCTGTTGTCCAAAGCCAAAATAACGGACGTGTCTTGTTTTCCTTGCGAATCCACCGATATCCGGGTCTGAAGAAGTCCACGACAGAATAACTTTTGTAGCAACGTAAAGGCGTAGAAAATAAGAACTCCTGATCTACAAGAACAACAGATATTATTATCAAACGTAAAGGCGTAGAAAATAAGAACTCCTGATCTACAAGAACAACAGATATTATTATCAAACTATGAGTAGCTCAACCTTTTCCAGAACAGCTTTTATATGCAATTTGCTGAATATATTAATACCAAACTTTGGTCTTTATTAATAAAAATGAAATACAACATAAATACTCAATTAAAAGACAAAAATGATGGCAACTTGATGTGTTATGTAGATCAGTTGTCCTTCCGAACAATTTTAAAATACAAGTCTCATTCTGAGAAAACTTTACTAATAGCATGTGCGCAAAGATCCAGATTAGCCTATGCAGTCCGCCAAATAATCAGGGAAGACACTTTCCGTAAATATGCAATGTGTTCTTTAAAAGGAAGCCTCTTCTTCGCGAAAATCCAATCTATGCGAAAATTGTTGTTCGCGATTAGCTAGTACGGAGGCGCTAGCTAATCTGAACCGACAATAAACGCACATGTATGCATTAATCCCATTTGTTCCAGAAGGGGCTCACATGCACGACGTACAGAAGGTTCCACATGTACTTCAGGACATCTCGAGAGATTAGTCCGAACACAGGCAGCACGATAAGGTAGGCGAGTGCAAAGAACGTCAAAAGAAGAACAGCCCACACAATGATGTATCCTGAAAACAAAACAGACATGTTCCACTAGCCTGCCAACAACACGCGCACAGAAAAAGGGGCAGACAGCTGCGGCAGGAAGCAGATCGGCCTGTATATTTGCAATATGCGGCAGAGAAGGTTTCCACAACGACAGTGAACGCTGCACAAGCAACAAGCAACCAGACGTTGAATAAACAACAGTGACATACTCAAGGGACGCAAGTCAATTGTCTCTCGAGACTTACAAACGCAAACAATATATATATATAGTGAACACTGAGGGATATTCTTGTGTTGATATTTCAAAACTTATGATCGCAAACTTATAAATAATGTTTGCGTCTTCTTTGACAAAGAATATCCTAACATATATTACAATGAACCATACTATGTTATAACGTTCTTATAACTTATTTCATTCCGCCACGTACATTATGATTACATTAATAACCGTATTACCGATGTGTGAAAGAATCTTAATGCAACTTCATCAGTTTATGTTATATGTGAATATATATTTAGAATATATTGGACAATTATTTGATTAAGATTTGAGTATTGAACGTGCCCACTTACCCCATAGTATATACGCTATTTGTGAACCTGCATAGGCCATGCTGTCAGACTAATGAAAAATAAATATAAACACATTTAGCCAGTGGTGTAAATCAAACTGTTTGTCTGATTTTCGGAATTATAAATTAAGCAGCTGACACTCAATGGTTTTAAATCGTTCGTTTTGATGTACCATTTACAATATTTAAATAACGTTATCGGTATATTTAAAGAAGTGTATACTTTTGTTTGCCAATTGTTGGGTTTGCCTGGCAAAGTACATAGGTATGTACTTAATATGAGCAAAGAGCTTATTGTCTATAAAGGGCGAGGAGTGAGATAATTTAATCAGTAATGTTTCACACACATGCGAAAACTTCTGCAAACTTACCAACACAAACACAGCGTTTCTGTCGTCGCGGTCAAAGGGCAAATGGTTGAATATGCCTTTAAACATCAGCTTGATATTGTGGCGGTAGTTGGTGAGAATTTGGAAGATTGAAAACAGGGTCAACAGGGACGACAGTATAAAAGACAACAAGGCCGACACTGAAATTAAGATCAAAAGAAATATGCTTAGAAATGTACATGAATCTATAAGAAGCAATGTTTCCCAACATAAGTTGTTTAATATTTGCTAATTTTGGCTCCTTAATAATTGAAACGAGTTAAGGTACTGGATAGTGGATTTTTTTTTAATGTTTAGTGCCAGTTTTTTTTCCTTCTTTGTGACCCGCCGAAAATCGGCCCTTTCCCCTCCGATGTTTTGTTCTCCTCCGCTGGTAAAGTTTCCCCTAGATTTCATTTTCCCCTCGAATTTTTTTTTAACATTTAAATATATAAGTTAACCTGATCCAGTGTAGAAAATAGAACAATATTGCATAATTAAATTTTCTGTTTCCTTGAATTTGTTTTAAAAACAGTAAAATATGCTTAATTGATTATTTAAGACTGTCCTTATTTCCCCCCAAAATCAGGCGTTTCGTGTGATTTTTTCTTCCAAAATCCGGCGTTTCGCGTGATTTATTTCCTATCAAAAAAGGCCAGGCCCTTTCCCCAAAATCAGATACAAACACCTGAGTGCGAAGTTATACAAGTATTTATTGGAAATAATATACTTAACTACTTACGCATTTAGACCCACAATTAGTTCAAATCACAACACTTCGATACCAATTAGTCGAACATGAGAACACAATGTTTTCATTACATTTTACCAAAATATAGAAATAAGTGAAGACGTTATAAAACGCTTTCAAATATAGAAAAGAATCATCAAGCCAATTATTTGACATAACTAACCATATTATGCTTGAAATTGTCGACATACGTGAACTTTTGTGTTTAACATTACATCTAGTGCATCGTGTTACATCTTTTCAGCTACAATAAATATGTAACACATATCAAAACAGGTAGCCTGTAACTGCAACATTCTGAGAATTTTCTGCACTTTGATTTAGTAAATACTTATAACTTAAGTTATATGGGTTGTGAGTTGTGGCGTTTACTTACCGTTGACCTATTTACCATAAGTCTAAGGTTTATTTACCATTGGCAAATCTACCATAATTGTTGGTTTACCATTGGGCCGTCCTGAAATACCGTTGACCGTATCGTTAACCGAATTGACCACCATTGTTGGTTTATCGTCGACCGTATGGACTTATAATTGACCGTGTTGACCTCCCATTGACCTTATTGACCATAAGTCTTACGTTGGATTACCATTGACATATCTACCATAATTGTTGGTTTACCGTTGGACCGTCTTGGAAAACCGTTGACCATATGTACCAATCGTTTACCGTATTCACTTTCATTGTTGGTTTACCGTCGCCGGCCATCTTCACCTACCGTTTACCGTATTGACCTACCGTTGACCGTATTGACCATAAGTCTGAGGAACGAATAACCGCTGTCGTCGACGGTACTGTTGCTTTCGGCCGTCGTGTTTGGGTACAGGAACTTCACCAACTTCTCAAGCTGGTAGGATCCCAGTAAGATTATAATACCGAACTGAAACAAGAGGGTAAATATTAGTTAACCCTTTACCACTCACATACGCATTTTGACCTTTAAGCATCAAAATAAATTGAACACCTTTCTTACTAGATTCTAGTTTTAAGAGAATTGATTTTCAATCCTAAAATACTGATAAGCAGCAAACAGCACACAATCTGAACAAACGAGGAGCAACTCGCAGGCTGTTCTGGTTTTATGGTGGTTGCATACAGCCATTTTCACTATGGTACTGAATTGGGAATTGGTAAAATGAGCTTTGCCCGAAAGTACCACAAAAATGTGTTTGTTTTTATTCCACCGTGACATTCGTTTTAATCAGAAAACTAATATTGTATTTACCATTGCTGATCTGAATGCTGTTGTCCGCATATATAGGAAAGCTACTATTGCATGAGCGTATTGAAAAAGCTACCAACATGAAGGTAATGGTAATGTTTAATAAGCCTTAATATACTTGCTAAAAAACTATTGAATGATGGGATTCTGTTTCAGTTTATATCATGTGTACATTGGACACACGAAAGGAAAGGTACTCTTGCAGCTGTACAAGCAATAAAATACTACCATGTTTAATACATCCAATTAAAAAAATATTTTTTCAGAGACTTTTGTTACATGTACTGACAGGAAAGTATATTTTGCATCTCATTAAAAACCAAGAAAATTTGACTTCGTGACTCTTTGTTAATACAGCCTTAAACACTGCCAGAAGTCATTTGTTTTATTAACTTAATTTAATTAAAAAACAAACAAACACACATTTGTGTTATATGAACATTATGGGAGGATAAATTGAGATTATTGGAAATTGATCTTACACAACTTAAAACAGTATAACTAATAAAATATAAAGAAGTGAAACTCCAGCTGCTGGAGCAGTATTTAATTCTCATTATACACAATTGGTTGGTCCTTTATTTTAGGCAAGGCAAGTGACCAATTGCCCAAACAGCACAAAACAGCACAAAACAGCACCATACAAAACAGCATACATAACACATAAATGAATAAAGTTGGGGTCACCGCCTTGGAACGGTCAATGCGAAGCATTGGGGGTTTAAACCAGTTTTAGAGCGCTCAACCTCACACTTGGCCCAGCAATATTCATGATTCTTTTACGTGTAAATAAAATTTAATAAGCATGTTAAGCTTGACAGCCTTGTTACATTCTATCTTACCTGGTATGAACATATCAAGGCTACTGTGAAAATGCCAATGATCCTCGGCGAATATTTGAATGTCGGGTCATTTACGTAGATATACTGGCGCAAAAGTGCACTGAAAAAGAGTGCCGAAAATACACACGTTTAAGCACTACATTACATATTTTTAAGAAAAGGTATTTGGCTTTAAGTTTATAAGCCATTAATGCAATATAAGTTGACACTATATAGAAACATTATAAGTAAGTAAATCGTGGACACTATTGAAACAAGTACATCGTTGACACTATATCAATATTATAAGTAAGTACATAGTTGACACTGTATCAACATTATAAGTAAGTACATCGTTGACACTTTAACAACATTATAAGTAAGTAAATAGTTGAAACTATATCAGCATTATAAGTAAGTAAATCGTTGACACTATATCAACATAAAAAGTAAGTGAATCGTTTACACTATATCAAAATTATAAGTAAGTACATCGTTGACAACATAGCAATATTATATGGAAGTAAAACCATTACTAACATCATCAGTTATATGCAAACAGGTAAATATCACATCATTTTTTATTAATGTACCACATCTTGATGCCTACCGAATCTTTGTTTTCCAGTTTGGTTCGCCGTCCAAGGCGGCGTATGACATGTTCTGATATAACTTCTTGCCCGCCAACAGGTTTTTAACGTACTGGATGTTATATGGAGTGCCGTACTTTCGACGTTCAACCTTTAAATTGAAAAAAGGTTATATTTATGTTCACTGATTGTTAAGTTTAAACTTTCATAAGTGGTTATTGAATAAATATGCATGATAGGTCAGTCACGAGTGTGAAATTATACTTTTATATACATTCAATATTGTACTTAACTGAACACCATGCAATAATTATTAAATGTTTATAGTTCATAAATCATTAAATGCATTAGACCTTATGAGTGGAAAAAAATAATCAACATATGCCAAAACAAATTTATATTTTGCAAACATCACATGTATAAAATGACAGAAGTACATTTACAACCAAACACAATATATCGTCTTCTATTGAGGACCGCGTTTCTTTCCTGCTGGTAAAACTGTAGTTTCCATTTGTGTGGATTTGGCGTAACTTCATCTTTCTATTAATTTATATAAATTACTGTAAACCCAGTTATTATTTGCGTGGCATTAATTTTCGTCGATTTCACGGGTGGACTGATCCACGAATTAAACATAAACAGACCCCAAACTGACCAACGCTCATTCTGTTTTTCGAACATCATAAATCCAAGAAAGTTCTTGTCCACGAAAACAGTCATTAAACATTGTATGCGGACCAATACAAATAAATAATTCAACAGTAAGTCAATTCTCAAACTCCTCTCCCGCGTTAACGGCAACCACTTCATTCCAAAGCAAATCTTTCAAGATATGGAATAATTTCTAGTTAGTTTTTTATATTTTACGCATATCACCGTCATCTTCAACATAATTGAGCTTCTTGTATGTTGTGTCCATTTTAAAATGCAAGAAAACAACAACAAAATACTTTTAGTCATAAATATCAACCATTATTTTTAATGGGACGTCATGACGTGGTGATATTTGCGGCAGGAATATGGTACAAGCTGTGCTCGGAACCAATTTTCGATCGTAAATTTGTAAATGAAATAGTTAAATCGTAGATTTTTAAATTAAATAGGGCAATCGCAGATCTGTTTATATGATTGATAAATCGTAAATCTGTAAATGTGGTTGGTCAATCGTAAATCTGTTCATTTGAAAATGGAAAGCAGCACACTGAAAATGTAAATATCAACAAGCACAAATGTAAAATGAGGTTCTTACGCGTTCGATAAATGGTCCCGCTGATCGAGCTTTAATTGCCCGGATGCTGTTCCGTATCAGGACGTACAGGTACCGGAATGCAAGACCGATTGTACACACGAGCACCGGAAGTTGCTTCGCAATTTCTTGGCCCGTTAAACCCTAGAATGAAGGTTAATAAGGTAATTCCCTAACATGACAGAACATATCTTCAGTTGATGCAATATCTGGAATCTTGTCAAAACAGAGCAAGTTTTCAAAAGAGAACAAATAAAGAATTGATGGATATTTGATAAGCATGAAAAATATATTTTGTACTAATTATTTAGGTGTGTTTCTTTCCAGTCGCAAAGTGTCGTAATCAGCATTATTTATGCGCTTTCCCATACGTGTTGGCAAAACATACTGAAATTGTAAAACCACATATAATGAATAAAACAGTATGTGGGATAAACAAGTTTAAATGCTACATACGTTTTCTCCTCCGTTTGGACAGTTTATGACAAGCATAAAGTGAACGTATAACCTGAAACAGAGTGATATTATTTTATTAAACTATAGAGTGTTATATAGTAATACTAGTTAATGATACTGACATTCAAAAATAATAAGCAATAACAAGTATAAGTTTCAAATAATTTGTCTACAAATATTTTTCCGCGTTTCTCGCCCTTACATATTTATAGAACTACCCGTATTTGTATACATAGAACCGCAATTGATTCTCCAACAACCTTGTATTGATACAAGAGTTGCTATCGCTAATCTGGTAATATATAGAGCCGCGCTCTCGGACATCGGGGGTTAATGCTTAAGCGTAAAGTGACGTCCCGGATTAGCCTGTGCGGTCTATACAGGCTAAAAAGGGATGACACTGTCCGCCTTTACTGGAATTGCGCTAAGAAGGGACTTTCTTTAAACGAAAAATACCATATAAGTGAAAAATATAGTCCTTTCATTGGTCTGTGTTAACAACACAGGCTAATCTGCGACGACACTATTCGCACATGCATAACGCCCGGTTTTCTAGGGAGGCTAATAAAGGAGCGGATAAATGGGATCCTCTTGGTTGAAACCATCGACACATTCAGAAAATGACACATATAAATGTATGTAACCATGACTTGACATTTTACATATACACATTGTAGCGAAGTTCGTAAGAAATATATTTTAAAAAAAATGATTTTCATTTTAATTAATCATTTGTTTGTAAAACGTTTTAAAATATCTCAAATGCCTTTTCGCAGTCTATGAATTCGCTTATAATAGCCAACAAAAACCTTAATTATAACCGTACTGTGTATGGTCTTAAATATCAATCCCACATCGCTTTTTTTTCTTTATCAAATATAATTTCATTACAAAAATTGCTAGAACAGGAATAATATACCATTATTATAACGTATATTAATAGCTCTTCAATTAACAGTGAAATATTATAACTATCGAATATCATTATGAATATAATATTCAAATTATACAGACAGTTCTAAAGATCCATTTATTCTACTTTTTTTTTTAAAAAAACAACGTGTATTTGCATTAAAATGATTATACTTCACTGACCAGAATGTGCAATACCCCAGGCCCAATATGGAGCCCACAAACACCCAGCTGGTTGTTAGACAGGCGAACAGTGGGTAAAACAAAAACCCGATGACCAGTACGTACAGCATTATCAGCAAGGCTGAAATATCAAACGATTCATTATTGTAATTTTTATTTTCATCAAATAATTTCTTCATATACGGTACAATCATTATTATTCGCTGAAGATTAATTTTGGTTGATTCTGCGCATCGATAGATCCACGCATTTAACACAAACACCTAGCAAAATGACCATTTGGGTTTCTTCTGTGCAACGATAGATCCACGAATTTAAAACAAACACATAGGAAAATGACCATTTGGGTTGCTTCTTTGCATCGATAGATCCCTAAATTACACACAAACACATAGAAAAATGACCATTTCGGTTGATTCTGTGCATCGATAGATCCACGAATTTAAAATAAACACATAGGAAAATGACCATTTTGGTTGATTCTGTGCATCGATAGATCCACGAATTTAAAACAAACACATAGGAAAATGACCATTTTGGTTGATTCTGTGCATCGATAGATCCACGGATATAACACAAACACATAGGAAAATGACCATTTTGGTTGATTCTGTGCATCGATATATCCACGAATTAAACACAAACACATAGGAAAATGACCATTTTGGTTCATTCTGCGCATCGATAGATCCACGAATTAAACACAAACACATAGGAAAATGACCATTTTGGTTGATTCTGCGCATCGATAGATCCACGAATTAAACACAAACACATAGGAAAATGACCATTTTGGTTGATTCTGTGCATCGATAGATCCGCGAATTTAAAACAAACATGAAGGAAAATAACCATTTTGGTTGATCCTGCGCATCGATAGATTCACGAATTAAACACAAACACATAGGAAAATGACCATTTTGGTTCATTCTTTGCATCGATAGATCCACTAATTAAACACAAACACATAGGAAATTGACCATTTTGATTGATTATGTGCATCGATAGATCCACGAATTAAACAAAAACACATTGGAAAATGACCATTTTGGTTCATTCTTTGCATCGATAGATCCACGAATTAAACACAAACACATAGGAAAATGACCATTTTGGTAGATTCTGTGCATCGATAGATCCACGAATTTAAAACAAACACATAGAAAAATGACCATTTTGGTTGATTATGCGCATCGATAGATCCACGAATTCAACACAAACACATAGAAAAATGACCATTTTGGTTGATTCTGTGCATCGATATATCCACGAATTAAACACAAACACATAAAAAAATGACCATTTTTGTTGATTATATGCATCGATAAATCCACGAACTAAACAAACACATAGGAAAATGACCATTTTGGTTGATTGTGTGCGATAGATCCACAATTTTGACATAAACACATAGGAAAATGACCAACGCAATTTCCTCATCCTGCCGGGGAATATAAATGATTTGACAATATTTGCAGTCGACAATCGCCATTATCACATATTTATGTGTACAGGATATGATGTGACATAAATGAGGTTTTAGTGGCTTATTTACCAGGATCCTCCGGTATCTATGACTTAAACAAGTTGTCGATTTATTATTCTACCTAAATGACATTTTTATACGCACGAAAATATAAACACGTGCTAAGAGAAACATTTTCTGTTTATGAATAATAATGGATCAAAAGACAATAAATAACACGTCATTATGCATTTGTCTATGTCAGAATAAACGAATGGGTGTGACTGACTTTTCAAATAAATGTTTGATAATGACCAATTATTAAATAGGCCATTAGACAGCAGACATCGGAGAACCCCCTCAATAGGACTTGAGTATGGTTTAGATACGTACTTTGATACCAAGCTGGACCAGCGCTTAATAGTCCTCTGATGTTGAAGAGCACGTAACAATATCCAGCGATACTTCCAAATGACATCATGTATCCGAAATTGTCCGAACAATGGTCCAGCATGTTTATTGGACTGAAATGAGTATCCGAATTGTCCGAACAATGGTCTAGCATGTTTACTGGACTGAACTGAATATCCGAATTGTCCGAACAATAGTCAAGCATGTTTATTGTACTAAAATGAGTATCCAAAATTGTCCGAACAATAGTCCAGAATGTTTTTGGACTGAAATGAGTATCCGAAATTGTCCCAACAATAGTCCAGCGTGTTATTTGGACTAAACTGAAATACTCGAAATTGTCCGAACAATGGTCCAGCATGTTAACGTGACTGATCTGATTTACCGTAAAATTGTGCGAACAATTTCCAGCATGTTAATTGGTTGGACTGAGTATCCGAAATTGTCCGCACAATTCCAATGGCCTAGCATGTGTATTAGACTGAGCTGATATAATGTATAATCGTAATTGTACGCAGAACATTAATTTTCGTTGATTTCGTGGGTCTACCGATAAATTAATCTAATACAGACACATCGGGAAATGATCGACGAAATTTGCTTATTTAATACCTTACGTAAGAAATCAAAGAAAAGGTCAACGAAAAATTATATTTTTGTATGTGTAAAAACAAACACGAAACTTCATGCCGTCGAATTTAAATGATTTTAGGAAAATGGAAAAGAGACGAAATATATTTCACCATTTTTTTTATTATAAATGCAATGATTTTCATTCTATGTACATAAGTCTAATTTGAAAATAAATAGACAGAATATTCGAAGTAAACTTGATAGTTAATGTCTTACTAGATGACTGCTGGTCGGCGCCATAATGCCTTGCATCTCGTGTGTTCGGAGCGCTTCTCAAGAATACAGAGTATAGCAATGATCGCGCCCTGAAAATTAAATCATTTTTTCCCAAAATTCGAACAAAAATTTCCCCCAAAAGATTCCGAACAATTCCAATAAACTTTATAATTGGTTTATTGAGTTTATGTAGAGCAACTTAATTCCGTAGCACTTTATAATATAAATATGAAAACGCAGTTTAACATACACTTAAAAACCATTGGTAGTCAAACTTGTTGAGTTTCTCAAATATTTAGCTACTTTTCATATTGGTAATATTTGTAGTCCAACTTGTTGACGCTCTCAAATATTAACCTACTCTTTATATTGGTAATATTTGGAGCCCATATAAAAAGGATCTCTAAATTCTGTGCGCTTCTTATTAACCCATTTATGACTAGCGTCCTGAAAAAGGACATTGCAAACAGCGTAGACCCAGATGAGACGCCGCATAATGCGGCGTCTCATCAGGGTCTACACTGTTTGCTTAAACGAAATTATGTAAGAAATATTCTAAAAATAGAAATAAATATACCAGACATCCATAATTTTGGAAATAAATTGATCCAATTTTGAAGGATGGGAGAGTCCACTGGGCATAAATGGGTTAATTAATAAGACTCAAACAATTGGTATAGTGTTAATATTTATAAGCATATTGATTATGTTTCATTTTTCCCAGTTGCATGGTGTATCGCGCTTTTTTCCCATCCAAGAGGTACACGCTGTAAAATGTATTGCGAACAAAATCACTGCTCGTGTTTTTTCTTAAACAGTACTTAATCATCAACCAGTAGTTTAAACAGATTCTTGTTGCACTCACAATGCTCACATTTTAAGGTAATTTCTTAAAAACACGAATGTCACACTGCCAATGGGTTGAGTAATCACTAAATAATTAAGATAACTGCATTTATACTTTGTTAAGCTTCTCAATAAAAATAGACACGTATCGTCATCATCATCATAATCAACAACAACAACATAAACATCGTCATCCAAAGTACTATCATAACCACGACCACGTGCACAATTATCATCACAATCATCAACAACACCATCATATTCCTCAGCAGCATCACCACTATCATCGAGCCCATCAACAGCATCATCACCACCATATTCATCAAAATTACCATAGCATCGTCTTCATCGTTGGCAGCATCGACATATTAATTCTATGTTCGTATTAAACAGCATCAGCCGATTCACGATCATGTTCATGAACATTATATTATTAGGATCGTATCAAACAAGATCAACCGATTCATGATCATGTTTATGAACATTTTATTATTATGATTGATCGTATCAAAAAACATCAATCGATTTATGATCATGTTCATGAACATTTTAATATTCGATTCGTATCAAACAGCATCAACCAATCCATTATCATGTTAATGAACATTTTAATATAAGTGTGACCAGGTCGACTTTCTCCAGATTTGTTTAGTGTTTTATAATCCTTACCTATTATTTTAACATTGTATTTTGTTGATTGTGGTCACATGATCAATTCGGAGGGAACAGCTAGCAGGCATTTGTATTTTATGTACAAATCAAGTTCAAGTTCACTCTAGTGGTCAGTATTGGTTCTTGTGTTTGTATTATATTGTATAATAAATAATTATATAAAACAGAGAAAAAACTTCATTGTTTTTCAATATCTATATATATATATATATATATATATATATATATATATATATATATATAATACTGTATTGTATGTAATTGAAAACAGTTGCAATACATTGTTTTCTTTGTATTCGTTTGAGGTTTGAACATCTTTAATGTTCAAATCACATGATTTCGCGAATGTTCAGAATGGCAGCAAATTAATAAATTCACTTTTAAATAGCAACTTATACACTCAGTTAAAACACCATAATATCTGTTTGCATGCTCTAATTTACAGCACCAGTAGCTTGAAAGAAGCGATACTGAGTGTCAGTGAAGTGACAGAGAAAAGGACTCAATTCCATAAATTGGAAAGAATTGTATAAATTGTATAAATGTGTTTAATGAAATATTCTTATTCATTTTTTGTAAGGTTTTGTATGCTGCGTTTCTGTATTTATGATTATTGGTGTCACTGTTGTACCTGAATCTTATACGAGTCATATAAAACACATGTTAAGGCAACTAGAACAGAACTATTGTTTTATAGTTGAGTATTTTATTGTTTGATATATTTCAGATCCCGTCAGATTAACTCTGGAATAACTACCATATTTTGTATGATTGTAACTCATTATAGACTGACTGAAAGTCTAACATTATTAAAAGAAGTGAACTATTAAAAATCTTATTTATGATGTCCTGTTGATTGGGATACAATACACCCATAACCATGAGGGTTACATTAGGATAGTATTAATCAGCATCAACTGATTCATGATCATGTTCATGAACAAAATACACAACTGCAATGATGACATTGGTCGGGAAGTTTTGCTTGACAGAATAATATACGTTTACTGAATACTAACCGAAATGATCATCGCAATCAGCTGATACTTAATCAGTGGACCAGTCTCTTTCTCGCATGGCGAATTATTCGGCAATATCCTGCAATCGTATGCAAATAATCAAAACAATAATAATGATGATAATAATACTAATATTTATTATTATCCCCTGCCATAGGTGGAGGGATATTGTTTTGGCGTTGTCCGTCCTTCCATCCCTCTTTCCGTCCGACCGTCTTTCCGTCCGTCCGGAGCAATATCTTGGAAGTGCTTGGGCGGTTTTCATTGAAACTTGGTATGAGTATATATATATGGATAACAGGATAATGCACGCCAAATGGCATTGTACACCATCTGTTAATAATGGAGTTATGAATCTTTGTATCTTAAAAAAATGCTTTTTTGAGTGCCAAATATAACATTTTGTGTCCAGAAGCATATTGGCGGGGGATATCAATTCAACGAATTTGCTTGTTTTTATAAAAATTATAAAAATGATAATAATTATATTAATGATGATGATGGTGACGACAACGATGAGGTTGCTGATGGTGATGTTGTTGTTGACGTTGTTGATAATGATGATGATGATGATGATGATTGTGAAGATGATGATGGTGATGATGATGATGACGGCGACGGTAATTGTGGCCTAGGCGGTGTTAGTGGTGGTGGTGGTTGCGTTATGCAAGGTGGTACCGTTACCATACCTGGGATAGGCAGTATGGTAAATAACTTAAATTGACTTTTTCACAGACTTTGGCATGTATTGAAGTTTGTCATTAAATGCTTAAAAATTTGATAAAGGTAAACATTTGGACCAATAGCTCCAGTAAACAAGAGGGCCATGGGCCCAAAGGCGCTCACCTGAGACCCAAAGGAACTAAACTATTCTGGGAAGGTGGAGTTCAAAATAATAAAAGTACTTCATGAAACATAAATATTGTCATAAGGTTCACAAGAAGAAATTCGCTCGCCCCTGGAAACCATGCTCTTCAAAGCACCGGAGCCATTTTCAAAGTAAATCAAGATATTATAGGAACATATGTTCTCAGCATGTTTTATTAAGATTGAACGAAAAAGTGACTTATAGAGAGTTCACAATGTTTCACTATAGCAATAAAAAGAAATCTGCCACCCACTTCAGGCCCTTGCTTTTAAACAAACTGGAACTATTTTCAGACTCACCTTGCAATGATATTTCCAATTAAAACAACAATCAACCCTATTCAAAACACACATCTTTGATAATCACACCAAAACTACTGACCTGACATCCATAAACTGTGTGCCATAAAAATTTGTGTTCCATTCTTATCAGTCTGAAGGTCTTTGATGTGAGTTCCCAGCTGAGGCCTATTTCTAGGGACTAAGGGCCTTTAAGCTGCAAGCCTGTTACATCACATTAACAATTCATGCACAGTCGATAGATAATTAATAAGTTGCTGATAAGCAGGTGTATGAATGGGATCATTGGAGAAATAAGCGTGCATTCTTGACAAGCCATGCATTCATGATTGGAGGTCAAACACAATTCAAGTCATATACAGTTGTTTCTCCCCTACAGTTTAGAGTCAGGCCCGAAATTCCTGTGCTGGCCACTTGTCACACATATTGTTACATGTAATTTAATGACCGCAGACTAATGAAATAACCATTAGCCACGGCAGGTACCTCATTATATCTGACAGTTTTTTTTATTCAATATAATACATACAATGTATATGATCATACAACAAAGTATATAAGATATAAGATATTGTACAAAGCAATAAAGTTCAGACATGTTATACAAGATATGCTTCTTCTTTGGTTGTTTGTGATAGGTGTTTGTTTTTTTAAAGAGAAAAGAAAAGAACAACAGAAAAATAGTTGTGAAAAATGATGAGTTGTTTAAAGTGGGAAGAAAGCATACTGGATGTGTGTGTTTTGTTGTATATACACAATGATCTTATAAGATTGAAAAAAAAATATACAAAAATATTTTAGAAAGATAAACTAACATTAGAGTGAGATATATATAAGTGGACAAACATTATGAGAGTTTAATCCGATTCCATTTTTGTTCAAAGATTTGTACTGTGTCATTGCTGAGGACTATTTCTTTCTCAATTTGGATTTTTAGTTTAAGACTATGGACAAAACAATTAAAATTTGGTACTTGTTTTTTGTACTTCATGTTAAAGATAAAATATTTCATCAATATAAGAATAAAATTCACAATTTTATAACAGTCTATGAGTCTATTGATTTCAATGAGTAAATTCCGAAACTTACATTTAAGAAAGATAGTTTAAAGTTTAGTGCTGTTGTTCAAGAAAGATACTAATTGATTCCAAATAGGCTTGATGAGTTTGCACTCCCACAAAAGATGTTCTATAGTTTCGATGTTTTCACCGCATAAGTCACACAGATTTGAGTTAGATAATTTGCATTTAAAGATATATTTATTTGTAGCTATAATTCTATGGATGTATTTATATTGAAAATTTCTCAGTGTGCTTTCAATAGTTGCTTTATATGGCATGGTAAATATGTGTTTTCAATTAAGTTCATGTTCTCCGAATAGGGTATCTCTGACAGTTGCTTGATGCCTAACCCCTGGTTTACAGCCCTTTGCAGGGAACAGCAATTGCTATACAATGGTATCAATATAATTAAGAGTTCGGGATGAATGTGCATGAGTAAACTGTATGTAAATCTGCTATCTACATTCCAGCTATTTATATTAGGTCAACTGATGTTGAACACTGAAATAAATCAGTACTTATTGGGTGAAATTTAAAAAAAAACACGGTAGCTCCGCCCTTCACCGGTTTCTAGATTTTTTAAATTTCGCTTAATTAGTAACTTCTATCATATACAATGAAGCTAAAACACAAGTCTCTGCATATTCAAAGAATATTTTGGTAACTTCTGTTGAAATTTCAAAGAAATAGGCAAACAACGGACTGATATCCAGAATTATGATATTCAAAATTAATCAATGCTTAAAATAAACAAATAATTTACCATTATTTCTTTCTGAGAAGGATCTTGTGCAATATGGACCCCTCTTGAAAATCTGACAAAACGCCACACTAAGAATAAATTAATAACTTTGAATAAAACTTCAAATCAGTTGCTTAAAACTTAACAATATTCACAGTTAAATGAACGCAGTGTCTTTTTATCTGCAATCAAGGTATCAAGGAAACATATAGCCTGAGCTTATCAGCCCCATTACATGTGATTTATTGCTTTTCATTGACTGCCTGCTGGTAAGCTGACCACTGCATCAAATTAACATGTAATTGATACAAGATAGTGGGAAAGTAGATTCTACTCTCTCTCTCTCTCTGGGGCGTGACTTAGAACTGCCTAAGTATTTTTTTATAAAATCAATATTACTACTTAAAACTTTGAGAATACATGTATTTAATAAAGGGTTTTCAGATGGCAAAAATATGTTTTTTGCACTTCATCCCCAACCAATCATCAACATAATAATTCTGTTTTATTATGGCTATGTTTTTCAAATGTTCACTACTATTTTCAAACTCGTCCGAGATATCCACATAACCAATGTTTTGACCAAATTTCATGATGATTAGGAAACAAATGTGACTTCTAGAGTGTCCACAAGCTTTTTTACTATATAAATATAAGGAAAAAGACCCCCCCCCCCATGGCGGCCATGTTTTTTTACCGATCTAAACCATTTTAAAACTCAACCGTCGTATCCAGGAAACAAATGTTCTGACCAAATTTCAAGAATAAAGGACCAAAAATGTGACTTCTAGAGTGTTCACATGTTTTCACTATACATGTATACATATAGAGAAAACTCCCCCGCCCCCTGGCGGGCATGTTTTTTTTCACCGATCTGGACCATTTTCGAACTCATCCGAGAAATCAATGATACCAATGTTTTGACCAAGTTTCATGATGATTGGGCAAAAATTGTGACTTCTAGAGTGTTCACAAGGTTTCTCTATAGCCATAAGGAACACTGCCTCGACCCCTGGCGGCCATGTTTTTCAACGGACCGGAACAATTTTTTAACTCAACCAACATTTTAACTCATTAAGACAAACATTTTGGCAAAATTTACATGAAGATTGGACATCAAATGTGACTTCTACAGTGTTCACAAGGTTTTTCCTAGTGACCTATTTTTGACCCAGCATGACCCAGTTTCGAACTCAGTCGAGGTATCATCGGGACAAATGTTCTGAACAAGTTTCATGAAGATCAGACAAGAAAGGTGGCCTCTAGAATGTTCACAAGGCAAAATGTTGACGACGGACGCACGACGGACGACGGACAAAAGGCGATCCCAAAAGCGATCTAAAAATGCACTATGCACACAGTGAGTGGTGTATTTTTCGCATTAAACAAGCAAACCTCGTAATGTCACAAAATATAACGATAACACCAGAACTCTCAAATTATTCATTCGTTTCGCGTTGGTAACGCTCTATAACATTATTTTTTTAATCGTCAAAACATGCAAATAATGAACATTTTAGATCATGGTATATGATCAGTTATACTGTTCCTCCCAAAAATCATAACAACGACAATTTGCAAATTTAAAACATTTTTACCAAAACGTGAAAAAGTTCCTTTAAAATGGGTGATGTAAGTTGCAGCATAAGAACCGATAGTCTCAGTATTTATTTTGGAAGCAGACAGTTTCAAATACGTGTAATGTTTGTAGCAGTAGCATCGACGCTCGTCGGTGTTGGATAACGATTGATGTATTGCATTAGGTTGGTTGTTGTGAAGGCTGTAAACCAAGCTGATGGTGATGGTGTTATTATGTCCTTTTTTATCATTTTCGTTTGAACGCATAATGCGTAGTTTCGTGGAGAACTACTTAAAACAATGCCATTCAAGCTCATTGTACGATTGAACAAAATAGTATAACAGTTTAAAAAAAAAAAGACTTACTCTTTAAACCGCCGCCCATCGCTAGCTTGTAACGGGCTCTCGTCCATGTCGCTTTAACTATAATCAGCACTTCCTATATAGATCGGTTACTTCCAACTTTGTGGGGGTCGTTTCTCTCTATCTCTCTCTCCAACTTCGAATTGCTAAAGAACAGGCATATGTGTAAACCGCAAACGTTTGGTTAGTTCATAAAAACCGTTAAATCATTAGCATATCTCATTACATAAACCCGTTTACTGTTGCATATGTTCCGTAGGTGAAGTGCAAATGGATTTGTAAAAACGAAAAAATGTAAACACAGTTGAAATATACTTGCATTTTAGTTCACGTAGTAGTCGTAAAATATATTTCAAGACAACTGATACAATGACTCAGTGAGGTGTCGTTTATATTACATTCCACAGAGGAAAGTACCATAGTTAATATATAAGGTATATTTTATTTCAATAACACTTAAAGCGCGTTGAATTCCGCCTATGACCATTACAAATACTTTACAAATAATACTTCATAGTATCCCGTTTCAACTCACTTCAAATGTACAACTTAACTTGTCATTCAATTCAAAACTTAAAGCTCAACATCCTGTTTATGTTTCCTGAAACACGATGGACTACACTGATAAATTGGTCTATTGACAGTTGTAAACTTTGAAAACTGTATACACTCGCACGCATACTTGAATGTAGTGCAACGTTACACAACATATGCAATTCATCCCAGTACTGAAAAGAGATAACCTATGTGTGTACGATAGTAAGAAACTACTAGTCTTGTTCATGAATAAATGGACCTCGTTCTAGCAAAACGGGGCCTAATGCTTACGCGTAGAATGTCGTCTCAGATCAGCCTGTGCAGTACGCACAGGCTAATTAGAGACGACACTTTCTATTTTGTCTGGATTTCCGTATAGATGAGACTTCTTTTAAACAAAAAAGCGTGAAGTGTCGTCCTTAATTAGACTGCAAGGACTCACGGCCGTTAATCACGCGCGCCACCTCTTTATTTGAGATGCATTAATAAATGAGCCAATGCAACTTCCGAGGTGGCGCTCAGGCCCGGATGTTTTGAAATGTAATGGATAATTTTAAAGGGTGATTAAGTTTTATATGGGGGGTTTTTCAACATATTTCGCATTATTTTTTTTAATCGGGAATTGTAGTGCGATTCAGGGAAGATTAATTCATCCAGAAATGTACAGAAACATACATTCTCAGCACAATTAAAAACGTGAATACCTTTATAAGTTGAGGCATGGTGGAGTTTTAAAAAGCATTTCGATTAGTTTGTCCTCTGCTACGAGAAAATGTTCACCCAATTAAACGATTGCGTACAACATAAACTAGATACTGCATGCACAAAACATATTGGCTTCTTGCCGACGTAGTAGATAATTTAGAATTTTCCCCCAATGCTTAGAAAATGGCGCTAATGATATGATGTGGCGCCATTAACAATTATTTTGTTTTGAATTATGTGCACTAATGTGGTTGATAATTATCGTGCAATGCTTGTTGCTCCCTTTTTGTTCCATGACGAGGAATACTATTATTTACATCTACGTACACATGTTTAGTTATAATATACGTTTACATATATGGAATGTATATTGTCTATAATATATACTTTATGTCTTACATTAAGCAAATGCCAGCCATACAAGATTGTTTAGGTGCACAAAACTGGATTTTCGTTGAAAGAGACTTCATTCAAACAAAAAAGTCCATAAAAGCGGAGAGTATAGTCCCTGATTAGCATGTGTGGATTGCACATGAGGACAACACATGCACATGCATTAATGCCCGTTTTCCCAAAGAGAGGTTTTTATAGAACTCCGAGTCTTGTTTAAACGTATATGACACAAACTGTACTCCGTACATAATGATCATGTCGAAAAGATTCATGTGTATAAGCAGTATTT
Source organism: Dreissena polymorpha (assembly GCF_020536995.1). NCBI lineage: Eukaryota > Metazoa > Mollusca > Bivalvia > Myida > Dreissenidae > Dreissena > Dreissena polymorpha. The sequence goes on from NC_068363.1 coordinate 21,036,260, forward strand.
ACTAGATGTTGTTTGTAGATTGGATGACTTCAAATTCATTTAAATTCAATTTTAAAGATTCACTGTGACAGGTATTTGCAAAAATGTGTGATTAACAGAATCCAATGATTGAAGAATATTTCATACTTACTTGTAATACATAAACATAACAAACCAATCGTTTTCGTATTACCGCATTTAATACAATAAAACAAAGTATTAAATCTCTCCAATATCCCACTTAAACATCAATTCTTAATGAATTTGCATAACAACCATACAGCAGCAAAAAGCAAGTATATAATATATACATTTCATACCAGTAATACATAATTCAAATTCACCAAACAGCTTAAGTTTATTATTACAATACGCCACTCTAATAAAAACATTTAAAATTGTATCTAAATTATTGAAATTTGACAACCCGTAGTTATTACATTACCTTACATTATAACCAGTTATGACTAGTTTGTTGAAAATACAAGTAAATTAAACTACAATTAATAACACAGCAGTCAAAGGGAAGTAACTGCGATACTTCTATATTATAATGAATGAGAGTTGCCCACCATGTTACACAAGCTTAATTTCTGCATTTAGTGACAACAAGTGTTGTTATTTGACCTTGTTACCTTGTTTTTGGACGCTTTAGACCTAAATTGGAACTCGGCTTACATATTGTCAAGATTGACATTTCTTACTTAGTTTCATCAAGATTGGGTCCTAAATGTGGCCTTTAGAGTGATCACAACGTTTTTCTAAGATTTGACCCGGTGACCTGGTTTTTGAACGCACTTGGCCCAGATTCTAACCCAGTCTAGAAAATGTCTGAAAAGTATCATCAAGATATAGTCATAAATGAAGCCTATATAAGGGTTTTGTTACGATTTGACCTGCTGACCTTGTTTTTTTAGGCATGTGACCCAAATTTAAACCCCATTAAGAATTTGTCAAGATAAACATTCTTACAAGTTTAATCAATTTTGGATGAAAAATGTCACGAGTGTTTAGAACTTAAAATTTGATGACCAGAACTACACATGGGCTATTGGCACACCGCATGATGACAGAAGTCAGACATGCACATAGTGTGATCACAAGAGCTCAGCTTCAGATTTGTGACTAGAATTCGTGCCTGTACAAAATACTCCATAGATGACCCTCAAAGTTGCTACTCAAGCTTACGAAGGCAAAACATATATCTTCATCATCATGTAAAGCATTGATATTTTGAACATCCTTACACCAGTAAATTAAAACAGAAACGAAAGTGCTATATTTTAACCTGTTTTCATAAAATCAAACACAATCTTCTTGAAGGTAACATAAGATCCTTACACCTTAACTGTAAATAAACTTGTCTCTTTTAATTGCTAATTCCTAATTTGACCATCTTTACAGGTGTTGAGAATTAAAATTAAAAGCATAAATGTCTCACTCTAAGTGCACAACATTTTACAGCAAACTGCACTGAGAAAAAAACATGATTGTTTAGATTATTATAAATAAATGCTAATATTCAGAATATTATAATGTTTTCACAGTTGATAAAAAGTACGATAAAGTGGTCAAATCATGATTTACAATTATGTATTTTTGCAGACATTCCTAAGAAATCAACCTTAAATGTATTTCAATACTAAAATAATAGAGACAAGTAAACATATCAGGACTTATACATTTGTCATAAGAAATCAATATTGAATAAAACAGAACTCTTTAGATTATAACGTTAATGATCAAACAAATAATATCTCAATAACAAAAGACCTGTATACAATATGTATATTCCTAATCACTTGCAATCTATTTAAAGCAAAGGGAACAAAACTTCAAAACAATTTGGCATTTTCATTACAACCGAACATATTGAGTATACAACATTTTGAAATAAATTTAAAGCAAATAGTTACAACAGTCTTTTACATCCCTCAGTTAAGTAACCCTTTGCATGCTGGGAAATTTGTCGTCTGCTAAAATGTCGTCTGCTGAATTTCTAAAATTAGCATTTTCTTCGATTTTTTTCACAGAATACTATCAGAAAAGCAAACAGTTTGGATCCTGATGAGACGCCACGTTCTGTGGCGTCTCATCTGGATCCAAACTGTTTGCAAAGGCCTTCAAAATTCGGTTCCCGCACTGAAAGGGGTAATTACAATATAATGCACAGGCTCCGTGGCACACAGAAGCAAAATCCCTGAGTTGTTCTTTTTAAACCCTTATAATGTTCACAACAAGTACAATGTTTATCCATCATGCTCTTCATAAGTTCCAATTTAAACACACTTGAACCAAGCAGATTCACTTATTTTATGGAAAATGTGACCTCTTTTAACGACCAGGCCCTTTTAAAGCTTGACATCCAGTTACCCATATAACACGCACTCATGAAACAATAGTCTAATGTCAGTTTTATTTAACAATTCAATCTGTCTTTCTCAGTTTTACTCGACTTCGTCTAGGCCGCTCTGTCCCGAGGTCTGTGTCTGATTCATTCGTGCCTAGGAGCTCTTTAACAAACTTGAATTTACTCAGGAACAACTTCCATATCACGAACCAGCCTGGAAAAGAAGAAGAAATTTACATTATTATTCTATGATTGTAGTGCTTTAATGAACTTTTTTAAGGGAAATGGTTGTGATATTTATCAAATCCTAACATGAACTTACAAAATGTAATAATTAATAAGTTAATGAAGTAAATATTTAAATTTTAATACTGGTCAAGGACAAATAGAGGAATTTAAATAAAATGACATGAAATTGCATCTGAATCGAAAGCAGTGCTGCTTCTTTCGATTTCGCTAATTTTCTAGATGTAGATGCCAGACATGAGGCTTTTATAATATGCCCGATTGCCATGTTTGCCAAATAGACAACCAATCGCCGAAAATGAGTACTTGAGAAATCACCCAGAAAAACTATGTAATCCAAATGTTTCAGATGAACTAGATTGCAAATAAAGAAGCTATTTTTGTATTATCATGATTTTTCAAAAGGGTAATTATTTACATGTTATAGTAAAATCAACAAAAACAAATTCATTGTAATGATTTTGTATAGAATTTCCAGGGAGAATCAACACATCAAAGTGAACTTGGGAAGAACTATTTTAATATAAAAAAAATGTAATGTAATTAAAAGAAATGGTAACTAATGATTAGTAGCTGTAAATTAATTATGTGCTTTTGGTTATATTCATAACAACTAGTGCTGAACCCATAACTGGCCCCAACATGTTAATTGTCTAAAACGCACTCCTCAACCGAAATCCTTATGACTAAGCACATGTTAACAAAATCGATTAAACACTGTATTTTAATATGAGATGTGCTCTTTGAAAAGGGGTTCAGTGCATATGAGTAAAGTGTCGTCCCAGATTAGCCTTTGCAGTCCGCAGTCAGGAATGACACTTTCCGCCTCAACTTTATTTTTGCAATTAAGAGTTGTTCTAGAATCGAAAAAATATAATAAAAGCGGAAAGTGTCATCCCTGCTTAGCCTGTGCTAAAGGCACAATAAGCTGAGGAGGATGGCTACTATGATAGTAAGGGAGAGTACCCGGCAATCACCTATCGAGTCATAATTAAGGGTTCTGCTAAGGGTTCTTCTTCTTCTTTTATAATAATGGCTATGTTCAATACTGATACATTATGGTTAGAATAAGGGTGTGTTGACTAACGCCGAATGAGCCCTCTGACCCAATAAGTGGCAGTCCATTATTTGTATTTTCCACCAATAGTAGAACATATGGTAAAACATATGGTGGACGAAGCGTTTATACTTTTTCTAAAATGTGTTTAGTTTAAAAACTTGATTTAGCGTTTTTATAAGCCTTTGAATTATTACAAACGTAGTTTAAAGAACTTTGATTAATACATGCACATAAGCATACCAAAAGCTATAAACAGGATCACGAAAAATAAAGATGCAACGAAAGATATCACAGAGACAATAAACTCCTTCATTTTGGTTTGTTTATGTTTTAATAACCGGAAACCAGTGTGCGACTGGGAACCAGTCAATGAGCAAGACGAAACGGTCAGAATATAGTTCGGTGACTGTCTCGATGTTTATTTACGGGTCCATCAGTATTTGCAAAGACCTATAGATAACACAGATTGGAATCTCTCGTCTTCGCTATAGCGATATGCGATAATATCTATCGGCGGACGCGGGTCACGTGACATTGATTTTGAAATGCCGGTGTACCTGTAGATTCTTCCCTGTTCCAGCTGCTGTCGGCCATTTTTTTATAAAGCAAACAATTATTCTTCGTAATGAGTCGTTAATATTTGATGTCGTAGGGTATTCTGAGCATGATCTGGTAAGTTTATATTATTTTGATATTGTTATTAACAATTTTAATGTGTTAATTAGTGTTTTTAGCGCTCGGTTGTCAGTTTGCAGAGCAATGAATGCCTGAAAGCGCAACGTTACGAACTTAACGTAGTGAGCAAAGTCGGTCGCCGAAAAAAGACATATTGAATATTTTTTGTGTGATTAAAAATAAGTATTTATTTTCTGTGTTGATAATTCTTTAGGTTTTGGTAGTTATCATTCTAATTAATTATTAATTTATCGGAATTTGAAAGAGAACACTGGATTCGTTCATTTTCGATAATTTTTGAAAAATTGAAAGGCCCGACGCATTTTTCTATAAACTTCTTCATTAAGCATCACAAATTGATAACGTAAGATTTTTATGCTAGGTGAGATGTAAATCTATGTATGATTTATAAAAGGTAGACGAAAATGAGGTATTTTAAAGGATTTTGCCTTTGTACAATTTGTACTATTTATACTGTTATTTCATTCAATCTAGTGGTTTGTATTTTGTTGAAACACTTTTCTAATTTATTTCTCATCCCATATCTTTGAAGTTAGATTTTTTATGCTATGCAATATGTTAATCTAAGTATAGATTTAAACAAACTAGAAGAAAATATTCAATTTAAAGTATTTGGCCTTTTACAATGTTGGTACAATTTTAAGCTCTTTTCTTCTGTTGTACAAGATAGCTGTCAAACGTGTTTTTGTTCTTTTTGATAAACTTTTACATTTTTCATCCCAAATCGATTAAGTCAGATTGTTATGCTTGGTGATATGTAATTCTAGGTATGATTTATAAAAAGTAGACGAAAATAAGTCATTTTAAAGGATTTTCCCTTTTTACAATTTGTACAATTTTATACTGTTATTTCATTCAATCATTTTTCACACCTGTCGCCATAGTGGTTTGTTTCTTTTTGAAAAACTTTTCTATTTCTCATCCCATATCGTTGAAGTAAGAATTTTTACTAGTATGTCCAACTTATAAGATACACAATCAAGAATAGCCTTTTTTAAACAGTTTTATACAGCATTTCACCGTGTTTATAACGAACTATTTTAAACATGTATATTAAAATCTAACACATTCACAACAAAGACTTACCTTAATTGGACATCACAATGACATATTAAGAATGAATTCGCCGGCCGCGGCCACTGATCACACAATTAAAATCAATCAACAACGCAAACTGATAATTGAAGTAAGAATCCCTTCTTTTAATTAATTCTCAAGAGTAAAGAAAAAACACACAAAGCATCTCAGTTCGCTAATTGATCCGACGATTAACACGCGCATGAAATGTTTTTGTTTTTTTCTTTTCGCGAAATCCTAGCCCACGATACTGAAAGCTTAATTTAATTACCAAAAGAAAAAATACTGGATTACAAACAAAACTTTAATAACCTATAACTCATGAATAAGATCTAAATAAAAAGAGAATTAAACAATGGAAAAAATCTACACAATCAATATTGAAATAAGTCTAACTAAAACCGTTTTTGGATCGAACGATCATAGCATTTATTTTTATGTAATGTTGTTTTAATCAGAGACCTAGATCTTTGTGTCCACATATATCTATCCGTTTTGAAATAATAATATTTTATAAGGTTTTAACTGTTTGAAATACCAAATTATACAAGAATATTTTATCAGCAAAAGCCTTTCAAATAAACTATTCAACAGCATTCTCGCCGCGATTTGGAAGTTCTTAGCGCAATTTCTTCAATGATCGCGGCATTATAAATTCTTATTGTAGGTAAATAAAATCGAGATTTTTTAAAAACATAATTACTCATGTTTCTATGAAACTTTATTTTATAAAAATCGGATCATTATTGACCAAGTTACAGCCGCCTTTCTACAGCGCCGTAACATTTTCGCATAACTTTGCTCGATAATCGTAGCCGTTGCTACTGACGCGTCGCTATCTTATCGCAATCGTGATACACCGGCTATCTCCGGACTACTCCGATTGATTCATGGAATAAATCGTCTGCTGATCTCAAGTGTTCTTATCAGTTTCTCGACCACGTGACCCCGCCGAGAGATAGCCCGATAAGGCGCGAAGTTTCCAATCTGTGTTATCTATAGGTCTTTGGTATTTGGAAGGAACCCTGTCCGTGGATGGATCCTGTACAGCATACGTTCGAATCAGAATTGCCATGGCGACCGCATTGATGGCCAGACTGAGCAGGATGGGCTATTTTTAATACTGAATTAAAAAATTTAATTTATGACGCAAGTTTATTCTGTTTACAAGTTGTCACTATACCTTTCTAAAAATAGATCACAGAGCGATGTTAACTTTCTCCTATTTTTATGATTGGTCGAATTGCTAACTCAAGCGCACGGGTCTCATCTGGATCCAAATTGTTTGCAAAGGCCTTCAAAATTCGGTTCCCGCACTGAAAGGGGTAATTACAATATAATGCACAGGCTCCGTGGCACACAGAAGCAAAATCCCTGAGTTGTTCTTTTTAAACCCTTATAATGTTCACTACAAGTACAATGTTTATCCATCATGCTCTTCATAAGTTCCAATTTAAACACACTTGCAGATTCACTTATTTTATGGAAAATGTGACCTCTTTTGACGACCAGGCCCTTTTAAAACTTGACATCCAGTTACCCATATAACACGCACTCATGAAACCATAGTCTAATGTCAGTTATATTTAACAATTTAATCTGTTTTTCTCAGTTTTACTCGACTTCGTCTAGGCCGCTCTGTCCCGAGGTCTGTGTCTGATTCATTCGTGCCTAGGAGCTCTTTAACAAACTTGAATTTACTCAGGAACAACTTCCATATCACGAACCAGCCTGGAAAAAAAGAAGAAATTTACATTATTATTCTATGATTGTAGTGCTTTAATGAACTTTTTTAAGGGAAATGGTTGTGATATTTATCAAATCCTAACATGAACTTACAAAATGTAATAATTAATAAGTTAATGAAGTAAATATTTAAATTTTAATACTGGTCAAGGACAAATAGAGGAATTTAAATAAAATGACATGAAATTGAATCTGAATCGAAAGCAGTGCTGCTTCTTTCGATTTCGCTAATATTCTAGATGTAGATGCCAGACATGAGGCTTTTATAATATGCCCGATTGCCATGTTTGCCAAATAGACAACCAATCGCCGAAAATGAGTACTTGAGAAATCACCCAGAAAAACAATGTAATCCAAATGTTTCAGATGTACTTGATTGCAAATAAAGAAGCTATTTTTGTATTATCATGATTTTTCAAAAGGGTAATTATTTACATCTAATAGTAAAATCAACAAAAACAAATTCATTGTAATGATTTTGTATAGAATTTCCAGGGAGAATCAACACATCAAAGTGAACTTGGAAAGAAATATTTTAATATAAAAAAACTGTAATGTAATTAAAAGAAATGGTAACTAATGATTAGTAGCTGTAAATTAATTATGTGCTTTTGGTTATATTCATAACAACTAGTGCTGAACCCATAACTGGCCCCAACATGTTAATTGTCTAAAACGCACTCCTCAACCGAAATCCTTATGACTAAGCACATGTTAACAAAATCGATTAAACACTGTATTTTAATATGAGATGTGCTCTTTGAAAAGGGGTTCAGTGCATATGAGTAAAGTGTCGTCCCAGATTAGCCTTTGCAGTCCGCAGTCAGGAATGACACTTTCCGCCTCAACTTTATTTTTGCAAATAAGAGTTGTTCTAATATCGAAAAAATATAATAAAAGCGGAAAGTGTCATCCCTGATTAGCCTGTGCTAAAGGCACAATACGCTGAGGAGGATGGCTACTATGATAGTAAGGAATATACTTAAGAGTACCTGGCAATCACCTATCGAGTCATAATTAAGGGTTCTGCTAAGGGTTCTTCTTCTTCTTAATAATGGTGATAGCCTTGATGAGCAAACGTCTTTAAAAACATACTGTGTTGCATCGCATATTGACAAAAAGAAACAACCAAAACTTATGTCAAAATCTAAATCAGACTCTAATTTGCGATTACAAATTCCAAAGGTAACCAAGGCAACAGAGAGCACGGTGGCTCTCGATATCTTACACGATGAAATGGACAGTGGTCAGTTACAAGAGTCAGAGATAATCACTACTGTTAGTGCTGCAAGTGTCGAGTCGCGCAAAAGTAGTAACGATACCTCCAGGCAGAAGTTAGTGCAGAGTGTTGAAGTTAGCAGCGCAGAATGTTCTTGTTTAACTAAGTTGAGTGATATACGAGAACGTGAATTGAAAGTAAAGAAAAAGTAAGAAGAGGTTAAGATACTCCAGCTTAAAAACCAAGAAAAACTTAAAGACCTTAATAAATTAGAATTCTATTGTAAACGTTTAGAAGCCCGTAATGAAGAATTACAAATTACACTGCAAACGGTTGCTAGTAGACTTGAACGTCTTGAGGCGGGCGAATGTGTTAATGATAAGCGGCATGATGCCGATCCAATTCCTAACGAGTCTTCGCGAGAAAAAGTGCAGACTGGCTGTAATAGCACGATACAGGCTAGATTGACTAAATTACAAGACAGACTAACTAACTTTGTTTTTGACAAAATAGAAAATGAACTTGAGCAGTTTATATTTAAAGACAATTTTTTGCATGATACTAAGTGCGAGAATATCTCTGTTCCGCACAATAAGAGCCATATTGTTTCAAGCAATCGTGTACTAGAAGCCGCGAGTGATATAGGTGTGCATACAGCCGGCGTCAGTGTTTGTGCTAAGCCGGTCCTTACGAACATTCACAGCGTTCCCCCTGTAACCCTGTCAACGACTAGTGTGGTCTCTACAGCCGCCGCCAGAGTTTGTGCTACGCCGGACCCTACGATCATTAGCAGCGTTCCCCCTGTAACTCGGTCAACGACTAGTGTGGTTTCGACAGCCGCCAGCGTTTGTGATATGCTGGACCTAACGAACATTAACAGCGTTCCCCCTGTAACAAGGTCATCGACTAGTGTGGTTTCGACAGCCGCCGCCAGTGTTTGTGCTACGCGGGACCTTATGATCATTAGCAGCGTTCCCCCTGTAACTCGGTCAACGACTAGTGTGGTTTCGACAGCCGTCAGTGTTTGTGATATGCCGGACATAACGAACATTACCAAGCGTTCCCCCTGTAACTCGGTCAACGACTAGGGTGGTTTCGACAGCCGCCGCCAGTGTTTGCGCTGCGCCGGTCCTTACGAACATTAACAGCTGTCCCCCTGTTACGCTGTCAACGACAAGTGTGGTTTCTACAGCAATGCACTACAGCGACAGAGTAGAGAGTGTACCGAACCGCAACAGTATAGACCGTGATAGCGAACGTGTGTCAGTAGTGCCTGGACATGTCCATGGTCAACCGTTGATGTATCTACCGGCGGGCACTAGTGTAAGGAGCTTTCCTGATCAGCATCCTTTTTTGTACCACGTCAAACATCGGAACATTCCCAGATAGCGCAAGGGTCGGAATCGAGTGTTAGTTTTGAACCTAGTAGCGAGTCTCCAAAAACGTTAGGGATAGCTTCTTTTAATTGTAAGAACATTGTGACTAGTACACTCGCCATAGCGGACATTTTTAAGTGTAACGATATTATACTTGTGCAAGAATATTGGCTATTTCAGTCTCAAACTGATCTCTTAAGTGAAGTTCACGAAAACATAAACTCTGTTGGAAAAGGTACAGATTATAATGACCCATTATTGCCTACACAGCTTCCGCGAGGTTTTGGCGGGGTAGGTGTTTTATGGAAGAAAGAACTTGATCCAAAAGTGACCGTGCTTGACGACGGAGGAAACAGAATTCAATGCCTGCAACTTTCTAAATTCAAGGACAATAAGGGATTAGTCATAGTGTCTGTATACATGCCCTGTCGGGGGTTGAGCGGTAATGTGACCGAGTTTTGCGATTGTGTGGACCAGTTAAGGGAAATCATTTTAAAATATAACACTGACAATTATATCCTTTTGGGCCGCGACTTTAACGAAAATCTTGGAGGGGCTCATGGATCTAGAAGACTTAATTACTTGAAAGAACTGGTAAATGACTTTGATCTTAAATTTGAGAATTCCGGGGAAACATACCTTGACCCTCGAGGCAATGAGTGCACCGAGATAGACTTTTTTCTGTACAACGTGCCATCAGTGCTAATCACTTCAAGAAAGGTCGTACTTAATGACCTGCTGACAAATACATCGGATCACTATCCTATAAAGGTTGAACTTTTGTGTAATTTTACTTTAAATATAAAGCCAGAAGAGAGCGTAATAAGCACTAGGGTGAACTGGAGAACTATTGATAAACACGTATATTCCATTAGGGTCAAGGACGGTCTCGCAACCCTAGAAACTGAAATTGATGATGATAATGTCGAGGAGGTTGTAAAAGATTTCTGTGAGCTTATGAGTGAATCTGCGTCAAATCTTGCCAGTAGAAGGAAACCGTTTAATTCTAAACCTAAGTTAAAGGTGTGGAACCCAGAAATTAGAGACAATGTCATGAACATGAAAAATGCATACAAAGCTTGGAAGCGGGCGGGTAGACCGCGTGGAGAGAGTAGTTTATTAACTGAAAAGAACTTGGCTAAGAGGGCACTACGATCCAGTGTTAGGCAGGCAATTGCGAAAAAAGACTATGAACTAAAACAGAAGATAATTGAAAGCAGGAAATATGACTCTAGAACATTTCATAAGCTAGTGAATAGCCAACGTAACAAGCAGGGCAGGTTTATTACTGATTTATACTACCAACAGTACCAAGAAGATAAAATTTTATGTGGTTTTTATGATCATTTTGAAGCTCTTGGGCAACAGGCTGCCAATGACCTTTTCGACAATGTATATGATGAAATCATCAATATTGAATACGAACTGACTGTGAATATGAACCGCAATCAATACGTCCAACCTGTAACTAAAATTGAACTTGAAAAAGCAGTTAAAAGTCTGAATACTGGTAAAGCGCCTGATGTTTACAACATGTCAGTCGAACATTTATTGAACTGTGAAGACAGCACCTTTGAGTATCTTTTAAAGGTTGTATCCCATGTATTTGCTAGTGGAATGTTCCCTGCGGCTTTGAAGAGAGGTGTGGTGACTCCCATTTTCAAAAACAAAGGTGAACCCAATGTTTCAGGGAACTATAGGGGCATAACAATTCTACCGGTGATTGGCAAGGTCATTGAAGCAATACTGCGTGATAGGATAGCACCAAACATAAAGAGCAGCCAGAATATATTCCAACAGGGCTTAACTAAGAACTCTTCACCACTAAATTCAGCATTTATAGTAGAAGAACTGTATCATGAATGTCATGACAATAGATCCGAAATGCATTTGATCTTTCTGGATGTGAGATCTGCATTTGATGTGGTAGACCACAAACACCTTATGCGACGAATGGGTCACATTGGAGTATACGACAAACATTGGTCCCTAATCGATAGCTTCCATAGGGACTCCACTAGTGCAGTTAAGTGGAAGGGGCGTGTCTCGGCTGAGTTCAGTGTTCAGCAGGGCGTTAGGCAGGGTGGAATACTGAGCACCGACCTATACAAGGTCTACGTTAACCCGCTGCTTGATCGCCTACAAGAAGCCAGGGTGGGATCCACTATTGGTGACGTCAAATGTTCGGCCAGTGCTTGTGCGGACGATATATGCTTATGTGCCGAAACGGCCAATGAAGCTCAGGAACTGTTAAACATTTCAGCAGAATTCGCCAATATGGAGCGATACCTGTTACAGCCTACCAAGAGCGTGCATATCCATGTTAGTCACCAACGTAAAAAGGGCGTGTCTACTCCCCTCTTCATGAACAATGACGAAATTCCATCTGTGCAAAGAGCTATACATCTCGGTATTATACGAACTGACTCTATGCTGAACAACCAAAAAGCTAATGTGGATGAAAATTTAAAAAAAGCAAGAAGGAAAGCATATAGTATATTCGGTAGTGGTTACAAAGGGCAAGCGGGACTAAATGTACTGTCCATTATTCATCTTTACAAATGTTATGTTCTTCCCGTGCTCTTATATGGATTGGAACTGTTATTACCTCCTGAACGCATTATAAACTGTCTCGAAGCATTCCAAAGAAAGTTTGTTAAAGAAATTCTTAGACTACCAGACAACACAGCCATTGCGGCAGTATATCTTCTATCCGGACTTTTACCGATCGAAGCACAAATTCACATACAGGCACTGACCTTCTTACATACTATATGCTCGCAAGATAGAAACAGTATTGAGTGGGCGCTACTTGTACGTCAGATTAGCTTTAAATCAGTTGACAGCTCATCCTGGTTCATACAAGTGCAGCATATAATGTGGAAGTACGAGTTGGGGACTGTTGCTGACTTAGCTGACAAAACACCCACGAAGGGAAAATGGAAGACACGTGTACTCAAGGCGGTTCATAGCTACTGGAGTGATCAAATAGACAGTTTAACACCCTTATATTCCACATTGTTTTTCCTGAGACAAGATAAGTATGTGCCTGGTAAGATTCTCCCTTTGCTCTCATTGGAATATACGGCCAGAGAGTCAGAACGGTTAAAAACAAAGGTACGGTTACTCACAGGGACTTGCATGCTCCAAACAAAACGTAAGAACTTTAACCAGTATGACATAAACCCAGATGTGTGGTGAAGAGAACGAAACCGCAGAACATTTTGTGCTCAAGTGTAGTGCCCTACATAGTGTTAGACAGTCAATTATGGTAGACATAGAACGTCAGTGGGGGGCGATAACAGAGACTTCATTTAATACTTTACCTGTAGACGAACAGCTCTACATACTCATCAACAGTTGGCCAACTTTAAAGACTTTCCTGAAAACCCATTTGTCTACAGAATTTCACGAGTTTGAGAAGCATTGTGGACGGTTGTTGTACGGTCTGGATAGGACACGTCAGTTGCTCTTGGTGACCAATGCAAGCCAGCGACCACCCTGTACCAAACACACACAAAAAACAAACTAAAGAAGGGCATAATTCTTAATTAAACTGGCAATAGTGTTTATTGGGTATTTTTATTCAAGGCAATACAATTCTAATGTATGTACAGAAGCACTCTCTGACCTTCCGTAAATTCACTTAATGTTTTATTTTTATCTCATTTAATATTTTAACAACTAATGAAAAATCGCGCGTACAGTTCTAAGTCGCATATATTCGCGATTAGTGGATAGACTTATATTCTAGTGAAAGGTGTGTGATTTAAGGAGTGAATAGTGTGAACGTGTAATATAGAGTGTTTATATTCGGTGGAGGATTATTCACTGTCTACAAAGGGGTTCAAGAAGAACACAGAACAGAATGGCTATGTTCAATACCAATACATTATGGTTTGAATAAGGGTGTGTTGACTAACGCCGAATGAGCCTTCTGACCCAATAAGTGGCAGTCCATTATTTGTATTTTCTACCAATAGTAGAACATATGGTAAAACATATGGTGGACGAAGCGTTTATACTTTTTCTAAAAGGTGTTCAGTTTAAAAACTTGATTTAGCCATTTTATAAGCCTTTGAATTATTACAAACGTAGTTTAAAGAACTTCGATTAATACATGCACATAAGCATACCAAAAGCTATAAACAGGATCACGAAAAATAAAGATGCAACGAAAGATATCACAGAAACAATAAACTCCTTCATTTTGGTTTGTTCATGTTTTATTAACCAGAAACCAGTGTGCGACTGGGAACCAGTCAATGAGCAAGACGAAACGGTCAGAATATAGTTCGGTGACTGTCTCGATGTTTATTTATGGGTCCATCAGTATTTGGAAGGAACCCTGTTAATGGATGGATCCTGTACCGCATACGTTCGAATCAGAATTGCCATGGCGACCGCATCGATGGCCAGACTGAGCAGGATGGGCTCATTTTAATACTGAATTAAAAAATGTAATTTATGACGCAAGTTTATTCTGTTTACAAGTTGTCACTATACCTTTCTAAAAATAGATCACTGAGCGATGTTAACTTTCTACTTTTTTATGATTGGTCGAATTGCTAACTCAAGCGCACGGGTTTCGAAAAATAGTTCATACTTGTTTTTGTAAGCCTTGAACACACAGCGTTAAAAAATTTGAATTTTGTTGAAAATTTTGATGATCGGAAGTTGTGATAAATTGGAGGAACATTTCGAGTCAGGAATCTTTTGTCAATTAGAGATTGCTGACATCCTCACTTACTTAATTGTACATTATAAAATGGACTCGCCAATCGTTAAAATCATAAAACAATTAAAAAGATTCATGAAGTGCGAACTGTGACTTTATTCATTGTGTAAATAGTCATTGATGTTTAATAAATTTGTGTGTTTTTAATGTATGAACAATTGCAAAATGTACATGATGCAAATTCGACATCAAACCGCGAACAGTGCATGGTGCGGATACGACGTCCAGAAATAGACCCAAAACCAAAGACATTAAAAGTTCGTTTTGAGGATAACCATGAGTAATCGTTCCAAGAGGGACACAAAGATGATCAACTACAAGAAATTGAACAATACAGGGATGGTGGACGTGGGCGAACCGAATTTAAAAAAGAAAAGTCGACCGAAGAAACCCATTTAAAGGCTACTGCAGAAGTACATGTAAACAAAAATGGCGTCCTCCAGTTGCTTGAGGACGATGAAATCGATGAAGACGAGCTTAAATGAAGGAAGAAATTGAAAATCTAAAGAGACAAGTAGAACAACTGCGCAAAAAACAAGAATTTCATGAAACAAAAAAGCAGCTGGAAAACAGTAGGCGAAGATTAAATCCCTGAGAAATAAGTAAAAGTACTTTCTAACGGTAACACATACATTAAAACTAAAAGTAAAAGTAGTAAAAAGAGTGATCATGAACATAAGCTTATATTTGATGACTTAAGAAAAGATAAATTACTTACAAATAAAGTTAAGAAGCAAATATCAACGCTGGGTTTAATAGATGAATCATTATCTAACTCGGATGTTGACATTGAATCCAATTATAACTTTTTAGAACAAGAGTCTGTGCATTCTGATGAAGATTCTAGCTCTAATTCAGAAATATCTCAAACTAGTTCAAAACGGTCAGTCAAGGCATTTTAAAGCCCAAAGTCAGGCATTGCAATTACAGCCAATGATAAGATTAAACATTCTCAAAGATACCCACACACTTACCTAAGATATGAATTTGTAAGCAAAAACATGACATTTGAAAGTTTGGATTCAAATTTATTTATAGAAGGAGAATTAGAAATAATAGCAGACTCTAAAACCAAAGCAACAGAACGAAATGGTACTAGATTGGAATTGCTCAAACGCATAATGTATCTAAGTATGACATATGAATTTGAAGGGCTGAAATGTTATTATGCGGCTTTGCTTAGAGAAATTGAACTCGGGAAGAAAAAATGGAATGATGAATTCCAGTACTTAGAAATTGCTATCTTAAACAAATTTCAAATGAAACAGTCAAGCAATATCAACAAATCAATTTCGCCAACATTCAAAAGCAAGAAACCAGATTCTCTGACTCTCAGTAAAGAAGAGTCAAATGTGTGGTTCTGTTCGCTTTACCAGAGAAACAAATGTTAACACAAAAATGATCACACAGCTGTGGTGAAAGGGAAAATGCGATACGCCCTACACATTTGTGCCACATGTTGGCAAAAAGAACACAAAAAGCTTCAGCATCCTGAATGTTCACAAGAATGTCCAAGTCGACTGATGTGACTAAACGATATTTCAAACAAATTGAAAAAGACGATGTCATAATAGACAAATTTCTACCAAAATACTGTTTTAAATCAGAATTAGATAATTTAAACTCTAATTTAAGTACACATATGTGTTCACATTCAAAATCATGCAAAATATGTTCATGTACAAATAATTCGTATAATGGTGTGCAAGAGAAGATAAGAAATCATCAAAAAAGTTAAAGCTTCGGCACAATATAATTTTATTGGTTGTAAAATCCCAGTAAATAACAGAATTAATACAGAATTTATGAAAACAATGCTACATGATTATAATGATAAGACAGTGTGTGAATTGTTAAAGTATGGTTTTCCTATTGGTGTAGTAGAATATAATGATGAATTAGAAACCATACTTCCAGTGTGGAAGTATTATAATCATAGAGGAGCTAATGAATATCGAGAAGGTATGTTAAATTATTTGTTTTATAATGAGAATTCAATACTGCTCCAGCAGCTGGAGTTTCTCTTCTTTATATTGAAAGAAAAGAGTTACAATGCTGTGTTAGGTCCTTTTAAATCTAATCATTTTAGTAGTAAGTTAAAAATCTCCCCGTTAAACTCTGTGCCAAAAAAGGATGTCTCAGATAGGAGAATTATTCTAGACTTAAGTTTTCCAAAGGGTTCTGCCTTAAATGACTTTATTTTCAAGTCAGAATATCTAGGGGAATCTATAAATTTAGTGTTTCCAAAAATAGATAACATGTTTGAATTGATAAAAGCAAAGGGCATGGTTGTTTGTTGTTTAAAAGGATCTTAAACGGGCTTACAGACAGATGAACATTTGTCCTGGTGATTATAATTTAGTGTCATTCATATACAAAAAGCACATATTTTGTGATACTGTTTTATCCATCGGATTAAGGTCAGCAGCTTACATTTGTCAAAGAGTAACACATGCTGTAGCATATATATTACTTAAACTTGGTGTAATTGTTTTGAATTATTTAGATGATTTTGCAGGTGCTGAAAAAGTACAATATGCTGAATTTGCTTATTAATGTTCAGAACATATTTGACAAAAATGTGGTTTGGAAGAATCTACAGATAAATCTGTAAAACCAACTACAAAAATGATTTCCTTAGGTGTTTTGTTTGATACTATAAAAATGACTATGAAAATATCACCAGATAGGTTGATTAAAATATTGTTATTAGTAGAGAATTGGTTAAGTAAGGACGTCGCTTCGTTGAAAGAGATTCAACAATTACTAGGCAAGTTGAACTTTGTTGGAGTGTGTGTTAAAGCCAGCCGTATATTTATCAACAGACTATTGAACTGGCTTAGGGAGGTATATGCATTGAACTGTGAACATGATTGTCATGCAATACCAGATGAAGTGAAGTTGGATTTAAAATGGTGGAAAACTTTTTTGCCATTATATAATGGTATTTCAGTAATTTCGGTAGAAGAATGGTCTTATCCAGATGAAACCTTCTCATGTGATTCTTGTTTAAGTGGTTGTGGGGGGTTCTTTCAGGGACATTATTTTCATGCAACTTTCCCCACATTCATACAAAAATTAGAATTACATATAAGTGCACTAGAAATGTTGATCATTGTAGTGTGTGTACATCTAGGCATATGCCATTTAAAAGTTAAAAAAAAATGTACAATGTGATAACATGGCTGTGTGTATTGCTTTAAATTCAGGAAAAGCAAAGTGTAAATTTATGCAAAAATGTTTGAGAGAAAAATATTTTTTGCAGCTTTATATGATTTTGAAATTAAGGCGGTACTCATATCTGGTGTTGATAACAGGATAGCAAATCATTTGTCTAGGTGGTATTTAAATGAAAGTCATAGAAAGACATTTGAAGACATTACAAAAGAAGTTACTTTGTATAAAAGTGTTGTACAAGAAAAATATTTTACATTTATTAATCCTTGGTAGTGTATCATGTTGTTTTAGACAGACAGATGTCTCAACTTGATGAAGACTTGAGAGCATCAAATAGACGAGCTTATGCTGAGGGATCAAGTAAAAAAATGAAGATCCAGTGGGAATCATTTCTTTTTGTTTTGCTTTCATTTTGGGTTAGATTTTCTTCCTACATCAACCCTTCCTTTACAATTATATGAACAGTTTCTTAGTAGATCATTTAAATCAGTTGATTCAATTCGTAATTATGTAAGTGGAGTTCGAACCATGCATCAAATCCTTGGGTTTTCTTTAGATAAAGTAAATAATTTCATACTGAATCTAACCTTTAAATGAGTTTTCAGTTTTCTGGTGTTTATATGTTTTCGCATTTTTTTCTATTAGCTAGAAAATCTAATTTGGTCCCAACAACATTACAAGACCTAAAAGATCCTAAATTCTAATTGAGGGGTGATGTGTCTATTGAGCAGCATACGTTATTGGTTAAAATGAAATGGACTAAAACTATTCAATTTGGACAACGTGTATTAACCAGTCCATTAGTAGTTGTTAAAAATTCACCATTGTGTCCTGTGGCAGCATTTAAGGATATGATAAGTAAAATTCCTGCTGGACCTGGATCTTCTCTATTTGTATTAAAGTCAGGAAAACCAGTCACATATAACATTTATTTAAAAAAGCTGCGTGAAATTTTATCAAAATGTTATGTAGATCCAAATTCTTATTCTACTCGCTCTTTTAGAAGGGGCATGGCTTCCTTTGCATTTAGATTAAACGTATCCGCTGATAAAATTCAGCTTTTAGGTGACTGGTCATCAGACGCTTATAAGAAATATCTGCATGTGTCTTTAGAAGATAAAGTTGAAATTGCTGAATTCATATCTGAACATATATAATAACATGTTGAATAGTGTATACACGTATATGTAAATAAATAAAAATTCACAGAAATCAGAATAGACTGATTCATTATGCAGTCATATAAAGGCAGTAGGTAAGAAAATGCATGTTGTCGTTAGATGTTTATATATGATCAGTTTAATATGTTGTCTGTCATTGTTGCTTTAGTTTGCACGCTTTATATTATTTCAGTAAATGAATGGGCACGCTTATTATGTCGCTTTTGCTTGATTGTGTTGCTTTTCTTGTATTGTTTGTTTGTGTTTGGCATTATGTTGGCTTTTGCATGAATATTCTATGAATTATTACATGTGACTTATAATTGTCTTAAATAAAATTGTATGTATGATCAAATTATCTATTTGATTTACATTACTTCTTGTTCGAATTGGAAATTCGATAATGATAGTATTTGAATTAATTTCGCTGTGTTACAAGAACAATACAAATTTAACTGTTATTGAATTTGTCATGCATTGTAGTTATTTCTTTATATAATTTCTCACTGATGAAAACTTAAGGAAAGAAATTGGCTAATTTTAATATTGAATTAAAATGTTTAATTTATGACGCAAGTTTATTCTGTTTACAAGCTGTCACTATACCTTTCTAAAAATAGATCACTGAGCGATGTTAACTTTCTACTTTGCTATGATTGGTCGAATTGCTAACTCAAGCGCACGGGTTTTCGAAAAATAGTTCATACTTTTTTTGTAAGCGTTGAACACACAGCGTTAAAAAATTTGAATTTCCCAGTCCCACCCTCCCAAATAAAAGTAGTTTTGTGAAAATCATTTTATATAATAGGTCATTGTGAGATAAGAGAATTGATAATTTGTTATTGCTTATTAACTTGCTTTGTGTCTATGTTTGTATATTGCTTTGCAAATATGAAATTACTTGTTTATTTACATATTTAATATTTATTTTCAGCTTAAATTGTTATTTACATATTATATAATGCTTGTATTATGCTTTGAATGCTTTTGCATTAATATTCTATGAATTATTACATGTGCCTTATAATTATCTTAAATGAAATTGTATGTATGATCAAATGGATGTGGACAAGCAGTCCCATCAGCTTCCCTACCAAGTGCAGGCTCTACAAGTCACTGGTAGTCTTCATCATACGGCTGCGAGACCTGGACGCCTCACGCTGACACAGAACGTAGGATACATGCATTTGAACACAACTGTCTCCAAAAATTGTTCCGCATCTCATACACGGAACACAAGACCAACGAATACGTCAGGAACATGACTGCACCACTTGTTGGCTCAAAAGAACCCCTACTGGCGACCGTCAAAAGACAAAAGCGAAATTACTCTAAAGAGCACACAACATACCTGACTGGATGGGGATTTCTGTATAATATTCCCTCATTTCCATCCAACGGCCAGACCGGTCAAAGGAATGATGATTATGATGATAATGATGATGATGATGATGATGATGATGATGATGATGATGATGATGATGATGATGATGATGATGATGATGATGATGATGGTGATGATGATGATGATGATGATGATGATGATGATGATGATGATGATGATGATGATGATGATGATGATGATGAGGATGATGATGATGATGATGATGATGATGAATTGGTGACATTACAAAATATTAAAGGTACCGTCAACCACGAATGACGAAAAAAGAAAAGTTGTAAAATAGCGTATTTTTACAATTATTAGTTAATATTAATTAAAATATCACGACTGGTATATTACATCACTTGAAAAAAGTTGTTAAGTTTTCATATTTTAAGTATATTCGGTAATACATTTTACTGGGTACCGGTACCAGGTAACTACCAGGTAACGCCAGTAGATTGATCATCGTCGTCACGTGGTAAACACAGGAATGCAAATTGTGCATGCGTAGTGAATTGTGTATATTATATATATAAAATTATCAATCTTATGGCATTATTTATAGTGTGTATATCGTTATGTCAACTACTTTTGCAATGTTCTTTCGATTTTAAATCGCGAAATTTTATTACCGAATATTCTGAAAATATTAACTTTTTTCAAGTAATGTAATATACCAGTCGTGATATTTTAATCAATATAAAGTAATAATTGTAAAAAAAATACCGTATTTTACAACTTTTATTTTTTCGTCGTCGTGGTTGACGGTACCTTTAACTATTGTTACGTATTGAAATTATGCTATTATAATTAGAGATAGTTGAACCCACGTCATAAATGCAATTAGTATACGTTGATGCACAAGGATATTGATCATACGTGCCATGTGTAAATTAAAAAAAAACACATAAGAATTCATTTTGAATACTTAATATCGCAGTTACGGCTTTTTGTGTTGTAGTTTAGAACGTTTTATCTCCTAATAACGACTTTGTTTCTCTTTAGTACTTCTATTTATGTCGTAATTATGACTGTTTATCTTGTAATTTCGACTTTATCTCGTAACTACTACTAAGTTAATAACGACTTGCTATCTCGTAATTAGGAATAACTTTCTCGTATTAACAATTTTAAGGCTTTGACATTATTCCAGGCAATACTTATCAAAGATTGTGCATTCCAACATTTATATAGCACTTTTATGAATCGCCTTTCCACTAACATAGTGACTTTCACCACCAGGGGATTAGGACTGAGTGACGAAGAAAACCAATCTGAGTGAATTGGACATTTATTGCAAAATGTCGTAAACTTTAACAAAAACAACTTAATTTCCCTTCTACCCTGCTGGGCAAGCAAGAAAACCCGCCTTATTACATGTAAACGCAAAGAAAACATACATGAAGGTACATAATAAAAGGCATACATAAAACATACATGAGAAGGCAGGAAAACATGATAGGCAAAATAAAGAGAAATATAACTGTATAAATCTGCATGACAATGTTAAAGGCCTAAGTCAAAAGAACACATAGAAGGCAACATGAATGAAAAAAATATGTGTATATATAAATATATAGCGGAGGCGGAATGGAGGTACGATATTTTTACAAGCAACTTTCTGCTAACAGCGTTCTCTAAGACTGCGAGAAGAGCGCTTTCCTTTGTCTGCGAAAGGACGCTAGGCGCGGATGACATTATCTGTCACGTGACTCAGATCCCAGCGCCCGATTGCTGACTCGTTGCGCAAAATTAAGCAACCTATTGGCACAACATGACAAATTGCAATATGTACTCAACCCTTGCACATACAATTGGTCGTGTATTCACTGCACATAACGCCGCACGGTCGCCGTGCAACAAACGCATTTGTCTTGCATCAAACTATGATTTTGTTTTTCTTATTAATATCTGGTACGAGAACGTTTTCATATAAAATAGAGAATATTTTTCCGATTCGGTGGATTATCGATTTTAATTAAAGAGTGAGCATGGAAAAAAATATTTTCACGGGTGAAAATAATATATTTTCTATGATCAAGAGTGAATTAAAATCGATATTAGATCGAATGCAACCAATTTTCGTTTTAATTTTCGAATATTTTCACAGTTCATATACATTGTTAAAGAGTTTAACTTAAGAATTTGGCCGATATAATGACGTCATTTCGTAAAAAATGACGTTCATTTCACAGTAAACGATAATTTTCACTGTTAATTTTCACTGTTTGAAACAGTGAAATTATCAGTTTTAATTTACTGACATTTCTCTATAAACCACCGGTAAGCTTAAAATAAAACTTGGTAACTTTTTATAAAACTTGATATTCTGAAGAAATAAGAGTGCTATGCGCGATCCTTTTTTCACTGAATGTCAATGGACTCGTCACTGTTACTTAAAAGAAAACTTATTTAAATATTGTTATTACTCAAACAGATCATCTAGGATATGACTTTGAAATTCGGCATACATTTAGTTGTATAGGTTAGCCATATATCGGTGTGTCAGTTCATTCCTCTGCTCATCTGTGCATCTGTCTGCCTATCAATAAAACTGAAATAACTTGAGGATACAAATGGATCCTGCGATTTTCAATAATTAACTGAGTACACTTTGTATTGTATACTTATAAAGGGTAATGTGATGTATTTATTTGACTAGAGGTTAAATGTCAGTCTGCTTTTAATTCCTCGCAAAATGAAATGATTACGATGTTTGAAATGCATATTGAAAGTGAATAACGGTTCAATTATACAGCATTACCCGTAATGCCTGCGAATGTAAAATGGCAGGTAGACGAACTACTTTTGTCTACTGAGTAGTAATACATCGTCTTGTTCATGTGCAATTCGTCAAATATGAATGAATGAAATACAAATACATGTCACTTATATAGCGCAAAAATATTAAAAAAATATTCTATTGCGCTTCACAAACACTGCACATTGGTTATCCGTGAAATAGATTGAACAAATGAGTTTTATGTCTTGATCTAAAACAGCCCTCATTGTCAATGATTTTTAAGTGGCTTGTTAGATTGTTCCACCACTTCGGGCCAACAACAGCTGAAGATCTATCCGCCATCTTAGTTCGCCTCCTGGGAATGACAAGATTACAGTCACTTTGTGATCGAAGTCTATACCGACTGCTTGCTGGGACAAACATTTCTTGCAAGTAACCAGGAGCATAACCATGGACAACACGAAAGACCATAACCAGGACTTTGTACATGATACTAGCTTTTACTGGTAGCCAGTGGAGTTGTTTCAAGAGTTCAGTACTTGGTTGATCAAATGACGCATTCAGGACCACTCTTGTGGCATGATTTTGAGTCCCTTGAAGCTTTTGAATTTGGTAAGCTGGTAGATCGGTGAATAAACCATTGCAAAAGTCAATATGGGAGTGTACAAGACCATGCACTAACACCTCCGCTGACTTCTGTGTCAAATGCCTGCGTATAGATTTTAAATTACGCAGGCATTATGAATGGGAATATTACCCATGGAAGAAGAAGGAACCACCTGTACTCCACCTATTATGGATAGGACAACACCTGAATGAAAGAGTATCACCCAGGCCCGGGGGATTTGGACAAGTACAGCAATCAACAAAAGTCTGGTGAGTCATAACGTAGATTTAGGTAAACAGTGACTTTTCATTACTTGAAAATTACATGTGATAATTATCAAACTTGGTAAACAACTGCATGGTGACTGTTTAAAATAGTATAGTACCGTTCCGAATATGCATTTTATAAAACTATTTCAAAATACTCATTTATGCACAAAAAGTGCTATATAAAAGCTACAACATCTTTCAAAGGCACCGGTTTTAAAGAGGCCGTTTTGACTTTAAGAGCACAAAACTTAACAAAATGGCGCTGGCCGATGTTTGTGGATTTCGTGATCACTCGTTTCAGTCTAGTCTTTTCGCAGGTCGACACATTGCCGGGCCTAACGAACTATTCAGAGATGTAGAAGTAGCATCAACTCAGTTTTCTATGCCGTATAACTTTGATGTAAGCGTATACTTTTTGACGGTTTCACTTTCAAAAAAATGCAAATCACACCGTAAAATAGTGGGTGGGGTAATGATACCGGTGTTGGTGATCGTTAGTATTTAGTTGCAATGTATTAACAATACAAGAACTTGGTGATAAATTAATAATAATAAAATAAAATCATATGAATTCGATTACGTACACTAACAAATATATCAATTAGAATTTCAGTGCCTTCCCCAGGAATTTTTTCAGGTGCCCCGGGGCCGATCGGGGGTGAGTTCGGGAGGGGTGTCCCCTCCCTACGTTGATTTTTTATTTATTTAACGTGTCAATTCACGTTCTGTGGTGCGTTATAACTCAAAGAAAAACAGCGTCAAAAGACGTCATTTGGTGCGCTATGACTCTTAAAAAAAATCCCCCAGTCATTTAAAAATATATTTTTTTATATTGTTTAATTGTTTTAAAACTTTTCCGCACAGATAGTAAAATCCCTACTCGAACGATTCCCCAATACATCCGTTTTAACCCGACTCTATTACTGTATACTTACTATTTTTCAAGTTTCTATTTGTTACCCGATAATCCCGTTTATTCCGTTGTTATCAATCTCTTTCTGGTAAATATTTACGATAAAAGCTTTCAGTTATTTCTTTAACACAAACCTTGCCATTTTTTAAGTGACTATTTATAGATTTGATGAAATATTGCCTCTGAATATGCCTCTGAATATGCGTCAATCCCCTGACCTGTTGTGTGCTTGTTAAAACGCTCAATACACGCCATTTGTATGCAATAGACGCGACGTTGTACATGCTGCATAATTTTCGCGCTCTTTTTAATTGAGAAAAAGATTCGACACAAAATTAATTTGCACTGCTAATTTGAAGCAAAAATATTTAACGTTGCGGTAACATTTACATTCGGAAGTGTGTTTCGGATTATAAACGCGTTAACATTGACTTACGGGAATGGGTTTCGGATTACAAATTTAATTATTCCCATTTGAGATTTCAACAAATATTAACCGTTGCGTTATAAATTCAACGATAATTTGTTTAAACACTTTACGAGGCGAATAAATGTTTTGACGGAATTATGCATGAAATTCACGTTGTCCACGAGGATCACGGCCGGTTGCCATCATCAGTCTTCTAACTATCGATTATCGGACGAAACATTTACAAGTGTGCGTAATTAATTCAACGAAAATTTGTTAAATCGCATAACGTGTCGAATAAATGTCAGAAAAACGAGGTGAATCAGTTCTTTAAATGGACATGTTGAAATATACATGTACTGGGATTAAATAAATTGTTATCACATAATTGTAACCGGGAGTCATTTGCACAACTTACTCGCTATAATAATTAATTGTTTACCACTTGCAATTAGTTTGTCGTATTAATTATGAGTCATTGGTAACACTTGTTTACAGTAAAAAGGTGTGATGATGATGCCCGAAACCGTCTTTAATGTTCTGTACTGTACTAATTACCGGATTTATATTACTCAAATGGTACAACTTCTTGCTAATCAAGCTGCGATTAACTCTTACTTCATGCCCGACGTCAATCAAAAATAATGGTCGATAGTTAACCCCGCCCTCATAAGCATTCGCGTAACCGATTTGACGATGAACTTCACAGTTTGACGACTGGAAAGTTACCAGATACATCCTTGTCAGCATTTAGATGACCGTGTAATGTGGCTACAATAATCGATACGCGCGTCATGCTATTCTCTTATCAGTGGATTATCCATTACCAGACAGACAGACAGTTTATTCCGACTTATACACAAGTACATGGTCTTCATACTAAAGTATATACATTTTTTCTGTCACGTAACTAGGTATAACAACACAATATTAAATAACATAAAATACACATTAACGAGTACAAATACTTATAAACTATCAAGGCGGTAATAAATTGTATTAAACAGTATTATTTAAAATCGTATTTCTAATAACAAGAGCTTCTTTGATATATTTACATACATTGAAAATAACTGATTTATCACAGGAAATAAATAACTTTTGGAATTTATATACTGATGGGTTAATATAAAATATACGGTTTAAATATTTTTTTCTTAAATCCGTGTAACAACGGCATATACATATAAAATGGTATTCATCCTCTAAATCCAAGTCATTACAACATAAACAATAACGCTCATTTCGTGGTATGTTATTTTGGGCGTATCTGCCCGTTTGGATTCTCAACGGATGCGCAGAGACTCTTAATCTTACAAAAAATAATCGCAAACGTCTGGGAACTAAGTCTAAATATGCTTCATAATCCAAACAGCTTTTAATAACTTTAATAATAAATTAAATTAAATTAAAATAATAGATTACCCCATGTGGTGTTTATGGCGATTACTTGTGAAAGTAGGTACCGAGTGCTCTTTTAAAACAGGGAATATTGATACACTGATAGGGAAACCTTGATTTTTTTGGACAATCTCCACTTTCTTTTAATGAAGAATACACTGATAGGAAAATTTCAAGCGCCCCGGGGACTCTGAATTCGAAATTGAAGCGCCCCGGCAAGGGGCGCTTAAATGGCCTGGGGAAGACCCTGGAATTTATTTTTTTGTTTAAATAATACATACATGCCATAATTTTTCAGACCAATTCCGGGACATTGAGTTAAAATGTCCGGGACTTTTGCCGATTTTCCGGGACATGTATAAAATGTAGCGATATATATAGACATATGCATTTTGGGTACGTTTTTTTTTTGTTTCGCATCGTTAATTGCAAAAGTTCGAAAGCCTATACGAAATACACTTGATCTATTAACGTCAAATTAAACATTACTACTTCCGTTACTAGATACAAGCCACGTGTTTTCAGTGTAAGCGTTCTAAACGTAGATGGTGACGTCACTGCGTTATTGTTATTAAGACCGGTGTGTAACGCGTAGTTGTTGATACGCCTTTATTCATTTATAACATTTATATAATATAAAATACAACAATACAGTACCGTTATATCGTCAACTCAAATCAATTCACAATACATACAACCAATCCCAATCAAACAAATACAACAAAACAGTAACGTGCGAACATAAACTCCTTTTAATTGTTTACTCAGCAATGTTGGACTTCAGATGTGTGAACAACTATCCTTTGCCCTTACGCAGCGGGTAATAATGACGTGGTATATTAAAGTCAATTAACAACCACATTAAACAATGCCGCCTTTTCGGTTTGACCTCGAACGTGAGACAATCGAGATGATAACAGGACCCCTGTTAATTGATCGAGTTTGACACGTAGCGTAGTCTGCCTATTCGGGTAGGCATTGTCATGGAGACGCTGCAGATATACACAGATTCAAGATGCAGTTAAGCCTAAGATAAGGTACATGTATATATGGATTTTGTAAATTCCGGGACATTTGACAGATTTCCGGGACAGCGGGACAAGTTCTTCATTTCCGGGACTGTCCCGGACAATCCGGGACGTATGGCATGTATGAATAATAAAAGGATGGAAATTACATTTAAAATTAAATGTATCTTAGACTAAGAGACATTGGCGAGATTGCAATTTACCAGAACGCAGTTGTTAACCACTATCTACAGATCGGAAGTTTGGGGCGGTAGCCCCCGATACTAAGAAAATATATAGGATAAAAAGGATTATCAGATGTTGAGGGTTAGGGTACGCTTTTCTGTTCCTTTTGACATACCGGTAAAGTGCAATTGCTTCGGGACATTAATTTGACCTATTTGGCATTAAAAGCACATGCCATCGACCCTGAGCTATCAAAGTCTAAGAAAAGGCTCAGGTAAACTGTCTATTTAAAAGGATGGGACCAATGCCATGCATTCCAATTTCAGCTGGACAGTCCCACTTTTGAGCTGTTTGTCCCACTAGAAGACAATACGTCATGATATTAATGTGAAAATACTGAGCTCAAGCCGGGGATTGAACCCACGACCTCCAGAGTGGTAGTCAGACACTTTAACCACGTCGCTAAAGAGCTAGCCCAACATCAAGGCTGTTGGAAGTGACCTTAATTTTACTACACTCCTCCCCCTTTTAATGTTTCAAGGCCCAGACACGCCCGCTACAGCATGTCTTGCTTCCGTATGGCCCTACCAGAAACCAAAACAGCTCAGACCGACTCCTGCATTCACAGTACCTTTTTACCTCGTAGCCATTAATGTGAAAATACTGAGCTCGGGCCGGATTGAACCCACGACCTCCAGAGTGGTAGTCAGACACTTTAACCACGTTCCTCAAGAGCTAGCCCAACAGCAAGGCTGTTGGAAGTGACCTTACTTTTACTACAATATTAACAAAAAAAACGTTGGCTATTGTTAACTTAAAAATAAACCATGCAAGCTCTGTTTTGTTCAAACTTACATTAACAGACTTACCATAGCTGACCTCTTTATTGGCCACAATAATTAACAATAGAGGATGTACCAGTGTTGTTGTTAACACCTTATCTGTGATTTATTAGCAAATTAGGGATTTGATCATGAATTAAAATGATTGTGTTTATGACAATTAATTGCTATCAAAATATTTATTTGTATGGCATAAAAGCTCATTGCATTCATGTTTTATCAAGCACAAAGGTACTCTTATACTACTTGAGGTATAAACACCTTAACATGTATGCATCCACAAACAAAAGTCTGTTGGATCCCTAAAATTCCATTCTCGGATCAGTGTTTTTTTTTCAGTCAAAATTGGGTCAGGTAATCGTTCATCTCCCATTTATATAAGTTCAACCTTAGTAAATATAATACTGGACACACTTGTATCCTCAATTTTGAAGCATTTTTTAGCAAAACAACACAATACTAATTTCCCAATGTTAGTCAAAACGCCGTGAATTTTCCCAATCAAATGGGACCCGGTCCCATTCCCAAAATGGTGAAAAAATACGCTGCGGATACTTATTCAACAGTTTTGTATGGAAAAGCTTCATTCAGCAATTTTTTAGCCCTATAGGGAAAAGTACCAGTACCAGCTATATTGGGGAAAATGTGTGATTAAGAAAAAGAAATTTGTACAATTTGCGGCGTGAAGTCAGTGTGCAGATTGGGGAATTAGTGTGTTTTTTGCTCCCAAATACTTTAAAATTGATAACTAATATTACTAAGAATTGTCAAGTTGTCAATATTATATTTACTTAGGTTCAAGTCATAGAGCTGCATAGGGAAACTAACTAAAAAAAACTATTATTAAGATTTATGTTTTAAATTATTTGTTTAAACCTTCAATTGGGAATTTTTTTTCACAGCAATTGGCAATTTGTAGTTTTTTGCTATTTGGAAAGTGTCATTTCCCGATACTTTATAAAGAAAGAAAAAAATCGCTGTCATTGAAATGTAACAGTAAGTTTGTTTTCAGCCTGTAGAGAATCTCCAGCAGTTTCAAGACAAAGACAGTAAAGTGAAGATCCACTTTGACCATGGTACCACCACCCTGGCCTTCAAGTTTCAGCATGGAGTTGTGGTGGCTGTAGATTCAAGGGCTACTGCAGGACCTTATATCGGTATGAGGAATCCACGTTTTTATGCAATTATTTTTGCAATTTTTTCACTGTTGAGTCCTTCGTATTATCTGCCTTCAGTGTTCTACATTTAAAAAATTTAGTAACCAGTTATATAAATCAATGTGGTCGTTATTGACAACTGGTCGCTATTCACAGGCGGTCGCTCAAGGCAGGTTGGACTGTATTTAAATATTACTATATTTATGCTATAATTTTCATACTCTTCTGGTTTCCAGCTTCTCAGACTGTACAAAATTATAGAGATCAACCCTTATCTACTGGGAACCTGGCTATATTTATTGTCCCCTACCGGTTACTCGGGAGGGGACTTACGGTTTGCACTCTGTGCATCTGTCTGTGAGTCTGTCTGTCACACTTTTCTGAATCCTGTGATAACTTTAAAAGTTCTTCATATTTTTTCATGAAACTTGAAACATGGATAGATGGCAATGTGGACAATATGCACGTCATTTCATTTTGTTCCTACATCAAAAAATCTGGTTGCTATAGCAACAAATACACTAGAATTACTGCTGAAAATTGTGGTTTTCTGGATCCTGCGATAACTTTAAAAGTTTTTCATATTTTTTAATGAACCTTGAAACGTGGATAGATGGCAATATGGACATTATGCATGTCATTTCATTTTGTTCCTACGTCAAAAAATATGGTTGCTATGGCAACAAAATTTATATTTAAAAAAATCTGAAAATGGTGGAATTTCTGAAAATGGTGGAGCCGGTAGGGGACATATATTGTTTGGCAATAGTCTTGTTCTATAATTTTTATTATGTGGTTTCCAGCCTCTCAGACTGTGAAGAAAGTGATAGAAATCAATCCCTATCTGCTGGGAACCATGGCAGGTGGTGCTGCAGACTGCTCCTACTGGGAAAGAGTTCTAGCTAAACAGTGCAGGTAAAGTAGTTCTTGCTAAACAGTGCAGGTAAAGTAGTTCTTGCTAAACAGTGCAGGTAAAGTAGTTCTTGCTAAACAGTGCAGGTAAAGTAGTTCTTGCTAAACAGTGCAGGTAAAGTAGTTCTTGCTAAACAGTGCAGGTAAAGTACTCTCGCTCTGGGTAGACTGGGCCTAATGCATCAGCGATTTTTTTGTCCAATAGAGAAAAGTACCCGTACCGGTCCAATTGGTAAAAATTGAGTCGTGAAACCCTCAAATTGGGAAATTGGTGTATTTGATTTTATGCTCCCAAATACTTTAAAATTGATTCTAAGTGTTTTCAAGCTGTCAATATTATATTTACATAGGTTCAAATCATAGAGCTGCACAGGGAAACTAACAAAATGTTGCATTTTCCAAAAAAAAATATAAAAAAAAATTTGTTTTTACTTTAAATTGGGAATATTTGGGCCAGCAATTGGTAAATTTGTAGTTTTTTTGTAATTGGGAAAGTGCCGTTTACCGGTACTTTATAAAGAAGGAAAAAAATCGCTGTGCATGTGCGTAAAGTGTCATCTTAGATTACCTTGTGCAGTCTGCACCGGATATTCGGGGACGATGCTTTCCGCCTATACTGGATTTGTATTTAGAAAATACTTTCTGTTTAACATAAAATTCTGTATAAGTAGAAAGTGTTGTCCTGTGTAGACTACACAGGCTATTCTGAGACGACACTACATACTTACATTTAGCCCCACTTTTCCAGAGCAGGGATCAAATATAACCCTTTGCATGCTGGGAAATTTGTCATCTGCTAAAATGTCGTCTGCTGAATTTCTAAAATAAGCATTTTATTCGATTTTTTTTCAAAGAATATTATCAGAATAGCAACAGTTTGGATCCTGATGAGACGCCACGTTCTGTGGCGTCTCATCTGGATCCAAACTGTTTGCAAAGGCCTTCAAAATTCGGTTCCCGCACTGAAAGGGATAAAGTCATATCAGGTTGGGCAGTGCCTGGGTAAGCTGGAAATGCACCAGTGTTGTTTTTTTTCGTTCAAATTTGGGTCCGGTAGAGGAACCCATTCCCAAGGGAAAAAAAGTATTTAAAAAATTCCCAATGGGACCTAAACATGTCGAATTATCTCCAAATCTAGCTCTATTAGTTGAACCTTAGAAAATATAACATTAAAATCACTTTTATTATCAATTTTAATGTATTTGTAAGCATAGAAAGAACAACATTAATTTCCCAATTTTAGGCAAAAGTACGCAATATTTTCCAATCAAAGGGGACCTGACCCCATTCCCAACATGGTGAAAAAAAACACTGTGCACCTACTGGAATAAAAAATAGAGTGAATAATGACAAATAACAATAACTGACTTTTGGCAGTCACACACAATGATTGAAAAGAAATTTAAACAATCACAAATAACAATGTCTGACTTTTGGCACAGTCACGCACAATGATTGAAAAGAAATTTAAACAATCACAAATAACAATGTCTGACTTTTGGCACAGTCACGCACAATGATTGAAAAGAAATTTAAACAATGACAAATAACAATGTCTGACTTTTGGCACAGTCACGCACAATGATTGAAAAGAAATTTAAACAATCACAAATAACAATGTCTGACTTTTGGAACAGTCACGCACAATGATTGAAAAGAAATTTAAACAATCACAAATAACAATCATAGGTGACTGACATATTTACCAAAAGTCTGACAAGATTCATACTTATCAGACCAGGTGTCTCACAGGTTCATCTGAAGTCTCACAAGATTCATACTGATCAGACCAGGTGTCTCACAGGTTCATCTGAAGTTTCACAAAGTCTGTAGTCTAGAAAAGGAGAAATGATTCATGTCAATTATCACAAAAGTTATGTATCTGTTTTTTGATTCAAACTCACAAAACCTGAGATTGATAGTCCAGTGTTCGTCCATTTTAGCTTGTTGCCTGGACAATCGAAACAATCTTCTTTTTTTTAAAGAATTATCAACAGAAGTATTTGTATGCAAAAAGGTGCACACATATGGTCACCAACATGTATGATTATTTCAGTACAATAATGGCATTTTCTTGGTATTTCCTGCAAATCCTTTAAAGATACTTAAGCAAGATTTAGTGGTCTTATTGGCATAAAGAGTCGCTCCTGACCAGACCGCACTAATTCCAGACCTGCCCTTGCATTAGTGCATTCTTGTCTGGGGCCATCCGGTTCACTTTAGTCACAGCAAGATGTAGTGGTCTTTGTCTACTTGAATTGAATAAATAAGTATAGCGTTGTGTTTTACATTTTAATGTCGTCCTTTCTCAATCATAACAATATATTAACTGAAACAACAATAACAAGATGACGTGCATGTATATGACGTTATTCGGTGGCGTCACACGACGGCGCGCTAAATTCCCAACAGTCTTTTTGGTGTGAAGAGAAGTTCCTGACCAGACTGCACTAATGCACAATACCCATATTCTCATAACGCAGATCATTTAACCACATTCTAAATGAAATATGTATTTTATTTAATATAAAATGTATAAAATTGCATAGTGGAACTAAAAATGTATACTAAGAAACATTAACTAAGAATTTAACTACACAATGTAGTGTGCACAAACATAATAACTTGTTGCTTCAGTATTAAGACCTCTTAAAGCGGGTATATACGATTTTTATATGTGCTGAATTGTAAAATATTGATACAAATATGTTATAATAACACACAATATGCAAGAAAAATGATACATTTAAGACGAATTTCATAAAATACAGCAAATACAAATTAGCGCCCCGAGCCGGTTGTGACGAAGATAATTCGTAATTATTTTCCTACAATAACCGATGCATTCGTCTTTTTAGTAAGTGTTCGTGTGTCGTATGAATCGATATAGCTGCAGGAATTTCAAATGAACCGTTAAACTAAATTTAGATTCACATCGTACATGCATGATATACATGCTGGCGAATTTGGCTGTACAGCCTTTTTCGATTTCAGAATTAAATATCTGGCTTATTTAGCATTTTTTCGACACATGTTCTTCTTTACTTTTATTTTAGTTTATATTGAAATATATGTATAACAAGTTTTTTACACATTTTATATTTATTAACAAATATTTGACAAGATCGTATATACCCGCTTTAAAATTACATCAGACCCCTACAGATTTAAATCACAGGTCATTAGACTCCTGGAGACCTCTTCAATTAACATCGTAGTACATATTTACGATACGATACATTTTTCAAAGAAACATAATTTCTAAGGTCCATATCATATGATTATAAATTTTTCAGTACTCATTAATCATGACGAGCATGGCGAGCTAGTTCGTCTACTTATTATGATTACAAAATTCTCTCGTAAGTTAAAATTGTTGTACGATCGTTTATGAAACGGCGCCCTGGTTTTAAAAACCTATTGAAATGTCAGGTCTTATTGGCTTACAGAGCAGCTCCTGACCGACCGCACTAATTCATAAGCAGCCTATTTTACCCCATGCTTTCTCCTCTGACACAGGATCTATGAACTGCGTAACAAGGAGAGGATTTCTGTGGCAGCTGCCTCAAAACTGCTCGCCAACATGGTCTACAACTACAAAGGCATGGGGCTGTCTATGGTAAGTAGCCAACATGGTCTACAACTACAAAGGCATGGGGCTGTCTATGGTAAGTAGCCAACATGGTCTACAACTACAAAGGCATGGGGCTGTCTATGGTAAGTAGCCAACATGGTCTACAACTACAAAGGCATGGGGCTGTCTATGGTAAGTAGCCAACATGGTCTACAACTACAAAGGCATTGGGCTGTCTATGGTAAGTAGCTAACATGGTCTACAACTACAAAGGCATGGGGCTGTCTATGGTAAGTAGCCAACATGGTCTACAACTACAAAGGCATGGGGCTGTCTATGGTAAGTAGCCAACATGGTCTACAACTACAAAGGCATGGGGCTGTCTATGGTAGGTCTCTTACACCATTTTGGGAATGTGAAATTGGCCTGGCATCTTCACCAACCCATTCTTAGACTTTCTTAGACTTAAGAATTAAAAATCGATGTAATTACAAGTAAAATACGTCCATTCAAATAAATACAGGCTACCACTGGAGATTACCGGTATGTCCTGAAAATAATGGTCTACATCAGAGCTCTCTCTCTGGCTCAAAATTTTCTGTAGCCAAAATGACCTTTTTATGTCTGAATTCTTATTATTTTGGATATTATATGGGTGAAAATGTAGAAAACCTTATTGCCAAATGGAATTTTGTGAAGCTAAATTTCCTTAATTGTAGCCATTAGCTAATTTGGGGAATTGCAGAGTAAGCCCTGTACATGAAGGATGGTGTAGATAGAGGCAGTTAACCCTTTGCATGCTGGGAAATTTGTCGTCTGCTAAAATGTCGTCTGTTGTATTTCTAAAATTAGCATTTTCTTCGATTTTTTTCAAAGAATACTATCAGAATAGCAAACAGATTAGATCCAGATGAGACGCCACGTTCTGTGGCGTCTCATCTGGATCTAAACTGTTTGCAAAGGCCTTTAAAATTCGGTTCCCGCACTGAAAGAGTTAATGTCAAGTTTGACTCAAAATTAAAGCAATTCTTGAATTTTCCAATTTAAAGAATATGCTACTAATGTAAACTTAAATCTAATAATTGTTCAGTGATTGCGACCCTATACCTGTGAAACTAAGAATTTTAGCATCAATTAACTTTGGCAAAAAACTATTAGGGCTTGATCTATAACTTTTGAATAATTATTTATCAATTAAGACAGAAAATGCTAAACATAAAGATATTAAAGAGCTGAATAGAGAAATGTACAAAATGTTGAGGGAAAAAAAATTAACGTAAAAAAACTTGGAAAAATTCAATCTGGAGGGGATGTTTTTGGGGTCATTCTGGATTATATTCCTTTTGCGATTTTGTGAAAGGGCTAAAAAAAATCCAGAATTTTACCAAACAAACCTTTTACTAACTGAAATTTTTTCTTCATTCACAGGGAACAATGATTGCAGGATGGGACAAAAAGGTAAGAGTCCTTCATAGTGTTTATTATGCCCCCCCCCCCCAAAAAAAAATTGGGGGGGGGGGGGGGGAGCATATAGTCGCCGCTTCGTCTGTCCGTGTGTCCATCCGTCCGTTCGTGCGCAATTTTTGTCCGGTCTTTTTCTCAGCAACAAATGACCAGAATTCAATTAAACTTTATGGGAAGCTTCACTACCAAGAGGAGATGTGCATATTATCAGCCAGTTCTGGTCGGATGATTTTTCACAGAGTTATGGCCCTTTGAAATTTCCATTAACTGCACATATAGTGCAATTCTTGTCCGGGCTTTTTCTCAGCAACTAATGACCGGAATTCAATGAAACTATATGGGAAGCTTCACTACCAACAGGAGATGTGCATATTATCAGCCGGTCATGGTCGGATGATTTTTCACAGAGTTATGGCCCTTTGAAATTTTCTATTGTACATATTGTGCAATTCTTGTCTGAGCTACTTCTCAGCAACTTATCACGGGAATTCAATGAAACTTTATGGGAAGCTTCACTACCAACAGGAGATGTGCATATTATCAGCCGGTTATGGTCGGATGATTTTTCACAGAGTTATGGCCCTTTGAAATTTTCTATAAACTGTACATATAGTACATATTCTTGTCCGGGCTATTTCTCCCCAACTACTGACTGGAATAATGCTTTATCCAGTGTGCGAAATTCGCACTAGCCCGAAGGGTTTTGGCTAGTGAAAATCCATTCGGGCTAGTGGGAATTAAAAAAATTATATAGTCCGGCTAGTAAGAAATTTTACTTTTAATATATGTGTATAAGAACTTGGGCAATTACTTTAAAATCTGAATTTCGCACACTGTTTATCGAAAGCTTAACTACCTTGAGGAGATGCGCATGTTATTAGTGGGATCTGGTTAGATGAGTTATGGCCGTTTGAAATTTTTAAGTTGCTAAACCATCCATCGTATTATTTTGTCCAGAGTTATGCCCCTCCAGACGTTTCCTTTAATCTGAATAAATAGTGCAATATTGTGACAAAAAAAACTTTGGGGAGCATCACCTGTCTCCGACAGTTTCTTGTTATGTTAAGGGGGCATACTGACATTATGCACCCTAAATGTTGACATGTTTTAAATTGTGCACATTCCTTCTATTCATAGTCATCATCTGACACTGATGTAATTAATATTGATGACATTATTAAGACAGAAATTTATAAAAAATCAACTTTTTTTTTTCGTTTACATTAAGTCATACATTGGATAAATTTTGTATTATTATAAAAATAATTTTTGTATTGAGTATTTACAAAGACAAGACATACGTGTTAAGCAACAAATGCAGCTTTGTTTACATTTAGAATATTTAGGAAGTATTATACTTTGTTGACTGCCCTTTTAACTAAACAACCATTTTGCAATATAACATGTTTACTATGCCTAACACAAATATGTAACTTATTTGCATAATATGTTACAAAAGTAGCAAGATTGTGTAACCCTCTTTCAAAGTTATTTAGATCATTATGTACAGTGTTTAATATTGAGGTCCGTAAGTTAAAAGTAAATTTTGAAATAAAGTTTTTACAGGTTATGTCAGATGTTTAAACTTAACTGCTGACCATTGTTATGTCTGTAACAGTTGCACTCCCTGTCTGTCTCTCTGTTTCTGTCCATCCGTGCATAGTTTCCTGTCTCAGCCAAAACTGGGCATATTGATGGATTTTGAAGTAACTTTCGGCAAATGTCCACTACCATAAGATGTTGTGTTGTATATGACATTCGCCTCCCTACCTCGAAGGATTTACTTAACTTAAACAAATATAGCTTAATCAGGAGATGAACAAAATGTTGAAATATTGTAAATAAATTAATTACAATGGTGTTGTTTTTTTTTTGTGTGGAAACCTTCAATTGGGAATTTAAGGCCGAGAAAATATGAATTTTTTTAGATTGGGAATTGTGTAGAATTTCAGCCCTATTTTGAGCTTAAAAATGCTGCTACAATGCATAAATGTACTTGTAGGGACCAGGCCTGTTCTACGTGGACAGTGATGGAGAGAGGCTCACCAACAACTTGTTCTCGGTCGGCTCAGGCTCGGTGTACGCCTACGGTGTGCTGGACAGCGGCTACAGGTGGGACCTGCCAGTGGCTGAGGCACTGGATCTGGGTCAGCGTGCCATCTACCACGCCACCTTCAGGGACGCTTACAGCGGTGGTGTCGTCAACTGTAAGTTGGTTTTATAATTGCTTTGTTCTGGGAAAACAGGGCTTAATGCAGGCTAATCAGGGACGACACTTTCCGTTTTTTTGTTTGAAGGAAGTCTCTATTAAGAAAAATCCAGTTGAGGCAAAAAGTGTCCTCCCAGATTAGCCTGTGCAACTGCTTATCTGGGACAACACTTTACACTCATACATTAAGCCCAGTTATCCCAGATAGCGGCTCGTAATAATAGAGGTGGCTATAGATCATAAGTGTCTTGTTCTGAGAAAATTGGGCTTAATGCATGTGTGTAAAGTGCCGTCCCAGATTAGTCCGCACAGGCTAATCAGTGACGACACTTTCCGCTTAAACTAGATTTTCAGTAAAAAGGGACTTCTTTTAAACGAAAAATACCATTAAAGCGGAAAGTGTCGTCCATGATTAGCCTGTGCAGACTGCACAGGCTAATCTGGGACCACACTTTACGCACATGCATTAAGCTCAGTTTTATCAGAACAAGACACATTAGATGGGTCCTGTCAGTGGGGGAAGCAATGGATCTGGGCAAGCGCACCATCTACCACTCCACCTTCAAGACCTTTACAGTGGCGATGTTTTCAACTGTAAGTTGCAGGGAATTAAATACTGGTTGCCTGTTTCCCTGGGACTAGTGGATGTCGACCAGGGCAAATGGCTTACAGTGGTGGTGTGGTTAACTGAAAGTTGGTTTCATGATAACAGATGGCGAAATCTACAGAGGTTATTGTCTGAGTATTTGTGAAGCTTTCGCCATCAGTACAACAGTCAACAGTGAGGTTGAAAAATTGTGATTACTTTTTTCGGAAGTAGACAAGAAGTCACAGGTAAAGGTGACAAGACATTTAACATGAACTCTGTTTCAAGAGAATGCTTTAAACAAATATGAAAAGAGCTGTGAACAGCTCTGCTTTTTAAAGATCTGATGCTGGGCTAAAGGACAAAACATGCACAAAAAACAACACACTTTGTTGAATTAAGGACAAGCAAATCTACATTGTAATCGATTTTTTGTGGCCTAATACAACCTCTAGGTAAAAACTGGGTAATTAGCAAAAAAAATTAATGTGTACTGGAAAAATTCCATGACAGCGGAAAGTGGCGTCCCTGATAATTTTGTGTGGACTGCAAATCTGGCATTACACTGTTTTCGCATGCATTAAGACCAGTTTTCCGAGTATGTGGCTTTTATTTTGAACTGACTTTCATTTTGCAGTGTACCACATGAAGGAGACAGGCTGGGAGTTCATCTCCAGAACAGACACTGCAGAGCTTCATTACAGATTCCAGGATGAAAAACTGAAGAAATAACATCACCGGACTGGCCTATTTATGAACTGTCTAGATTGGTTGGAAAAAATGACCTTTCTGAATTGTTTTAATGAGTACACAGTGTCACTTTTCTGAGTATGTTTAAAAAGTAGAACTTTGTGAATTGGTTTCCAAAAGCAAAACTTTCTCAATCTGAAATGGTTTCAAAAAGTAGAAATTTCTGAACTGGTTAAAAAAGTGGAACTTTCTGAATTTTAATAGGTAGAATATGTTTAAAAAGTCAATTATAACAATCCACTGTGATCACAAAAGGGGCTGATTTGTTACATTTGCTAATGAGTTTTCAAGTAAAGAATGTATTTTTTTTGAGCTGCTAAACACAAACTAAGATGGAAATATTGGTGTTACTAGCACGTCAAATGAGAAAACTTTGTAAGTATGTTGTCAGCAACTTTGTTCTCATTTTGTTCCATTAACAGTTGTTTTTGAAAATGTCTAATATTACTATGTGTGAGTTAAACAGTTATAAAAATGCCTGTAAGAGTCAATCTACATCGGAACGTCTTGAAGTAGTAAATAGTTTTAGAAACAAGTGCTATTAAAATACTGTCATTGTTTCATCAACTTCATTGCGTTTGCGGTCTCTATTTATCTTGTGTAAATAAAATTCACAACATGAGTTTGCTTTGTTTTGTTAAATCATTAATTGGCCGTGCTCTTAGAAAAGGGGTTAACTGCATGTTCGTAAATCGTCGTCCCAATTTAGCCTGTGCAATCATAGACGACACTCTCCGCTTTTATGATTTTTTTTCGTTTCAAGATAATCTCTTGTTAGCAAAAATCGTCTTTAGGCAGAAAGTGTCGTTAGAGATTAGCCTGTTCAGTCCACACAGGCTAATCATGGGCGACACTTTACGCATATGATGCATTTAACCCGCTTTTCACAGAGCACAGCTCATTTATAATCCTCGGCATTAAATTGCTTTGTGTTTGTTCAAAAATGACTCAGGGACTCGCAAATTGGTGGATTTCTTATTTTGAAGAAGAAAATAAGGAATTTGCGACGGTCAATTTCCACCGTGTTTGTGTTAAGTTCGTGTATCGGTCAACCCACAAATCAACAGAAATTTATGTCCCATCAAATAATTATGATTGTGCAGTTTTCTAAATCAAATTTAGAATAATAAAACTTAAGAATTATCATCAGCATTGGCCGAAAAATGCCCCTAAATTGATAAATATCCCCGCCATAGGCGGAGGGATATTGTTTTTTCGTTGTCTGTCCGTCCGTCTTTCCGTCCGTTCGGAGCCATATCTTGGAAGAGCTTTGGCGGATTTCATTGAAACTTGGTATGAGTGTTAAGAAGGATATTGGCGGGGTATATCAATTCAACGAATTTGCTTGTTATCCACTTATTTTTAGTTCACCTAAGCACAGCTTGCTTAATGGTGAGCTTTTGTGTTCACCTTTTGTCCATCGTGGGTCATCAACATCGCCTTGTTAGCACTATAGAGGCCACATTAATTGTCCGAACTTAATGAAACTTGGTCAGAACATTTGTTTTAATGACATCTTGGATGAGTTCGAAAAATGGTTCTTGTTTGTTGCAAAACATGGCTGCCAGGGGCAGGGCATTTCTCTTTATATGGCTATAATAAAACCTTGTAAAAGTCACAGTTATAGCGCAATGTTCATGAAACTTGGTCAGAACATTTGTTCTAATGATATCTTTGGCTGCAAAGAAAAAATCAGTTTCTGTGTATCTCAGGTGAGCGACTTTCGGCCTTTCATGCCCTCTTGTTTTCGAATGCCACGATAACGGGGTCATCAATATGAACCTATATTGCCAAAAATACGAAATGTTAGTCTTAACCCATGATTACTCATAAAAATACGACCCCGTCCCCTCCTCGCAAAAAAAAATCATTGAACATGTCGCATGTGTAAATGATGATACTTATTAGGTTATTCTAAACGCTGTTATCTGTAGTTTCTATATTTGCAAAAAGATTCATTTTAACATAATACAATATTTTTTAAATCATTTTTTTTAAGTATTTATCTTTTATTATTATTACTGGAAATGAATACTATTATAAGCGGTCTGTTCAGCTCTTTGAATGCTATTTTTGCAAAAAAAGCGTATACTTACTATGAGCCTCGTTCTGGGAAAACAGGGCTTAAAGCAAGTGCGGGAAGTGACGTCCCAGATTAGCCTGTGCATTCCGCACAAGCTTATCGGGGTCGGCACTTTCCGCTTTCATGGTGTGTCCCGTTTACAGGAAGTATCTACAAGCGGAAATCCGATAGAGGCGGAAAGTTTTGTCCTTGATTAACATGTGCGGACTACACAGGCTAATGTGCGGACTACACAGGCTAATGTGCGGACAACACAGGCTTATGTGCGGACTACACAGGCTAATGTGCGGACTACACAGGTTAATGTGCGGACTACACAGGCTAATGTGCGGACTACACAGGCTAATCTGGGACGAAACTGCGCACATGTTTTTCCCAGCACGATTCTCAAATATCAGAGTAAAACTCGCCGCCACGACGTTCATTAGCGCACGTGATTATTGCAGCTTATTGGTGAGCTCTTGTTATAACTAAATCAAAGGGCGACCGTTTGTGTTAACGTATTTGCGAAAAAAAAATGAGTTGATGAGATCGGACTAAATTGTTTGCTTGTGGTGATTGCCTGAAAAAACTGTGCTATAAAACAGAGATAAGTATAACCCTTTCAGTGCGGGAACCGAATTTTAAAGGCCTTTGCAAACAGTTTGGATCCAGATGAGACGCCACAGAACGTGGCGTCTCATCAGGATCCAAACTGTTTGCTATTCTGATAGTATTCTTTGAAAAAAATAGAAGAAAATGCTAATTTTAGAAATTCTGCAGACGACATTTTAGCAGACGACAAATTTCCCAGCATGCAAAGGAATAAGAAGGTCCATTTATCGAAGTGATCATTCATGTATATAAATACGTGTATGTCATGGACCGTTTATACAACGAACCTTTGTTGACGATCATACGAATGGTCCAGGATTTTATTTCAATTCACGCGGTTATCGGTTGCTTATACAAAAAATTAGTGGTCGAACTTATTTTAAGGTAATAATATCGTATCTGTGTTTATTGTTGTCAGTTATTGAAATAATTTATGATTTTACCCCCACCTTCGTCTACTTATAAAGAGCTCTTTGTGTAAAATAGATTTATTAACTTTTCCAAAGGTCCCACCAAGCTATTGAAGTAATTTTTGCCGCACTCTCGGAAAACCTGGGGGCCGTTTCATAAACGATCGTACGACAATCTTTACTTACGAGAAAATTTTGAAATTTTAATAAGTAGACGAACTAGCTCGCTATGCTCGTCAAATATATACGGCGCTTGATATCTCAGTGATCGAGGGGTAAATGTCTGCTCAAGATATCATTAACATCAGACTATAAACAAATTCTTTAACATTTTCATTTTTTTCGTTAAAATGAAGTTTCTTTTTAACGAAGATCCAATTTTTATGCGGAAAGTGTCGTCCCTGATTAGCCTGTGCGGACTACACAGCGTAGTTCATGAAATATCTTCCTCCGTGCTTGGATGTGACTTGTACCGCCGAGCATAGATAATTAAATTCCTGTCGTGAATGCAAATCACATTTGATGCCTTTGCAAACAGTTTTGATCCAGATGAGACGCCACAGAACGTGGCGTCTCATCAGGATCCAAACTGTTTGCTATTCTGATAATATTCTTTGAAAAAAATCGAAGAAAATGCTAATTTTAGAAATTGAGCAGACGACATTTTAGCAGACGACAAATTTCCCAGCATGCAATTCCTGTCGTGAGTGCAAATCACAGTATTATGATTTAGATGAAAATAAAAAACAAGAAATCCATTAATAAGATCAGGAAGATTTTAACCAATCGGCATTACGTCTTTTAAAATAAAAAGACACAAGAAACCACAAGAAATATGGGTTGATTTTTTTTTCCAGCATATTTAACAGTGAGTCACACATGCAAAATAGGATTGGCATAACTTAACATAAATATGCACATGTTAAATCATTGTTTTTGCAATGGGAATGCCAAGGTTGTTTTTTTAATGAACCTAAATCATACATAAATTCGTTAAATGCTGAGAAAAACATGTTACAGTTTCTAATTTTAAAAGTAATTGACGTTCTATTTAACATTGGTGTGAACAATAAAAGAATAAATACGATTTGACTTCCACATACTATATATGTGCTTGTATATAAACAAGCAATTCACAAACTAAAATGAGATCACCAACACAAAAGTTTACAAAACACTGGTACTCACTATGGCAAAATTATTCTTATATCATTTAAAAATGTTATTTATTTTCGAGCTATCGTTGTATATTAGCCAATTAACAACTCTGTCGTTCTGTTGCGTGGCTTGAATTACCGCGCACATAAATACCAAATCGTTTTTATTCACCAATAAACAACGACAAAACCATTTTTATAACACATACTTGTTATTGACATGGTTAAATTGCCCAATATCAAAGGCAAAGGTGTCAACAAATAACCATAAAAACAGTGTACACCTTTACTGCAGCGGTCCCCGGAAATACCACACGGTGATTGTGAAAAAAGGTCAAACAACGCATATTAACCCATTTATGCCTAGTGGACTATCCCGTTGTTCTAAATTGGATCAATTAATTTCCAAAATGAGGGATGTCTAGTATATTTATTTCTATATTTCGAATATTTCTTACAGAAATTCCTGTAAGCAAATAGCGCAGACCCAGATGAGACGCCGCATCATGCGGCGTCTCATCTGGGTCTACGCTGTTTGCCATGGCCTTTTTTCTAGACGCTAGGCATAGATTGGTTAACCCAAAATCGTGATTTCCGTGAAAAGTTTAATTAATATTTTTAGTGTTTGCATGTTTTCAAAATTAATCAGCCCGCAACGAAAACGGCCGCCATTTTGGAAACGTGTTATAATGCATCGTTTCAAAAACGAAAATTTCACTAAAACCAATCATGTCAAACACCAGAACACTTAATAAAAGGCATATGCTGTTGCAGTAAACAACGAAGAAAATTTAACTGTTTATTAGCGGAATGAACTATTTTGGAGGACTCCTTTTTAATACCGTTTTGGTAGATATTTTGATAGATTAACCCATAAACAACTTCAGGCGGGTGGACTGGCGGCCTTAAAGAAAAAAAAATCATGCGAACACGCATGCGCAAAACGTTGTTAACAAGTGTTATTTTTGGGGACCGCCAAAATACAAACTTT
This sequence comes from Dreissena polymorpha, assembly GCF_020536995.1. Classification (NCBI taxonomy): domain Eukaryota; kingdom Metazoa; phylum Mollusca; class Bivalvia; order Myida; family Dreissenidae; genus Dreissena; species Dreissena polymorpha. Next base: position 21,080,735 of record NC_068363.1, read on the forward strand.
CCAAAACACGTACCAACACAAATATCCGAACACAATGAACGCCAATCACACCCATCTTAGCACACGAAAAGGCAATAACAATTATCTAAACAGAATATAAAAAAGAAAATAAGTCATTTGACAACAAATCTGGTAGACAGCAAAGTCTGATAAGCACTGACGTCATTATATTGTTGACACACTTTACAGCGGTCTTAAAGAGGGTCCTCGTTCACTATATTCCAGTAAACTGAGTGTGGTCTAATGCTTTTGCACATCCAATGCCGTGAAACGGACAGAGGTCTAAGGCCTTGGCATGCCCCTATCCGGCAAGCAGTTGCACGACGCCTGTACAAAGACTGTTCCCACAGAACACAGCCGTCTTACAGTCCAGCCGCCTTGTAAATGCTGCTCGTACATCTGGCGATGGCGATCTACTGCAGTCTTGTCGCATGGTCTCTCGATTTTGGTCGATGCTGAGTCTGCACGGCTGGATAACACGGTGTTTTGAATCGCTTCTTTGTTCTGTACGTCAGGAGTGGGTTCAACGGACGTTAGCGCATTTAGAATAAGACCGTTCCCGGTGGTACCAGGTTTGATTTTAGTCTGATCTTTGATGCCCGGCCCACCAAAAGCGTTTGGGTCATAAACGGAATCCATGCACGTATCACCACACGTCACGTTGGCGTCTTTTTCATTATCAACGCATCCCCGCGACAGGTCATAGTTTTGGCCTCTGGGGCAACACATCGGGATTGATTTGCCACCGTTACATTCCCAATACCCTCTGCAGTTCGCCTGGTCCTTTCTCTGCCGGCCGTCAGTGATTCCATGACACAAGTCATGTCGGCAAACCGTGTCGGTAGCCAGAATGCACGTGAGCAGTTTGATGTTCCAGTAGGTACTATACGCACAGTCCCTTTCAACGCCAAAGAGCTGACCTCGGGTATCTGTCAGGCACTGAATGTATTTGCCACAGTCGCTGGGGTGTTCGTTATACCCCGACCTCTCTTTCATTGCGAACTCGTCGCAAAGGCTTTCGAACATCTGGCCGTTGATCAAGATGGACGACACCAGGAACAGTATACAGCGTATTGTCCACATTTCCAAGAATTTATAGCAAAACAGTTTTGATATTATTCCCCCAAAATCACGATATATTTATTTTTGTAAACCCGGTATTCAACTATCCAGTGACCGTTAGGTATTACATGAGATAAACCAACATGAAAGCACAATTATATACTAAACGGTCTGCACCAACCATAAGTTCAGCCGATTGTAAATCATAAATGATATATATGTCTCCAATTAACAACCCACGCTGCTATCATAAATTATTATATATTTATTAATTATTTAAATTTAGAATCGTTAATACATGGGCTTATGTTCTTTTTGGCGTTAAAATTTATGTGTTGGTACTTGCAATTCGTCATCATTTAATCTTTAGAACAAGTCATAATTAATATAAATGACACATTAATATGCCAATGTGGCGCTAACAAAAATTCTAATTGCTGTAGCATTTTAATGACATTTACGCAACTATCAATTGTAAAAATTGATTTGATTTATTTTCCAACATAACAAATGACTTCGCATAGGAAAAAACTGTTCCCTCGGCACGTTGAAAGAAAAAGCTTCAATGTTTGAAATATTAATACTCCGCGATCTGAGAAAACGGGGCTTAATGCATCGCGTTAACCCATGTATGCCCAGTGGTCTCTCAAATCCTTCTAAATTGGATCAATTTATTTCCAAAATAAGGGATGTCTAGTATACTTATTTCTATATTTAGAATACTTCTTCTAGAAATTCCTTTAAGCAAACAGCGCAGACCCTGATGAGACGCCGAATCATGCGGCGTCTCATCTGTGTATACGCTGTTTGCCAATGCCTTTTTTCTAGACGCTAGGCATAAATGGGTTAAGTGTTATCCAAGATTAGCCTGTGCAGTCCGCCGTGACCGAACTCTCCACCTAGACGGGATTATTGTTTTAGAAGGACTTTCTTTAACCGAGAAATGCCGTAAAGCGGAAAGTGTAGTCCCTGATAGTACCGGGATTTAAAAATCTGAGACGACACTCTTGGCACGTGCATTAGGCCCTGTTCTTCCAGAATGCAGCTCATTTGTATTAATACAAAATTGTTATCGTTTATTGCATATATACGGAATATTACGCTAGTCAATTGTTCCGTATGTTTGTATCAGGCGAGTGGCTTGTGTGATGACGTATCTCACGAGAGGCGGAGCCTCGAGTGTGATACAAAATAGCGCAAGCCACGAGACTTATACAAACGCTTGTTACAATTGACTTGCGTAATATTACTTTTATTACATACAACTTTGAATCATTTAAGTTAAAACAATTAGTTTAAGCGTTCATAACTAACCAAGAATGCTCTTATAATTTTCTGCATTCAAAGTGACGTCATTAAAAGTAGTCCGGCCAGTATGGTAATGCGGAATTGGAAAAATAGCTAGTAGCATAATACGGGAATTATTTCCGTTCAGTTGTATTTTACCGATTTATACAACTTGTATTTTTTGGGAACATAAAACAGGTATATAATAAAAAACATTATTGGCCCATAACAGTGTATCTGTCGCCTAAATGTTTAGTTTCATACAAGTATTCTTGTTAAAAATACACGTGGCAGTCTTCAACGGAGTGTTTGTCTCGAAAATAAAAAATAAATCCATCAAATGTCTAAGTACGTAATCAAACCTTAACCTTAAATGAGCTAGTTAATATACCAAATATTGAAAGATAGTCAATCAACGTCTTAAATCACGGTCTTCAATAAACATACACAATCATCAGATACCAGTCAAATCGCGTCACACATCTGCATAAAGGTTGTATCCATGCTAAGTAAATTGTATTGTTAGACTTGTTGACTTCCTCGGTTTGGTTGCTTATACAAATACCTTTTATGGAGCAGATTTTCATGTAGGTGTTATTGTTGAAAATAATGAGGTTTGAAATATCAGCTGTTCACGCACAAATTCCATTCAGTGAAAATATTTGCATAAAATATCGATAATGGTGTTGAAATGTTATAACGACGTATGTGTCATCATAGCCGCTTAGTGACACAGTGACAAACGTTGTTGTACATTTTTCTGAGGGAAATGAATCATTACCTGAAGATTATATAAGCCGCGTCATTCGGAAAATGGTTCTTACGTCATATGCGATAGGGGCAACATGTCCGCTATAAGGTCAAGCAATGTCTTATGTCATGTGCGATAGGGAAACATGTCCGCTCTAATGTCACTCTAGGTTTTTCGGTCTCATTAGTGGTCAATGTTAACCCTTTGCATGCTTGGAAATTTGTCGTCTGCTAAAATGTCGTCTGCTGAATTTCTAAAGTTAGCATTTTCTTCAATTTTTTTCAAAGAATATTATCAGAATAGCAAACAGTTTGGATCCTGATGAGACGCCACGTTCTGTGGCGTCTCATCTTGATCCAAACTGTTTGCAAAGGCCTTCAAAATTCGGTCCCCGCACTGAAAGGGTTAACTCCCGACCTTACTGGCCGCATATGACATTAGACCCATTTTCGCATGATGCGGCTCACATATAATGTATACCTTCACAGTATAACTCACGTTTATCTTTTCTTACTGGGCATGTTGCCGTAATGAGATTTTAAATTAACCCATTTATGCCCAGTGGACTCTCCCATCCTTCTAAATTGGATCAATTTATTTCCAAAATTAGGGGTGTCAAGTATTTTTATTTCTATATTTAAAATATTTCATAAAGAAATTCATTTCAGCAAACAGCGCAAACCCAGATGAGACGCCGCATTATGCGGCGTCTCATCTGGGTCTACGCTGTTTGCAATGTCCTTTTTTCAGGACGCTAGGCATGAATGGGTTAATACTTTTATATAAATACTTGATAATCTTAAAAGTATTCATTAGCATACGTGATGGAATAAATGTGCTAACAATGTACATATATAATATCGTTACTTTGACATGTGACCCAATCGACTATTTGTTGTACCCACATTTTATCATTAAATTAAACTCGCAAAATTGTTCAGAGATAAGCTATAATTGCAAAACTATAACTATAACTTTTTAATATATATTATTAAAGAATTTTTGGTAGTGTGAATGTGGACTTCATTATACTGTTATTGATCGTAGGTTTGGTTTTGCTTGTGTATGCGTAACCATGTATTTTTGTTTATGTTTTATTTACAACGACAAGCTTTTACTGATTTAGATTAATAGACGTGCTGTTCTGCTACGTTCAAGTTGCGTTAAATTCGGATTTGTTTTAGTTTTGATCCGTTCAGGTTGTTTTCGGACCCATTATTGTCCGTTCCGTTTAATTCTGTTCTCTTTTAAGCCTATACATGTTTTTCGTAGCAATTTTGTTTCGGGCTATGTCATTTTAGTTTAAACCTATTTATTTTAGCTCGATTGCGTCGAAAGCCTAAGGCTTATATAAACGCTCTCGAGTCCGTTTCCTGGGCCTAGAACCAGTACTTAGTGTCTTTGGGGGAGATCAAAAGAACGCTCCCACGGTGGGGATCAAACTCGTGATCTCCCGGTCGCAAGGCGGACACCATATCCATTATGTCATTTTAAAGCAGTATTATATTGTTCCAGTAACAAAATAATTTTGCAAATGCGTTTTACCGCTTCGATGTTATTATATCATCCCTGTGAAGGTTATTTACCATTTTTCTAAATAAATTACAATTTACAACGATGTATTTTTAATAATGATTATACCCTTTCTATTCAATAAGCAAACCATATGGACGCTTTGAACGTCTCAACTGGTTAAAGTTCATTGCAAAATTGATAGAAAATTCGTTACTGAACAAAATATTTCAGGTGAACATATAATATCAACGTGTTAATGATCAGGGTTAAGCCATAGTTAGTGGAGCTTCGGTGTAAATACGAGTAGTATTGCTTGCGAAAAGTGTACTCCATACAGGCGAGGACACAACTTCATTTAGGCTGTAGCCATGGTGCACACAATGCGCAGGTGGCCATTTTGCCCAAAATGCGAAGACGACCTTTTTGCCCATAATGCAAATGGAAAACAACAAACAAACAAACAGAGCAATCGACAAAGCAGTAAGTAGTTTTTGAAAAGATGACATGAACAAATGAGTTTCGTTCTGATAAAACTGGGCTTAAAGCCACACACCTTGAAATGAAGTACATGTTAATCAATACATATAAATGCAATTTGAAAGCGTTCACAATTGCCATTAAATCTATAGCCTAATTAGCATGTAATTTATTTTATGTTTTTATTTTAAAACCGGAAGTAGGATTTCTATACGTATACGTACATTTCGACAAACGCGACTATTTTTAAGTTTTAATGCGCAAAAAGACGGATTTCTACCTTGTTACCACCAGATATATTCTAACTGGCATAGATAAAATAGGTTTCTTATTTATACTTAAATTTATTATGCCATGTATTTCATTTCAAGATGTGTGGCTTTTATGCATGTGCGTAAAGTGTCGTTCCAGATTAGCATGTTCAGTCCGCACAGGCTAATCAGGGACGACAATTTCCGCTTGTATGGCATTTTTCGTTGAAAGGAGGTCTTTACTAACCGAAAATCAACTGTGCAGACTGCACAGGCTAATCTCGGATGACACCTTACTCGTATTTATTTAGCTCCGGGTTTTGAGAAAACTGGGCATAATGCATGTGCTAAAAGTGTCGTCCCAAATTAGCGTGTGCAGTCGCACAGGCTAATCAGGGACGACTCTTTCCGCTTTTATGACATTTTTCGTTAAAATGAAGTCTCTTCTTAGCAAAACTCCTGCGGACTGCACAGGCTAATCTGGGACGACACTTTACGCACATGCATTATGCCCAGTTTTCTCAGAACGCGACTAATTTGTTTAAAAGCAAGGTGTTATTGTTTCGTCGACCCGTAGTAAAAATCCGTGTAACTCGTAGTGTCATCGATCTTAATTTAATTTAATGAGCGTGTTAAAAATCAGATTTAATCGGGTATACGCAAACCACGGGTAGTAATGTGCTTATCACTGTATTTACCTGATCGCATTGTGTGTGTATTATTAGAAATCTTCAACTTTGACGACTATTAAAGACTGATCGCATTGAGTAATAATAATACCATGAATAAATATACCTTGTCCAACTTCAGGAGATCCGCCGCATCTAAAGAACCATGGAAAGTTGTGTGACAACGTTTGTGGATTTAGCTATGGAGATATACATTGTGTATTTATAATTCATGGATATAACGGGCAAAATTAAGGTCTAACTATGTCTTCAGGTAAGTTAAACTACTTAGTATTACCTTGTTCGTAAACACACTAAACAGTGGAGGTAAAATAGAGGGTTGTGTTTAGATTACACGAAGTCGAAATTTAAAAAAATCAATTACAAGCCTGTTATTTCACTAAATTGTTACCGTGAAGCGACCGGGAGGGCACGGGTTCAATCCCCACTGCGGGGGCGTTCTTTTAATCTCACCAAAGACATCGCGCATTGGTTCTACCCAGGAAACGGACTCGATAGTTTTAATAAGCCTTAGGCTTTTGATGTAATCGAGTTTAAATAAATAGATTTATAATTGAGCAGCGTTCTGAGAAAACTGGGCGTAATGCATGTGCGTAAAGTTTCGTTCCAGATTAGCCTGTGCAGTCCGCACAGGCTAATCAGGGACGACACTTTCCGCTTTTATGGTATTTTTCGTTTAAAGGAAGTCTCTTCTACACGAAAATCCAGTTCAGGCGGAAAGTGTGGACTGCACAGGCTAATCTGGAACGACACTTAACGCACATGCATTATGCCCAGTTTTATCAGAACGCTTCTCAAATAAATAGATTAATATAAACTTAATTCAATTATTACATATATATTAATGAAAAAAAAACATCTGTATGAACACATTTTTGGATTTTTGGATCTATGGTGTTCGTATGCACGAATTCTTTACTTTACAATAATTATATATAGATATGTGAATCACATACCAAGTGTTATAATATGCAATAATTTATTATCCAGAGGTCTTTATTTACAAAATAAAAGTATGTTCTATTCTGCTATAGTATAATTTATAAGCTAATCAATGTCTTATTCACTTTATCTGGAATGTATTATGGCCCACATGGCAAAATATTTTACAATAATTATATATATATATATATATATATATATATATATATATATATATATATATATATATATATATATATGACAGAAAACTCACATACCAAGTGTTATAATATGCAATATATTATGATTCAGAGGGCTTTATTTGAAAATAAAAGTATGTTCTATTCTGCTATAGTATAATTTAGAACCAAATCACTGTATAAGAAACTTAAGCGAAAAAAAAACGCAAACACAATAGATTCAATAGGAACATATTTGAAAATAAAATGCACGTTTTTACATGTGACCTCGTGCATTTATTACAAACGTACATAAACTAGTTCAAACGATCAATTTGAATCGGAATCTGTTGAAACCATTGGGAATAGTAACATAACGCTCTCTGCACATTGTCTAGAAGACAAAAGGGACCGGTCTCGCCACTTGGTTGGTTTCCAACTTTAAGTAAGGTCGTGAACTAGTCCTCCTAGCTGAAATTGGAAATGTTTGATCATGAAATGCTTTAGCAAAGTTTACGTTTAATATTACTAGTGTGCGATCATCTGAACTAATTATGTTTGTGAAATAAAACATGCAAACATGTCATTATTTGTTGAGGGAAAAACACTACCTAACTACGAATAAATTAAAGAGCTTTTTACCATTGACCATAATATTTATGTGTTATTAACTTATTAATTTGAAAACATACGCATATTCAATGAACCCCTGTTGAAGGAATTTAGTGTGTGTAACCTAGAGAGTAGTTACAAGCCCTTATGTTACTAGTTACAAGCCCTTATGTTACTAGTTCTGGCATTTCTAAATAACATATTTACAAATAGATAAAAAAAAATCCTGTAACGCAGTATTTATTGGTTTGAAAGAGTTAATCGTCAAGAACACAACCGAAACATACTGAATTTTATACATTTGAGGAGTGTTCTTATATGTCTCAAATTGCTTAATGGATAGGGGTCCAGAACTTGGGTTGTTTATATTTTTGCATAATTGATATTTGCTGTTGTTGTTTGTTTCATAAATACCAGTAATTTCATCTGAACGTTTCAAAGTTGTTATCAAATTACGACCGTATAGGAACGTATGGGATGTGTTTGCTTCCCATGGAAAATATTCGCATTTTGAATAGCGTCAGTCAACATAAAAGATGAATTTGCAATCAAATGATTTATACTTTCAAGGCCACGGGCTAATCAGAAACGACACTGTCCGCTTTTATGGAATTTTTCGTTTAAATCCAGGATAGGCGAAAAATGTCGCCCATGATAAGCCAGTGGTAGCTGCAAATGCTAATCTGGGACGACGCTTTTGCAAATGCATGAAGCCCGGTTTTTCCAGAGTGAGATTTAAATAAAAGCTTATTTTCCGTAGTATACATAGAATAGAAACAATACAAATACTATACATAGTTAAGGCAAACATAGTATGCAAAGATTTTTCAAACAGGTATAAAAATTTAATCAATATATTACGGTCGACCTGAACGAGTTTCGTCAAAGACAGAGCAGGTATTAAACCGACGCCTTGTTAATCGGCCCGTGTAAATGGCTTTATCGAAGTTTGCTTTGATCCTACTGAGACCGTGTCATGTCGATAAGTTCAGTGGACAAATACAATAGTGTTATATAACTTATCTTGTTGTAACGTCTGTTTTTCACAAGGTCAGTTGATTGATATAGTTATACTCATACGTATAGAACGCTAAACTGCCTTTTTTAAAAGGAACTGACATCTTTGGTTTTTTGGCATTAAATTGAGTCAATTCGGCATTTTATGAGTCAATAGACACTAGGAGCCGCGTTCTGAGAAAACTGGGCTTAATGTTTGTGCGTAAAGTGTCGTCCCAGATTAGCCTGTGCACAGTCCGCACAGGCTAATCAGGGAAGGCACTTTCCGCTTTTTATGGTATTTTTAGTTTCAAGGAAGTCCCTCCTTACTGAAAATCAAGTTTAGGCGGAAAGTGTCGTCCCTGATAAGCCTGTGCGGCCTGCACATGCTAATCTGGGATGACACTTTACGCACATGCATGACGTCCAGTTTTCTCAGAACGCGACTCTATGTTCAGTCATATTTACTCTACGTTGAGTTTTTATTCTGTTGAGTCAACCCATTTATGCCTAGTGGACTCTCCCATCCTTCTAAATTGGATCAATATATTTCCAAAATTAGGGATCTCAAGTATATTTATTTCTGTATATAGAATGCTTTTTTACAGAAATTCCTTCAAGCAAACAGAGCAGACCCTGATGAGACGCCGCATCATGCGGCGTCTCATCTGGGTCTGCGCTGTTTGCCAATACCTTTTTTCTAGACGCTAGGCATAAATGGGTTAAGGTTTAGTGAAGTTACCAATATGTTGCGTCAAACTTGCAAAATGCATTGTGAGTTGGACATTTGTTGGGTCAAAATCCGGATCCGGAAAGATACGTCGAAGATACCAATTCTGGCTTTTTCTCGACGGTAGGCGACTTTCGAGTCCATTTCCTGGTTAGAACCAGCACTCGGTGTCTTTTGAGAAGATCATCATCATCATCATCATCATCGTCATTACCACCACCACCATCATCATCATCATCATCCAAACATTACTACCAAGAACAACCGCACTATCAATCAACGCCTTTTGTTCAAAAAGTTTAAACCAAACCAAGTGCAAATTTATGTCTGAAATTATATTAAAAAGCTAAATGACTGATTTTTATCTTAAGTTAGTTTAAACAAGATTGTGTATTGTAATACAAACATGGGTATAATTGACCTTTATAAAGGCTTAAACTTTTCCAAATTACTTTTAGTTCTTGAAAGGCGATCAAACCTTTTATTATTATTATTACAAGCAATCTTATGCGACAATAGCGTCGATCGAACATTTTTTGTCAATCAAAAATATTTTATAGTATGGCATAAGTATGAACTTTTGAACACTCCTTTTAGGCAATCGCTGTCAAAATGTTTAGTTCAGACATGTATACTTAACACCTATGTGAGCGTAAATAATCCAATACAACATTTAGCCACGCGGAGGTCATTATTGTGACGATTAACCGGTGCCTCCCCCCCCCCCTTTGACGCCAAATGTTTTTCGTGTAGAAAGTTGTAACCATGAACAATAGGAAAGATTGGACCCTGGGGCGTGGTCTGTTTTGACCACAGTGGCATTATTTTAACAAAAGGTTTAGATAACCATTACACAATGTTACTTGCACAATATGTATATATAAAAATAAGTTGACACCCGGGTGTGGAAAACTGTAACCCCAAGGTCATGATTAAATGAAATTAAAAAGAGGGCAAATATAAAATGTTACATAACATAATGACACATTTCGACTTTGTAGTTTCAGATTCAGAGATGTATATTTTGCTTACACAGTCTTTGGTAATTATAAAACTGTTAAACAATTCTGCTGTGAAAATGGAGCATTACTTTTGTCATTTTTAGGAAAGGACGATTAAAACGCACATGCATAACTTCATATCATTATGAACAATGGAAGACGGTGTGTATGTTCTTCATTGGAAAGTTGTTAAACCTCCAAACAAATGTGTGTTAACAGACAGACAGACAAACGGCAGACGGACGGACGGACAGATAGACAGACAGACCGACAGACGGAATGAACGTCGTCCATGGTGAGTCCAATATATCTCCCTTACCTTTTATAGGGAGGGTTTATGACAAAGGAACGCGAAGAAAATTTAAGTCACTCAATTATCTACAATTCTTAAGTTGTTGCTTATACAAGAAAGTAGATGATAGCGTATTGGCAGATATATAAAGTTATAATAGAGATATTAATTTCTTTTTGAGAGAATGTACGTATATTTTTGTGAATGTATGTTTTCGTTCAGATATTTATTCGACATAAATCAAGAATTATTTTGGCAGCTTTTTAGGTTAAAAGTTAAAATATTTAACTCACGATGCCTTTAATTTACGATATTCAGTTCGAGATCAAAGCGATATCTCAGTTCATATCAGTAACAATTCGTACTTGTTGGCTGCTGACACGTGAATAATTGATCAATCCTTTGTTTCCCTTGAGTCTGATTTAGTCGGTGTTGGTCATGCAGTATAAATTGAGTCTCGTTCTGATAAAACTGGGCATAATGCATGTGCAGTCCGCACAGGCTAATCAGGGACGACACTTTCCGAATCAATTGGATTTTTGATAAGAGACTTCATTTAAAAGAAAAATGTCATAAAAGCGGAAAATGTCGTCCCTGATAAGCCTGTACGGATTACACAGGCTAATCTTGGACGACACTTTACGCACATGCAGTATGCCTATTTTTCTCGGAACAAGACTCAAATGGAGTCTTGCTTTGGGAAAACAGGGCTCAATACAAGTGACTAAAGTGTCGTCCCATAATAGTCTGTGCAGCCCTCACAGGCTCATCAGGGACGACATTTTCTGTTTTGTTTTTGCTAAGGAGAGACTTCTACCAAACAAAAAATACAATAAAAGCGGAAAGTGCAGCCTCTAATAAGCCTTTGCTTCTTGCACAGGCTAATCTGGAACGACACTTTACGCACAGGCTAATCTAGAACGACACTTTACGCACAGGCTAATCTAGAACGACACTTTACGCACAGGCTAATCTAGAACGACACTTTACGCACAGGCATTAAATCTCGTTTTCACAGAGTTTGTGTTTCATGTGTGTTTGTTCTTTCTGTTATTTAGAATTTCACCGTTTTTAACAGTATGTCAAAAAATCATTGCGTTCAAATATGGAACTCATACTTTTATACATGGACAAGATCCTTACATCTGACCTCCAAAATATAAGAGAAAATTTTCTAAGGCTCGTGTGTGCACGAGAGCAACAACGTCTGCTGAATTATCGAGTTTTTCTTGTTTCCCTCCGCCTTTTCACGCGAATCTTCGCCGTCGTCATCATATTCGTAAACATCGCTAGAAAAAGCATCGTTAATACCAGTACTTCATATTGATCCGTTGCGGAAAACGTTGACGTATTTCCATATTTTGAATGCAAGACGTTTTTACAATTAATTGTGTTTGGAATGTGCGGCGTCATCAGTTAAAATCATCAAGTTATCCCCCCCCCTGACTCTTGTAAACTTCTTTAATACACTGTTCTACATATAACCTTCTAAATTGCAGCCTATGTTTATTATGATTATAGGTCGATAATATGCGTTATTTATTGATTGATAATGTCTTTTGTTCAGTTTAAAATTTGTTACACATGATTTTTACAAACCTGACAAAGTAATTCTCTTAGCAAAGTTTAAAAAAATACAAAATTGCAACTAGCATGAATTTGTTCATTAACCCTTTCAGCGCGGGAACCAAATTTTGAAGGACTTTGCAAACAGTTGGATCCAGATGAGACGCCACAGAACGTGGCGTCTCATCAGGATCCAAACTGTTTGCTATTTTGATAGTATTCTTTGATAAAAATGAAGAAAATGCTAATTTTAGAATTCAGCAGACGATATTTTAGCAGACGACAAATTTCCCAGCATGCAAAGGGTTAAAATATGGTCTGGGAAAACAGGGCTTAATGCATGTGCGAAAAGTGTTGCTTCAGATTATCCAATGCAATCCGCACATGCTCATCCATTCGGTACCCCTCGCAGATTATCATAATCGTACTTATCCGATGTTTGACGGAAAGGGCCGAGAATGTGCGATTGATGCTTATCAGAGACGACCCTTTCCGCCTAAATAGGATATTCTTTTAAAAGAGACTTCTTTCAAACGTAAAATACCATAAAAGCGGAAAGTGTCGTCCCTAATTAACCGGTTTGGACTGCACAAGCTAATCTTGGACGACACTTGACTCACACGCATTAAGCCCAGTTTTCCAAGAATGAGGCATTGCATTTGCATTAACAATACGATCGCCGATATTGGTGCCGTGACCAGAATAATTTTTATTTATTTATTTTATTGATTTCAGAAGACACAAGCAGTGGAGGAGTATTCAGTGACACGAACAATTCGGGAGTCAAGACCTTAGTGATGGTCTTCATCATCCTGGGCATCATCGCCTTCTCTCTGGGGCTGGCCAAGATCTGTCAGTACTGTCGCAAGAAGAATTACCTCCCGGAAGACGACGAGAGCGTGATAAGCGAGCACACGAGGGACATCATAAAATCGCGCTTGGCGGTGTTGCATTATAAGAAACGGGAGATGCGACGGGAAAAGCGTGCTAACACTATTCGGGGTGTTGCGAGCTGGTTAACGTTCGCGAGGAAAAAGAAAAAACAAGATGATGATGATGATGAAGGCGATGATGAAGATCATCGTGTGGCCACTCAAATTCCCATCGAAAATGTGCAATCTTTGGCTAAGTTGGAAAACGGAAGCGTTGGTAAGGACGCTGGAAAGGCAAACGGTAATGATGACGATGAGAAAGATGGTGCGATTTCTAGCACGGCTAGATTACCGATTTTTACGCATTCAGTAAGTGCTACTAAGCTCCCAGATGCGACAGCAAAGAAGACAAGTGAAACTAAAGACATTCCCGTGCAACGAGGTAGGCCAGTTTCTAGCAGGTCGCGTGTAATGCCGAACGTAACTATGACGTCAGTTGACGCAAAAAGTAAACCTAAATTGAATGTGAAATCGGTGCATTTTGAGGATGACGGTGGTGATAAACTAGCAGTACCAAGCAATACAAACTCTAAATCAGCAAAAGGTGTTACGAATATACCAAAAACTCATAGTACAGAACAAACAAACTCGCAAGCGGTTTCAATCGATGTGAACGGTGGTCATACGAATCATGGTTTCAATTCAGACGTTCCAACAAATTCTGCAATAAAAGGCAAAGTGGACGATTTAACAGTTCCTGTGATTATCGAAACTAAAACATGAAAAGCCACAAATTGCGTTTGATCGAAACATATTTTTCGGCCATTGTGAAAATGGTGTGTTGTTTATTTTGCGGAGTTTCGATGCCTTGGTACCCGTGTCTTTCGAAAAATATCTGAGTGTGTTTGAGAAAGGCTGGAGACATTGGTGCTCAACGATAGAGCCTCGTTTCGTGACAACTGGTCGTAATGCATGTGCAAAAACGTTATCCCAGATTAGCCTGTGTAGTCCTTTATTAAATTTCCCGTTAAATGGCGGTCTCTTCAAAAACAAGTCCAGTTTAGGTGGAGAGAGTTGCCCTGATTAGCCTGTGCGGAATTAAAAGGCAGATCTAGGATGACATTTTACGCACATGAATTATCCCAGTGTTCCCAGAACGAGACCCGATGTCTTCTTACTTAACCTATATAGGCAACTAAACGTGTATCATTATGTTGTCGCTGTTATTTTCTTGAAGGAAAATACTTTCAGTTGTTTGTGTCCCTTTAACATTATTGTTAATCAGTTTAATACGTTATCATGTATCATGTATCATTTGACCACGTTGTTGCATTTCTATGCATCATAATTCCACGTCGTTGTTTATTGACTGATAAACGACGATACATCGGACATTATTTTCAAAATATCGTATTAATTAATAGTATCAACAATTGCTAATAGGACATGGAAAGTGCAAATAAACAAGACATTTTGGTGAATTAATGAAATAAATGATCGTCCTGTAATGGGGATTTCGATAATGCTACATATCGAAGCTGCCATTATTAAACGCTCGCGCTGGTACTGATGCCCCTCTGTTTCACTTGTGTGTGACCAATACAAACCAACATCATGATTGTAATGGGTATTTCGGTAACAGAATGCGAGCGGTTACCAAGATTTCCCATCGTTTTTACCTATGAACGTAATATAAATAATATGCAACATTCCTTATATGACATTTATTAATCTTTACAAAGGAAAGTTATACACAAAAAGTAGGTAGGGTCATTTTCTGAAATGAATTTATATTCTATAACAGGGCTTTCGGTAACTCAACAACCCAAATACTTTCAACCCAATTACTTCACGCCGGGTATGCGGATGTTTTGATTACGGATGGCACTTCTATAACAGAGAACATCAAGAGCCACGACTTGTGAAAGAAGAGTTCTTCAACTTTTTTTGGCATGTACGTTCTGATCATTTGGTTTTCAGACACGGAACATTGTTTGGTCGATTCATGGTATCAGGGTGCAGAATCAACGGGGTTTTCAGGGGTTTACACACGGGCTGGGCGGAATGTAATTACACCGTTAAGAACTTTATCTTTGCAAATATCTCAATTTATTGAAGTACATTTGCAAAAATCTTTAGTGCATAAACACAGTTTTTCTTGCAGTTGGGCCTATGTCTTAAGGTATAAGAATAAATCCTTGAATACTTCTGAAATCGTTGACAAAATTTCACGTTCTGTGAAGCATCAAATTTCAAAAATCTAATTTTGAACATGAACACGGGCTTATTAAATAAAGTAATTCTTATGTATTTCACATTGCCCGTCTTGTATGCAATAGTTGAAATTCTTAAGAAAAATTGTTTTAAAAAGTTATTTGAAATAAAGCACCACTTAACGTCGTGTGTAAATACATTGAAGTTAATTAAAATGGGGAAACCCCGCAAAGTCACGTGATCCTGCACCCTGGTATAGCACTTCGTATTGCGAAGACAGAAATTTGCGGAAAAAAACGTTAACATTCCATCGATAATCAGCATTCATCTGGGTATGCGCTGTTTGTCAAGGCCTTTTTCTAGACGCTAGGCATAAATGGGTTAATATTAAGTATGTCCTAATGAAGGTACTAAGGACATTTACTTATGTATTAGCTAGTATGTAATGAAACATCGCTCTGCTAAAACTGCCACTTAGAAATAAATATCAGCAGCGATGCAGGTCCGAAATTCCTCTAACTCTACGAATAGAGTGATTTAGGGTCAAGATCGCACTTCGATCTTACGTTATAATAGCGTAAAAGTAAGTGCTCCCTATAAACAGAGATCAATATAAAGGAAGTGTTCCATTCTGTTTTTAATTGTGTGGCTACGCATTAGTATCGTCTTGATGATGCGATTCTAATGAGCACCAACGACATAGAATTGTATGAATAACAAATGTGTATTTGCCTCTTAAAGAACCCTTCGCTCCCGTTATTTACTTAGAGCCTTGCTATGGTAAATTTCAACACGATCGTTTTGATCCACGTGATCCGTTGTATTTTCAGCTCTCTGAATCTCAAGTTACTCCTAAAAACAAGTCCATTATGTAGACACTTATTTACGGTCGTCACTTGAAATATATTTCTTTAGAGATAAGCATTTTAATTTTATTGAAAAATTGCAATTATAATATCAATAGTATAAATTCATAAAAATGCGACATTGGTTATATTTCATGTGTGTTTTTTGTAATTACGTTATGCACAGATTCCCAATGTCTCGCGCTTGATTATGCAGATTGATTCGTACTTCAAAATGTTTGGTAAGAATAGCCATAATACACATAAATGCATTTCAGGTAGAAGGTAAAACTCTATGATCAGAGTGCCAAATTCGGTTAACCCATTTATGCCTAGCGTCTAGAAAAAAGGCCTGGCATGATGCGGCGTCTCATCAGGGTCTACGCTGTTTGCTTAAAGAATTTCTGTAAGAAATATTCTAAATATAGAAATAAATATACTAGACATCCCTAATTTTGGAAACAAATTGATCCAATTTAGAAGGATGGGATAGTCCACTAGGCATAAATGGGTTAAAGTCTAAATTATCCGAAGAGTCCTTTATCGGGAATAAAAGTGTTTGCAACTTCATGAATACCATCTATTAAAACATGCTCTATCTCCGTGTATATGTTATTGAATACTATCAAAATTTCAGTATTTGAAGCAAAGTGATCGCTGTACAAGCTGGAACATCAAACAATTTCTTGCAATATTTCTAAGTAGATTTATGTTGTTGAAATGTTTACTGTTTCCGCACTTTATGCTGTTTTCCGACCGAATTTTCTATTTTAGGGACAAAAATCTAGCATTCTTCCACGATTGTTTTTCTTCCCAATAGAAAATGATGACCCAATTATCCACTCGACAACAGTGAAGATGTTCCTTTAACAAGAATATGCAATGAAATTCATAAATCTTCCCCATCTCTATTCAACATAATTTTTGTTAAGATAAGTTTTATTAATTTATGGAAAATTAAGCGCACATGATCAAACGTGGCGAACAAATATCGTAAACTGATCAGTAACTTATGTGAATATGATCGAATTTCGCAAAAGAAATAATTGAAAATATTACCTGGAATGCGGAAATAGTTAGATCTGTACATCGTCGACTTAGAGGGACTGAATCTTAATAACGTATCAATTAGCTGTGCGTAGAGTTATTTCATTATTTTTATTATTATTACTTATGATGATGATTATGATTGTGATTATTATCGTTATCCCACATTTACAGCGAATTCGGTTGATTAAAGCCCCGTCGATTAAATATCATCTATAATCAACGGCAGGAAATGACGTCAATATTTCGACGAAATGGCGTCATAAATCCAGCGAAATTATCCAGTCTAACTAATGTTGTTTAAACAAAAAGGTTACAAAATAAAAAGTAGGATAAATAGAATAATAGATTAGTGTTGATTATAGATCAGGTTTGTCATGCTCGGCACGAAAACGAAAAAGCACTCTCCAAGGCTCGTGCTTTTTGTTTTCTAAGCCTCGCATGATAAACCTGATCTATAATCAACACTAACCTTCTATTTACTTCTACATCATCATCATCATCATCATCATCATCATCATCATCATCATCATCATCATCATCATCATCATCATCATCATCATCATCATCATCATCATCAACCCATCATCATCATCATCATCACATCATCATCATCATCATCATCTTCATCATCATTATCATCAATCGTCATCATCATCATCATCATCATCATCATCATCATCATCATCATCATCATCATCATCATCATCATCATCATCATCATTATCATCATCATCATCATCATCATCATCATCATTATCATCATCTTCATTATCGTCGTCATCATCATCGTCATCATCATCATCATCATCATCATCATCATCATCATCATTATCATCATCTTCATTATCGTCGTCATCATCATCGTATCATCATCCTCCTCCTCCTCCTCCTCCCCCTCCTCCTCCTCCTCATCATCATCATCATCATCATCATCATCATCATCATCATTATCATCAGTATCATCATCATCATCATCATCATCACCGTCGTCTTCGTTGTCGTCGTCGTCATCACCATTATCATCATCAGCAGCAGCAACAGCATCATCATCAGCAGCAGCAGCATCATTATTATTAGTATTATTATTAATGTCATTATTATTATTGCTTTTATTATTCTTGCTATTATTATTATTATCGCTTTTATTATTATAAGTATTATTTGATTATTATCGTCATCGTCCACGTCGTCGTAATGATTGTTGTTGTTGATGGTATTGTTAAAACCACAGTCACTGTGAACAATAACAAATGCGTTTAAAGGAGTCTTGTCACGTTTTGGTCAATTGACACCATTAAAAAAAGTTGTTTCAGATTCGAAAATTTTCGTTTTAGTTATAATATTTGTGAGGAAACAGTAATGCTGAACATTTATTTACCATGCTCTAAAACTTTTGACGATTTTTAAACCTGAAAATTATAAAGCGTTGCAACGCGAAACGATTGATACATTTTGGAAAGTTTTGTTGCTGTCGTTATATTTTGCGAAACTATGGGGATTGGTTAATTGAAGTAAAAAAACATACCCTTATAGCATGAGCACGGATGGTCGAGTGGTCTAAGCGGAAGACTTTTACATCAGGACTCCAGGGGTCAGTGGTTTGAATCCTGTTGTTGGTTACTTTTTCCTTCTTTTTTAAATTGTTTTTTTGTTTTCTTACTGAAGATAGTTTGGTCCAATGTTTAAATGTATCAATATAAAGCATTTAATGACAAACTTCAATTCATGCCAAAATCTGTGAAAAGGCCCCTTTAAAACGAGGAAATGAAATGACGTTACGGGAAACCAAAACTTCACTTCGGAAGTACGCACACATTAAACATGCCGGAACTGTACGGCTGATGTGGAAGAAGCCACGTGTTCACGTATAATAATATCATATGCGATCAAGGATATTGTTAATGTTTGTAAATGAGCCTCGCTCTGCGAAAACCGGGTCTAATGCATGTACGTCATGTATAAACCCACAGTAGCGTAGGGTCTAATGCACATATAAACCCTCATTGGCTTGTACAGTTTCAACCTGAAGTGTAATAACGACCTGAATTGTAAAATACTTTATTAAATTATTACAATTGCTTGACAACCGGAATTGTAATAACAACCGAAAGTGTAATAAACTTATTGCTTGGTTTAAAATTGCATCTGATCGCATTTTCAAACACAGATTATTACAATTCAGGTTGTCAAGCAATTGTAATAATGTAATAACTTTGCTAAAATTACAATTGAGTTTGTATGAGAACAAATTTTTGTCATTCATAGGTCGTATTGCCCTATTAATATAAATTGCATACATGTTTGCATTATATTTTGCAATAATCTGTGTTTGAAAGCTTTGGCTATATGGTCGACCGTGACCTTAAGTTGGAGTGATTGACTCAAACCCTTAACGTTTGAGATAACATTCATCCCCAAAGGGTATACAAGATATGGAGCGGACACCAAAGTGTTGCGGACAGACTGACCGACGGATGGACGGACGAAGGACATTCGTATAATTCATAGAACGCTTTGTGGCGGTAGGGTTTAATATAATATTATATTACAATTTAATATGACTTGTACATAATGAAAAATGGTTTTAATTCATTGTTCACATTTTGAACACTTGCGTCTATTTGTTTTGCATAATTTTCAGGAAAAAAATCTGGAATCTCGTTTATTAAAAAAGCATAATCTGTAGGCTACGTTGCTAACAATAGCAATATATGTTGCTTATGTTACTTAAAATAGCATCATATGTAGCTTGTGTTTCTAAAAATAGCCTGATCGGTAGCCTGCATTTCTGTTTCTAAAAATAGAATCATTTGTCGCTTGTGTTTCTAAAGATAGCATCATCTGTAGTTTGTGTTTCTAAAGATAGTATCATCGGTAACCTGTGTTTCCAAAGATAGTATCATCTATAGCTTTTTGTTTCTAACAATAGCATCATCTGTAGCTTATGTGTCTAAAAATATCATAATCTGTAGCTTGTGTGTCTAATAATAGCATCATTTGTAGCTTGTGTCTCTAATAATAGCATCATTTGTAGCTTGTGTCTCTAATAATAGCATCATTTGTATCTTGTGTCTCTAATAATAGCATCATTTGTATCTTGTGTCTCTAATAATAGCATCATTTGTAGCTTATTATAGCCTCTCGTATAGGGAGCAGCAGCATCTGCAGCAGATGCACGTGATAATCAGCGCAACCAATACAACGCCCCCGACGGCGATGCCGATAATGGCGGCGATGGACAGGGCTAATTTCGCACATGATTTCTCATCGCTGTTATCACCGCAGTTGTTGTAGCCGTCGCAGAGCATGTTATTCTGCACGCAAAATCCGTTGGCGCATCTGAACTCGTCATGTGCGCATCGGCCTGCAGTTTGTGACAACAAAACTTAAAGAACTGATCACATAGGAATGCGTTTGTGACAACACAAATTAAAGCTCTTGCACATCGGCCTGCAGTTTGTGACAACACAAAAAAAACACTGGATGAACGAATTTGTACACAATAATATTGGCAGCGAAAGGAGGATGCAATATGAGGGACTTACATGAATTGAAGCTTTTAAGGAAGATTTAAAGAAAACAGACTATTGCAGTAGGTTTTAAACAATCAAATTTAAAAAGATTATTTATGTATTGCTATTCTGTTGTTGTAATGGAAATATCATTATTTCAAAATCGATAATGCATTTGTTCAAACAGTAAAAATAACATGAAATTATCGCTATTTTTCATTGTTTTACTGTGAAATGGCGTCGTTTTTTGGCGTCATGAAGTTATTATCCCAGCTAAATTCGCCAGATTAAATCTTTAAAAATGTAAATGAACTGTAGAGAAAGAATTACATAAAAATGGTATTTGTTAGATTTCAGTAGATTATCGATTTTTATACCCTCGTTATCATAGAAAAAACAAATTTTCACTCGTGCCTGCGATAAAAATAGATATCTACCGAAACCAATGCATATCTTCTATTTATTTCTAAAACCACACTAACCCTTTCCTGGTCAGAACAAACGTAGAAATTGTTATATCCAACAGCATAAAACCAGAAAAACCTGCGAGCAACTCGTACGTTTAATATTCTATTTTAAATAATAATAAGAAAATATTATTTTAATAATACGTTTAATGTTCAGTCTATTCAGGTTTTCTGCTGTTTGCTGCTCATCTGTACCTTTAGGTTGGAAATGAAGCCTTTTTATTTTAAATCTTGTAAGAAAGGTCTTAAATTTAATTTGATTTTCTTAGGAACTACAAACTGGTTAAAGTGAGCATCTGGGTGGTAAAGGTTAAACAAATCAACTCACCACGATGAACGGGGTAATGATTGCCGTAAAACTTTGGCGCGATGAAGGCGCCATGAGTATCTGCTTGAATTCAAGCGTCAGGAAGTTGGATGACGTCACGAAGTAGCCCGTGATTCGGCTGCCACATAAACCTCCCTCTCCTGTTGGTATTGATAGCAAGGATCGAGTCAATAAAAAGTACCTTTACGTGCAAATGAGCCTCGCTCTGGGAAAATGGGGTTTAATGCATGTGCGTTTAGTGTCAGAGATTAGCCAGTGTAGTGCGCACAGACAGGGGCGAGACTTTCCACATAAATAACAAGAGACTTCCTTTAAAAATACACACGATACAAGTGAAAAGTGTCGTCACTTATTAGCTTGTGTGAATACATTACGTACATGAGTTAAGTGCCGTTTTCCCAGAGCGGTAATAAAATTTGTTAGGTTAATACTCGGTAGGTTCCGTTTCATTCTCGGTATGTTCCGTTGTATACGCGGTATGTTCCGTTGCATGCTCGGTAGGTTCCGTTTCATAATCGGTTCATGAATTACCGTTATTGCTCTTTAAATGTTTATTGTTTTCTAAACCCAATATGCCCGTTTTCGACTACTTTTTTCTTTTCTATCTGTGATTGAACCTTTGAATATGTTTATTTACATGTTAATTAAATAGATTCACAACATCTGTGTAGTTTGTATAGCGAAATACTGACTTTGCGATGTAAAATTTCGCGGTTACCGTATTACGAATCAGGCATAGAAGTAAAAGTTGTTTGTTTCCAGTAACTCGGCCGATCAAAATTTATACCGATTTTTTTAATATTCCGTAATGAAATCGAGATAATGTGTTTGAAAATTACATCATAAAAAATGAAATTTCGCACATAAAAAATTGATTTGTTTAAACCGATTTGGAAGATTTGTCTTAGGTATCCTTATAAGAGATGGAAATAACTTGTGTACAAACCGACAAGAATAAGAAAAAAAAGGACGACCTAACTACCCTATATTTTTAAGATGTTAGGGGAAACAACAGCTAATGTTTACAGCTCATATAAGAACTTAACGCACAGGCACTTAGTTTCCTCAGAACGAGGCTTATAAACAGTTTATATCTCAGTAGGAAAAAAATAACAACAGCCGTGGAACAATACCGTTTAAGCGATTTGCTGGTGTTAAAGCCTTTCCAGTGAACAGGTCCAGCCTGGCGTGGTTGCAGACACCGGAAGTCGGCAAGGTCATCGAGACCGCGTTGAAGGTTATCACCAGCATGTAGTTCTACAAGTGTAATCAAAATAATATGAGCCGTGAATCGTGATACATCGGCTATCTCCGGACTCGTCCGTACGATAGGCGTCTGCTGATCCAAATTGGAGTTAGAAAACCGGTGTTAATGCATATGTGTCGTTCCAGATGAGCCTCTGCTATCCACACAGGCTTATCAGGGACGACACATACCGCATGGACTTGATTTCTGCTTAGAGTAGACCTCCTTTATACGAAAATTCCATTAAAGCGGACAGTGTCGTTCCTGATTGGCAAGTGCCTTCTACACATTATAATATGGGATGACACATAACGGACCTTCATTAAGACCAAATTTTCCACACAGAGCGAAGTGGTGGCGGATCCGTGGTCTAGTGGTAACACACTGGCTTCACAATCCAGAGATCGCTGGTTCGATCCTCCGCTGCACCTAACCTACTAACTCGTCTTTCGCATGAGACGTTAAACTGAGGTGCAGTTTACTAGGTGCTATACACCGGGCACTAAAAGACCCAGGGTCACCTCTGGAACGGAGTGGCTTCTGTATCTTGCACTATCCCCCGTAACCAACTAACACATCTTTCTGGGGGCGATGGCCATATGGGAGACAATCCCGGTGCACACGATATAAAAAAACAACAACAACAACAGAGCGAGGTGTATATTGTTGCAAAAGAAACATACTGAAAGCAACCACTTCAAATTGAAGTATAACAATTAATAATGAATGATCTGAGTAATGTCATGGAAATGGTGTCCGCCTTCGTACAGAGAGGGCTCGGGTTCGATCCCCATAGGGGGAGCATTTTCAAGATTTTCTCTGAAAATTGTCTCAACATAGTGCCTCTTTAAACCGATTTCTTTTCATACAGTCTAGCTATATTAAATATGTTTCAATGAAATTAGCTTGTTTTCCAGTTCAGTGTGTCTCCGTTGAGAACTATTGAAAATTTGAGTCGTGTTCTGAGAAAACTGGGCATAATGCATGTTCGTGAAGTGTCGTCCCAGATAAGCCTGTGCAATCCGCACAGGCTAATCAGGGACGACACTTTAAGCTTTTATGACATTTTTTGTTTAAATGAAGACTCTTCATAGCAAAATTCCAATTTAGGCGGAAAGTGTCGTCCCTGATTAGCCTGTGCGGACAGCACAGGCTAATCTAGGACGACACTTTACGCACATGCATTATGCCCAGTTTTCTCACAACTCGACTCATATATACATGTCGGTAAGGTCAGTGACAGATATGCATCTGTGAACGCTAAGATGCGGTAACATAGGAATGTCTGAAGAACCGTACGACACTACAAAGCTTTGACCCTTTGGTTGGACACCGACATAGTAACCAGCGGACTCTGCTCCCAGCAAGCATCGGAAGACGCGAGTAGGCGATGCCTTTGCGAGACAGAAACACGAAAATGTATCGGAAGATATGATTGGGCGATGCCATTGCCAGACAGAAACACGAGGATAAGTCATGTATCGGGCGATGTGATAGGGCGGTGCCTATGCGAGACAGAAACACTAGGATGTCTTAAGAAGCGTAAGGAACTTAATAGCAATGGTCGCCCATGAAATAGACTAGCTATTTTAGAACGGAAAACTAACGGATGTGATGTCACACAAAATTCCTCTATGGCACATGGGGTTAACAGATCTGCAAGGGACTCCACTCACACCACGAATCTTGCGACTTTATATGGGATGACGTCATTGTGACGCAGAACAAACTATTGATGAAAAAACTTCTAACGGGCTTATCAGGGACGACATGTTCCGCCTAAACTGGATTTTGTTTTAAAATTAACTTCCTTAAAAATATCTTTCATTCTGAAAGTATCGACCCTGATAGCGGTAAATTTGGGACTACACTTTCCGAACATGGGAGGGGGTCTGTCTGAACTAGCTTGAGGAACATGCATGCTTTATGAATTTCTGCCTTGGAACTTTGAGGTCCGGGGTTAGATACCCACTGCATCCGGCTATTGTGCTGACACACCTACCGAATATGCAACAAAAAACTACCGAGTATGCAACGGAACCTACCGAGGATGCAATCGAACCTACCGAGTATGCAACGGAACTCACCGAGTATTCAAAGAAACTTACTGATTGCGCAACGGAACCTACCGAGTATTAAACGGAACCTACCGAGTATGCAACGGAACCCATTGCGTATGCAAATGAACTTACTGAGTAGAACACGGAACCTACCGTTTATTAAACGGAACTTACCGAGTATGCAGCGGACTCCACTCCCGACACACATGTGGTTTCGCGAGGGGCGAGGCCATTGCGAGACAGGGACATCAGGATAGCATTTCGGTCGTGAAGGATTCGCTTCAATCCACACAGCTCTGCCATGTAATCTGCAATGAAAATATGGCGAGAAACGTTGTATGACCATAGAACGAGATTCCCCAAGAAAAATAAGTTTTCTCGCTTTACATTTGAGTCGTGTTCTGAGAAAACTGGGCATAATGCATGTGCGTAAAGTGTCGTCCCAGATAAGCCTATGCATTCCGCACAGCCTAACCAGGGGCGACACTTTCCGCTTTTATGACATTTTTCGTTTAAATATAGTCTCTTCTTAGCAAAAATCCAATTTAGACTGAAAGTGTCGTTCTTGATTAGCCTGTGCGGACTGCACATGCTAATCTGGGACGACACATACGCACATGCATTATGCCCAGTTTTCTTAGAACGCGACTCATTTGTCTAAAAGCAAGGTGTTATTGTTTCGTCGGCCCGTATTATCCAACCAATTCGCAGACTTGAGGCTGAAAATAAAGACAATTCTTAACCCATTTATGCCTAGTGGACTCTCCCATCCTTCTAAATTGGATCAATTTATTTCCAAAATTAGTGATTTCTAGTATATTTATTTCTATATTTAGAATATTTCTTACAGAAATTCCTTTCAAAAATTCCTCTCAGCATCATGCGGCGTCTCATCTGGGTCTGCGCCGTTTGCAAATGCTTTTTTTCTTGACTGTATGCATAAATGGGTTAGCACCTCTAATTATATCATTATTGTTTTAGAATGATAGAAATACTATTTTAGCATAATACTATGCAAACTATGAGGTATTTGTGGGAGTGTCGTTCAGTCGCTAATGATGTTACCGCTGTGAAGAGTTTGTGAAATAATTCGGGGGAATCGGGACAATGTCGGAAATCTGTAATGACACCGAAAGAGGACAATGGACAACAGTTCCGATTAATGTATGAACTTCTAAGAAAGTGTTCAGACTTTTGAAAACTTTTATTCGTGCAAATGTCGGCTGTGAAACGAGAACAAACATTGTTCTGAATAATATTCAAGAAAAAAATGGTTTGATATTGTAAAACAATTGCTTATCGATTGATTTGCATATCATTTAATTTAAATATAGAAAACATTTGTTAATTAATTTTCTTATTATATATTATGAATCACGTGGAAAACATTATATCGAACACATGGAATTCATTCCATTTGCCGGTAAATCGTTTAAAAAATGTTTATCCCTTCACGATACAAAAACAAAACCACCTACTTGACTGTGGCTTAAACGACGTGATGTCATCCGTGACGTCATATAGGTCAGTTGGGTTAGCGGGGTCAGCGTCCGGCATCTCAATCGTCGACCTTGACCAGTTGAAAGGAGCGAAGTCATCCGATTGAAATTCAACGGTCCCGTTCTCGGCGACAAGCGTTTTGCTGAAAACTCCTCCAAATAAAAGCAGGAGACCAAATATGAATTCCATTTTTAACGTTTCTATCAATATGCTCCTCTTGGGTTTTATTTCGCACAAAGCTGCACAGAGCGTGTGTAACGCCCGAACTTTTTTGCAAGTTGACGTCGCAACAGGATTGTCGAACAGGATGCGGATGTAAATTGTTAAGTTTCCATCACAAGGGTTGAGGATCACGAGTTAAATTTCCTGTATAGATCGATCGATATATTTCAGAGTCCGTTTTATCGAAACGACTTCAATTGTGATTTTCATCTTCTAAGTATCTCCGGCATTGTGTTTATGATTTTGTCACTTGAACGTTTAAGCTGGCGGTAAGTGGGAAAGTATTACATCGTATACATACTTGCGCACAAGCATGAAACAATAACAAATATGAAACAAATAGTACGCCATCGAACCTGTGGTGTCTTCTCAAAACATGTACATGCAGTGTTTAACCAACATTAGAGATGGCAGTCCGCATACGGTTCACTGGATGTCTGCACAGCTTAACAGAAATTAAGTTACTCAGATGTTGCCATGTGATATAAAGATATTCGTGGAAATTCTAAATTATATTTATTTATACCATATTCTTAAAACAAGAGATCCTTAAGCGTATGTTTATATGCCGTTTTTATGTTTTTCTTTTTAACTTATGGCAATTATTCATTTTTCGTTATAAATTTTAGCAAAGTTTTCGCGTTTATACATATTTTGTGTGAATATGTTTTACAGAAGGAGCAACGTTTGACAAAAAAATAAAATAATAAAAATAACAACAGAATGATCTTACCGGGGTACTTATATAAGCGCATATTTCTTATTGGCTATTGTACGTGTGAAACTAAAAATCATTCCTGGATAGTGTCTGCCACAGAATATCGGGATTTTTTAAAGGCAAAGATCATGACAATGGGTTAACAGGTTATAACGACATTTAGGCACAGGTATACTTCTGATTTGGATGGAAATCAATGCGTATCTATCCCTGCGATCATAGGCTCCAGCATTAACGCCCATGCCGAGTGACATTTAGCGGACATTTTAGAGATGAGGGCAACTACAATCAGTTCCGGAGTTTGGTTGCATCATGGGACGGGGTGGACTGTGCCTGTAGATCCTGTCAGCAAAGTTGAGCTTATCTGGGACGACACTTCGCACATGCATTAAACCCCCCTTTCCACAAAGCTAGGCTTATTTAATTAGCGTTAATCTTTCATCTTTACTTTATTTGTAGAAACCATACGATCATCCTACTGGTTCTACCCAGGGTTTTTTGTCTGAAAATATTAAAATTAATACACACATCAGTGTATTAATATTACAGACACTCGCTCGTTGAATCAATATTGCCTTGAGTTAAGCGAAAAGACTTCAAACACAAAAGTGCGAACAAACTTACACTATTATTTAAGTGCTAACTGCATCCGATAATTAAAACCAAAATCTTGATCCGCGAAACTAAATGACTGATTGACTGAGTGAGTGACTTTGTGATTGAGTGACTGACTGAGTGAAGGAGTGAGTGACTGACTAAATGAGTGATTGATATGCATCTATTTAAAATGTATTCTTCACCATGAAGGCATAATAATGAACGTATCGAAACTACTGGAAATGCGTCCCTGGGTTCTCGCTGTGATTTGTGTTGGAAGCTTAAAGTGATATTATGGGCATCTAACAGTATGAAGGCGTCTATCGCAACCGTTGTGTTTATTTCTGGTGTGGTCACTTCATATACACTTATATTTGTTAATGCAGCATCAACCTACTAAAACAATATGCTGGAAAGAGCAAAATAATCCATTTGAATGTCAACCGTACTTTCGTTTTGACAACTGACGACAGAAATGATTCGATGAACGATGTGAGTCTAAATGCAGTTTTCATGCAGATTCGTTCATACGACACAAAGACACAATTTTGTTTTACGGATCGTTTCGGCTTAGAGGACTGGGTGAGTCATGTAAAATATAGAAAATAATACATATTTTTTGTAGACAACTGGTAGCAAGATGAGTTGCAGATAATGGGTCAGTTACCACATTTAAACTAATTCTTTTGACCTGTTAATTCTTTTCAGCTCAATTCAACAGTGAAAAAATGCCCATACTATCACTTTAACAATTGTTTATTTTCACACTGTCTTGTTTATCTATTCATCCATTCATTTTTTAACATGATCGTCCGTGTTAGTGGGATAAACAACTCTCAAATCTTGAATGCAGCGATTAGGTATAATGAAATGTTTTATTTTCCGTAGTTCAAAATACAACAAATGCTTAAATATAATGGTTAGACTTAACCACCAATCACTCAAACATCAATAATTCTTTAAGGGGTCCATATATCGGAAAAGTAGCACCGGAATCGGATTCAGGAAGACAAAATCACATAGATTGGACTATCTTATTGTTTTATTTCACTGGAATGTAAGGTGTACCGGGTTTTGCGCTTCTATTAAAAGGGTGCTGCATTCTTATCGAAATGCACAATTTAAACTCAATAATTCTTTAACGAGTTGAGACATCGAAAAATTAACACCGGATTCAGATTCAGCGACACAAATTCATAGAGATATCACTATCTTATTGTTTGATTTCGATGGAGCGAACGAGCTAGCGAGCGAGCGTATTTCATTTGTGAAGGTAAATAGGACTGCGTGAGAAAAGGGTGCTTAATGCAAAACATTTTTTGATTATAACTTTTTTATTTTTATGTTTTTTTTCAATTTTTTTTCAAACTTTTAAACAACACTATAAACTGTTTATGTTTTATTGAAAACAAAAAAAAATTTTTTTTTTTCATTATATGATACATATGTATTTTTTTATTTATTTTTTAAAAATTGATAACTTTTGAACGGCTGTAGATATCTTAAAAATTCCAACGAATTCGTGATCAGCGTGGTCATAGGCATATAGAGATAAACATCTGTTTATTTTATTTCAACGTTTTTTTAAAAAAAAAAATTATTTATTTATGTTTTAAATGTTACGGACATAACATTCCGCATCTATCGCTTCAATATCATGTTCTTAATTCTATCCAACAATTCTGCATTATAAAACAAACGTTTACAATATAGTTAGGAAACTAAATCACTCGCATCATGCCAACAACTGAGTCTGGGATTGAAGCCGGATCGCCTTGGTGAGAAGCGTGTATACCGTAAAACAAAAGAGTGTCTTTGTGTCGTATGAACGAATCTGCACTAAAACTTAATTGAGATTCACAAAGTACGGATGATATTCAAATGCATTAGTTTTCTTTTTCCGGGATGTTGTTTTAGTATGTTGATGCTGCATTAACAAATATACATGTGTATGAAGTGAAAACACCAAAAATAAACAACGGTTGCGATAGACACCTATACACTGTTAGATGCCCATAATATCACGTTAAAAGAGCAACCGACATTGATTGCTATTAAAATCGTTGATTATACACTGATTGATACCCAGGACAAAATGTTTAGTACATAACCCAGAGGGGTAAAGGTAAATGAGAAAACACACACACACACACACACACACACACACACACACACACACACACACACACACACACACACACACACACACACACACACACACACACACACACACACACACACACACACACACACACACACACACACACACACACACACACACACACACACACACACGTGCGCGCGCGCATGTTGCAGACACACTGAGGAAACAGTTGATAACCACTAAAGGAATGGGCGCGATCGAGAAATGGCTTTTCATCCAGAAGAGAAAGAAAACGTTTTGCATATAGGCACTACTTTCGACACTCACCACATGAAGAAAATATCTTCGTGTTTTTTCACCAAAAATGAGTCGATCTTGATGCAGCGACTATCTCCGGAATCCTTCGCAAATTGTGTAAATTAGCATTTCCAACCAGGCATACGCGTATGCTCACAACGTTCACATACGCAACTTTTTCTAAGTGCACTTTGAAAAAAACAACGTTTGATTTAATTAGAAGACAATGTGTTGAATTCGGACTTATATCGATTTTAATTCACTCGTGATCATAGAAAACATATATGTTATATGATCATTCGTGAATGACAATCGATATGCCACCGAAACCAACACATGTCCTCTATGAAATGCTTGTCATCGAACCCGGGACACTTTAGCGTTAACAGTACTCTGCCGATTGTAAACGCCTTGTTAGTACTACACGTATTTTTCAAGTTATCGACGAAGAATTTCAGAAATCAATTAGTTATTTTGTTTTTTCCATAATACAGCATAACAAATAGGTTTGAGGATATTGACAAAGTGGCCAAACAATCGCGTTCGGCCTTAACTTCATATTTATTATACACAGCCCTCAAGTGAGAGAAATATGTTAGTGTATGTTCACCCTTAATTAGCATAAACAATTATAAATTACCACCACAAGGAAAACCACAAGGGAAACCAGGCATACGCGCATGTGCAATGGGCAATCCCGTTTCTCATTCGTTTCCCATACAAGGAACCCCATGCGGATGCCCGGTGGATGCGTCTCGGTCGCGTCTCTATATTGTTTACACAGCCCCTCATCACTGCCGGGTTCCAAACAATAAACAGGCACGCCCAGTCACATGTTTCTTTCAGCCTGCAAACGTTCATCATTTGTGGAAAAACAAATGATGTTTCAAGTCAATAAAGAGCTCATGTGGATTATCGTCATCAATTTGTGAGTTTCTTCTTTTGCGTTTATATAAAAGTTATTCAGTTGAGAAGTATATGCACATAATATGTAAGAAATTCAATTACATGAGTCTCGTGTTGGGA
This sequence comes from Dreissena polymorpha, assembly GCF_020536995.1. NCBI lineage: Eukaryota > Metazoa > Mollusca > Bivalvia > Myida > Dreissenidae > Dreissena > Dreissena polymorpha. Next base: position 21,112,122 of record NC_068363.1, read on the forward strand.
AAACTAGGCTCATAAAAGCGGAAAGTGTCGTCACTGATTAGCTTGTGCGGACTGCACAGGCTAATCTGGGAGGACACTTTGCGCACATGCATTATTTGCATAATTGATATTTGCTGTTGTTGTTTGTTTCATAAATACCAGTAATTTCATCTGAACGTTTCAAAGTTGTTATCAAATTACGACCGTATAGGAACGTATGGGATGTGTTTGCTTCCCATGGAAAATATTCGCATTTTGAATAGCGTCAGTCAACATAAAAGATGAATTTGCAATCAAATGATTTATACTTTCAAGGCCACGGGCTAATCAGAAACGACACTGTCCGCTTTTATGGCAGTTTAAATCCAGGATAGGCGAAAAATGTCGCCCATGATAAGCCAGTGGTAGCTGCAAATGCTAATCTGGGACGACGCTTTTGCAAATGCATGAAGCCCGGTTTTTCCAGAGTGAGATTTAAATAAAAGCTTATTTTCCGTAGTATACATAGAATAGAAACAATACAAATACTATACATAGTTAAGGCAAACATAGTATGCAAAGATTTTTCAAACAGGTATAAAAATTTAATCAATATATTACGGTCGACCTGAACGAGTTTCGTCAAAGACAGAGCAGGTATTAAACCGATGCCTTGTTAATCGGCCCGTGTAAATGGCTTTATCGAAGTTTGCTTTGATCCTACTGAGACCGTGTCATGTCGATAAGTTCAGTGGACAAATACAATAGTGTTATATAACTTATCTTGTTGTAACGTCTGTTTTTCACAAGGTCAGTTGATTGATATAGTTATACTCATACGTATAGAACGCTAAACTGCCTTTTTTTAAAAGGAACTGACATCTTTGGTTTTTTGGCATTAAATTGAGTCAATTCGGCATTTTATGAGTCAATAGACACTAGGAGCCGCGTTCTGAGAAAACTGGGCTTAATGTTTGTGCGTAAAGTGTCGTCCCAGATTAGCCTGTGCACAGTCCGCACAGGCTAATCAGGGAAGGCACTTTCCGCTTTTTATGGTATTTTTAGTTTCAAGGAAGTCCCTCCTTACTGAAAATCAAGTTTAGGCGGAAAGTGTCGTCCCTGATAAGCCTGTGCGGCCTGCACATGCTAATCTGGGATGACACTTTACGCACATGCATGACGTCCAGTTTTCTCAGAACGCGACTCTATGTTCAGTCATATTTACTCTACGTTGAGTTTTTATTCTGTTGAGTCAACCCATTTATGCCTAGTGGACTCTCCCATCCTTCTAAATTGGATCAATATATTTCCAAAATTAGGGATCTCAAGTATATTTATTTCTGTATATAGAATGCTTTTTTACAGAAATTCCTTCAAGCAAACAGAGCAGACCCTGATGAGACGCCGCATCATGCGGCGTCTCATCTGGGTCTGCGCTGTTTGCCAATACCTTTTTTCTAGACGCTAGGCATAAATGGGTTAAGGTTTAGTGAAGTTACCAATATGTTGTGTCAAACTTGCAAAATGCATTGTGAGTTGGACATTTGTTGGGTCAAAATCCGGATCCGGAAAGATACGTCGAAGATACCAATTCTGGCTTTTTCTCGACGGTAGGCGACTTTCGAGTCCATTTCCTGGTTAGAACCAGCACTCGGTGTCTTTTGAGAAGATCATCATCATCATCATCATCATCATCATCGTCATTACCACCACCACAATCATCATCATCCAAACAATACTACCAAGAACAACCGCACTATCAATCAACGCCTTTTGTTCAAAAAGTTTAAACCAAACCAAGTGCAAATTTATGTCTGAAATTATATTACAAAAACTAAATGACTGAATTTTATCTTAAGTTAGTTTAAACAAGATTGGGTATTGTAATACAAACATGGGTATAATTGACCTTTATAAAGGCTTAAACTTTTCCAAATTACTTTTAGTTCTTGAAAGGCGATCAAACCTTTTATTATTATTATTACAAGCAATCTTATGCGACAATAGCGTCGATCGAACATTTTTGTCAATCAAAAATATTTTATAGTATGGCATAAGTATGAACTTTTGAACACTCCTTTTAGGCAATCGCTGTCAAAATGTTTAGTTCAGACATGTATACTTAACACCTATGTGAGCGTAAATAATCCAATACAACATTTAGCCACGCGGAGGTCATTATTGTGACGATTAACCGGTGCCTCCCCCCCCCCCCCCCTTTGACGCCAAATGTTTTTCGTGTAGAAAGTTGTAACCATGAACAATTGGAAAGATTGGACCCTGGGGCGTGGTCTGTTTTGACCACAGTGGCATTATTTTAACAAAAGGTTTAGATAACCATTACACAATGTTACTTGCACAATATGTATATATAAAAATAAGTTGACACCCGGGTGTGGAAAACTGTAACCCCAAGGTCATGATTAAATGAAATTAAAAAGAGGGAAAATATAAAATGTTACATAACATAATGACACATTTCGACTTTGTAGTTTCAGATTCAGAGATGTATATTTTGCTTACACAGTCTTTGGTAATTATAAAACTGTTAAACAATTCTGCTGTGAAAATGGAGCATTACTTTTGTCATTTTTAGGAAAGGACGATTTAAAACGCACATGCATAACTTCATATCATAATGAACAATCGAAGAAAGTGTGTATGTTATTCATTGGAAAGTTGTTAAACCTCCAAACAAATGTGTGTTAACAGACAGACAGACAAACGGCAGACGGACGGACGGACAGATAGACAGACAGACCGACAGACGGAATGAACGTCGTCCATGGTGAGTCCAATATATCTCCCTTACCTTTTATAGGGAGGGTTTATGACAAAGGAACGCGAAGAAAATTTAAGTCACTCAATTATCTACAATTCTTAAGTTGTTGCTTATACAAGAAAGTAGATGATAGCGTATTAGCAGATATATAAAGTTATAATAGAGATATTAATTTCTTTTTGAGAGAATGTACGTATATTTTTGTGAATGTATGTTTTCGTTCAGATATTTATTCGACATAAATCAAGAATTATTTTGGCAGCTTTTTAGGTTAAAGTTAAAATATTTAACTCACGATGCCTTTAATTTACGATATTCAGTTCGAGATCAAAGCGATATCTCAGTTCATATCAGTAACAATTCGTACTTGTTGGCTGCTGACACGTGAATAATTGATCAATCCTTTGTTTCCCTTGAGTCTGATTTAGTCGGTGTTGGTCATGCAGTATAAATTGAGTCTCGTTCTGATAAAACTGGGCATAATGCATGTGCAGTCCGCACAGGCTAATCAGGGACGACACTTTCCGAATCAATTGGATTTTTGCTAAGAGACTTCATTTAAAAGAAAAATGTCATAAAAGCGGAAAATGTCGTCCCTGATAAGCCTGTACGGATTACACAGGCTAATCTTGGACGACACTTTACGCACATGCAGTATGCCTATTTTTCTCGGAACAAGACTCAAATGGAGTCTTGCTTTGGGAAAACAGGGCTCAATACAAGTGACTAAAGTGTCGTCCCATAATAGTCTGTGCAGCCCTTACAGGCTTATCAGGGACGACATTTTCTGTTTTGTTTTTGCTAAGGAGAGACTTCTACCAAACAAAAAATACATAAAAGCGGAAATTGCATTCTCGAATAAGCCTTTGCTTCTTGCACAGGCTAATCTGGAACGACACTTTACGCACAGGCTAATCTAGAACGACACTTTACGCACAGGCTAATCTAGAACGACACTTTACGCACAGGCTAATCTAGAACGACACTTTACGCACAGGCATTAAATCTCGTTTTCACAGACTTTGTGTTTCATGTGTGTTTGTTCTTTCTGTTATTTAGAATTTCACCTTTTTTAACAGTATGTCAAAAAATCATTGCGTTCAAATATGGAACTCATACTTTTATACATGGACAAGATCCTTACATCTGACCTCCAAAATATAAGAGAAAATTTTCTAAGGCTCGTGTGTGCACGAGAGCAACAACGTCTGCTGAATTATCGAGTTTTTCTTGTTTCCCTCCGCCTTTTCACGCGAATCTTCGCCGTCGTCATCATATTCGTAAACATCGCTAGGAAAAGCATCGTTAATACCAGTACTTCATATTGATCCGTTGCGGAAAACGTTGACGTATTTCCATATTTTGAATGCAAGACGTTTTTACAATTAATTGTGTTTGGAATGTGCGGCGTCATCAGTTAAAATCATCAAGTTATCCCCCCCCCCCCCCTGACTCTTGTAAACTTCTTTAATACACTGTTCTACATATAACCTTCTAAATTGCAGCCTATGTTTATTATGATTATAGGTCGATAATATGCGTTATTTATTGATTGATAATGTCTTTTGTTCAGTTTAAAATTTGTTACACATGATTTTTACAAACCTGACAAAGTAATTCTCTTAGCAAAGTTTAAAAAAATACAAAATTGCAACTAGCATGAATTTGTTCATTAACCCTTTCAGCGCGGGAACCAAATTTTGAAGGACTTTGCAAACAGTTGGATCCAGATGAGACGCCACAGAACGTGGCGTCTCATCAGGATCCAAACTGTTTGCTATTCTGATAGTATTCTTTGATAAAAATGAAGAAAATGCTAATTTTAGAATTCAGCAGACGATATTTTAGCAGACGACAAATTTCCCAGCATGCAAAGGGTTAAAATATGGTCTGGGAAAACAGGGCTTAATGCATGTGCGAAAAGTGTTGCTTCAGATTATCCAATGCAATCCGCACATGCTCATCCATTCGGTACCCCTCGCAGATTATCATAATCGTACTTATCCGATGTTTGACGGAAAGGGCCGAGAATGTGCGATTGATGCTTATCAGAGACGACCCTTTCCGCCTAAATAGGATATTCTTTTAAAAGAGACTTCTTTCAAACGTAAAATACCATAAAAGCGGAAAGTGTCGTCCCTAATTAACCGGTTTGGACTGCACAAGCTAATCTTGGACGACACTTGACTCACACGCATTAAGCCCAGTTTTCCAAGAATGAGGCATTGCATTTGCATTAACAATACGATCGCCGATATTGGTGCCGTGACCAGAATAATTTTTATTTATTTATTTTATTGATTTCAGAAGACACAAGCAGTGGAGGAGTATTCAGTGACACGAACAATTCGGGAGTCAAGACCTTAGTGATGGTCTTCATCATCCTGGGCATCATCGCCTTCTCTCTGGGGCTGGCCAAGATCTGTCAGTACTGTCGCAAGAAGAATTACCTCCCGGAAGACGACGAGAGCGTGATAAGCGAGCACACGAGGGACATCATAAAATCGCGCTTGGCGGTGTTGCATTATAAGAAACGGGAGATGCGACGGGAAAAGCGTGCTAACACTATTCGGGGTGTTGCGAGCTGGTTAACGTTCGCGAGGAAAAAGAAAAAACAAGATGATGATGATGATGAAGGCGATGATGAAGATCATCGTGTGGCCACTCAAATTCCCATCGAAAATGTGCCAATCTTTGGCTAAGTTGGAAAACGGAAGCGTTGGTAAGGACGCTGGAAAGGCAAACGGTAATGATGACGATGAGAAAGATGGTGCGATTTCTAGCACGGCTAGATTACCGATTTTTACGCATTCAGTAAGTGCTACTAAGCTCCCAGATGCGACAGCAAAGAAGACAAGTGAAACTAAAGACATTCCCGTGCAACGAGGTAGGCCAGTTTCTAGCAGGTCGCGTGTAATGCCGAACGTAACTATGACGTCAGTTGACGCAAAAAGTAAACCTAAATTGAATGTGAAATCGGTGCATTTTGAGGATGACGGTGGTGATAAACTAGCAGTACCAAGCAATACAAACTCTAAATCAGCAAAAGGTGTTACGAATATACCAAAAACTCATAGTACAGAACAAACAAACTCGCAAGCGGTTTCAATCGATGTGAACGGTGGTCATACGAATCATGGTTTCAATTCAGACGTTCCAACAAATTCTGCAATAAAAGGCAAAGTGGACGATTTAACAGTTCCTGTGATTATCGAAACTAAAACATGAAAAGCCACAAATTGCGTTTGATCGAAACATATTTGTCGGCCATTGTGAAAATGGTGTGTTGTTTATTTTGCGGAGTTTCGATGCCTTGGTACCCGTGTCTTTCGAAAAATATCTGAGTGTGTTTGAGAAAGGCTGGAGACATTGGTGCTCAACGATAGAGCCTCGTTTCGTGACAACTGGTCGTAATGCATGTGCAAAAACGTCATCCCAGATTAGCCTGTGTAGTCCTTTATTAAATTTCCCGTTAAATGGCGGTCTCTTCAAAAACAAGTCCAGTTTAGGTGGAGAGAGTTGTCCCTGATTAGCCTGTGCGGAATTAAAAGGCAGATCTAGGATGACATTTTACGCACATGAATTAGCCCAGTGTTCCCAGAACGAGACCCGATGTCTTCTTACTTAACCTATATAGGCAACTAAACGTGTATCATTATGTTGTCGCTGTTATTTTCTTGAAGGAAAATACTTTCAGTTGTTTGTGTCCCTTTAACATTATTGTTAATCAGTTTAATACGTTATCATGTATCATGTATCATTTGACCACGTTGTTGCATTGCTATGCCTCATAATTCCATGTCGTTGTTTATTGACTGATAAACGACGATACATCGGACATTATTTCCAAAATATCGAATTAATTACTAGTATCAACTATTGCTAATAGGACATTGAAAGTGCCAAACAACAAGGCATTTTGGTGAATTGATGAAATAAATGAACGTCCTATAATGGGCATTTCGATAATGCTACATATTGAAGCTGCCATTATTAAACGCTCGCGCTGGTACTGATACCCCCTGTTTCACTTGTGTGTGACCAATACAAACCAACATCATGATTTTAATTGGTATATCGGTAACAAAATGCGAGCGGTTACCAAAATTTCCCATTGTTTTTACCTATGAAAGTAATATATAAATCATATGCAACATTCCTTATATGACATTTATTACCTATTTAAGCCTTGTGGACTCGCCCATCCTTCTAAATTGAATCAATTTATTTCCAAAATAAGGGATGTCTAATATATTTATTTCTATATTTAGAATATTTCTTACAGAAATTCCTGTGAGGTCTTTTTCTGAAATGAGTTTATGCTCTATAACAGGGCTTTCGGTAACTCAACAACCCAATTACTTTCAACTCAATTACTTCACGCCGGGTATGCGGATGTTTTTGATACGGATGGCACTTCTATAACAGGGAACATCAAGAGCCACGACGTGTGAAAGAAGAGTTCTTCAATCTTTTTTGGCATGTACGTTCTGATCATTTGGTTTTCAGACACGGAACATTGTGTGGTCGATTAATGGTATCAGGGTGCAGAATCAACGGGGTTTTCAAGGGTTTTCACACGGGCTGGACAGAGTGTCATTACACCGTTAAGAAACTTTATCTTTGCAAATATCTCAATTTATTGAAGTACATTTGCAAAAATCTTAGTGCATTAACACAGTTTTTCTTGCAGTTTGTGCCTATGTCTTAAGGTATAAAAATAAATCCTTGAATACTTCTGAAATCGTTGACAAAATTTCACGTTCTGTGAAGCATCAACATTTCAAAAAATCTAATTTTGAACAAGAACACGGGCTTATTAAATAAAGTAATTCTTATGTATTTCACATTGCCCGTCTTGTATGCAATAGTTGAAATTCTTAAGAAAAAACTGTTTTAAAAAGTTATTTGAAATAAAGCATCACTAACCGTCGTGTATAAATATAGTGAAGTTAATTAAAATGGGGAACCCCGAAAAGTCACGTGATCCTGCACCTTGGTATAGCACTTCGTATTGCGAAGACGGATATTTGCGGAAAAAAAAACGTTAACATTCCATCGATAATCAGCATTCATCTGGGTCTGCGCTGTTTGCCAAGGCCTTTTTTCTAGACGCTAGGCATAAATGGGTTAATATTAAGTATGTCCTAATGAAGGTACTAAGGACATTTACTTATGTATTAGCTAGTATGTATGAAACATCGCTCTGCTTAAACTGCCACTTAGAGATAAATATCAGCAGCGATGCAGGTCCGAAATTCCCTCTAGCTCTAAGAATAGAGTGATTTAGGGTCAGGAATCGCACTTCGATCTTACGTTATAATAGCGTAAAAGTAAGTGCTCCCCTATAACAGAGATCAATATAAAGCAAGTGTTCCATTCTCTTTTTAATTGTGTGGCTACGCATTAGTATCGTCTTGATGATTCGATTCTAATGAGCACCAACGACATAGAATTTTATGAATAACAAATGTGTATTTGCCTCTTAAAGAACCCTTCGCTCCAGTTATTACTTAGAGCCTTGCTATAGTAAATTTCAACACGATCGTTTTGATCCACGTGATCCGTTGTATTTTCAGCTCTCTGAATCTCAAGTTACTCCTAAAAACAAGTACATTATGTAGACACTTGTTTACGGTCGTCACTTGAAATATATTTCTTTAGAGATAAGCATTTTAAATTTATTGAAAAATTGCAATTATAATATCAATAGTATAAATTAATAAAAATGCGACATTGGTTATATTTCACGTGTGTTTTTTTTAATTACGTTATGCACAGATTCCCAATGTGTCGCGCTTGACTATGCACATTGATTCGTACTTCAAAATGTTTGTTAGAAGATAGCCATAATATCACATAAATGCATTTCAGGTAGAAGGTAAAACTCGTGATCAGAGTGCCAAATTTGGTTAACCCATTTATGCCTAGCGTCTAGAAAAAAGGCCTTGGCATGATGCGGCGTCATCAGGGTCTACGCTGTTTGCTTAAAGAATTTCTGTAAGAAATATTCTAAATATAGAAATAAATATACTAGACATCCCTAATTTTGGAAATAAATTGATCCAATTTAGATGGATGGGATAGTTCAACTAGGCAATAAATGGGTTAAAGTCTATATTATCCGAAGAGTCCTTTATAGGGAAAAAGCGTCTGCAACTTCATGAATACCACCTATTAAAACATGCTCTATCTCCATATATGTCATTGAATACTTTCAAAATTTCAGTATTTGAAGCACAATGATCGCTGTACAGCTGCGGAATATCAAACAATTTTTTACAATATTTCTAAGTAGTTTTATGTTGTTGAAATGTTACTGTTACGCACTTTATGCTGTTTTCCGACCGAATTTTCTATTTTAGGGACAAAAATTCTATCATTCTTCCAGGATTGTTTTTCTTCCCAATAGAAAATGATGAACCATTTATCCACTCGACAACAGAAAAGATGTTCCTTTAACAAGAATATGCCATTGACATTCAGAAATCTTCCCCATCTCTATTCAACATTATTTTTGTAAGATAAGTTTTATTAATTTATGGATAATTAAGCGGCACATGATCAAACGTGGCGAACAAATATCGTAAACTGAGCAGTAAATTATGGAATATGATCGAATTTCGCAAAATAAATAATTGAAAATATTACCTGGAAATCATCACATCATCAATCATCATCATC